>NC_072434.2:12133712-12436742 GCF_028878055.3 Symphalangus syndactylus
TTTTGATGTGCTGCTGGATTCAGTTTGCCAGTATTTTATTGAGGATTTTTGCATTAATGCTCATCAGGGATATTGGTCTAAAATTCTCTTTTTTGGTTATGTCTCTGTCAGGCTTTGGTATCAGGATGATGCTGGCCTCATAAAATGAGTTAGGGAGGATTCCCTCTTTTTCTATTGATTGGAATAGTTTCAGAAGGAATGGTACCAGCTCCTCCTTGTACCTCTGGTATAATTTGGCTGTGAATCCATCTGGTCTGGACCTTTTTTGGTTGGTAAGCTATTAATTATTGCCTCAATTTCAGAGCCTGTTACTGGTCTATTCAGAGATTCAACTTCTGCCTGGTTTAGTCTTGGGAGGGTGTATGTGTCGAAGAATTTATCCATTTCTTCTAAATTTTCTAGTTTATTTGCGTAGAGGTGTTTATAATATTCTCTGAAAGCTGTTGTCACTTTTTGAAAAAATTTTAGCCATTTTGATAGGTGTGTAGTAGTATCGCAGTGTAGTTTTAATTTGCATTTCCTGAATGGCTAATGATGTTGAACATTTTTTTCATGTGCTTATTGGTTATCTGTATCTCCTTTTGGGTAAATGTCTGTTTATACCTTTTACTCAGCTTTTAGATTTTTTATAGTTGAGTTTTGAGGTTATATATTATAGATTATATATTCTAGATACTATTTCTTTATTCAATGTTTGCTTTGCAGTTATTCCTTTCAGTCATAGATTTTCATTGCATCCTCAACACAGTCTTTTGTTTTAAATTTTGATGAAGTCCAACTTGTCAGTTTTCCCATTTATGGATTATGCTTTTGGTGTCAAATCTAAGAACAGTTTGCCTAGCCCTAGTTTCTGAAGATTTTCTTTTTTTTCTAAAAAAACCTTTTTTGGTTTTATGTTTTATATTTAAGTCCGGAATCCATTTTGAGTTAATTTTTAAATAAGATGTGAGACTTAGGTCATGGTTCCTTTTCTGGCTTATTGATGTCCACTTGTTCCCATGCCATTTGTTAAAAAGCCATCTTTCCTGCACAAATTGCTTTTGCACCATTGTCAAAAATCAGTTGAGTATATTTGTATGGGTCTATTTCTGGAATCTCTATTCTGTTCTATTAATCTATATATCTATTCTTTTAACAATACCACATAGTCTTTATTACTGTGCTATATATCAAGTCTTGTGATTGGTTAGGCTGATTCCTCCTACTTTCTTTTTAAAAACAGCTTTATTGAAGTATAATTGATATATTAACCCAAAACCAAAAGTAAAAACCCAGTTATGTTTAATGTATATAATTTGATGAGTTTGAACCACTTTATTTTTCTTATTCAAGATTGTTTTAGCTATTTTAATTCCTTTGCCTTTCATATAAGTTTTAAAGTAATCTTGTGCACATCTACAAAAACTCTTGCCAGCATTTTGATAGAAATTGTGCTAAACTTGTATAACGATTTGGAAAGAATGGATATCTTTAGTATGTTTAGTCTTCTAATTTAGGAACATGGTATGTCTCTCCATTTCTTTAATCTCTTTCATCAACATTTTGTTGTTTTCAGCATTGAAATCCTGCATGTTTTGTTATATTTACGTTTAAGTATTTTTGGAATGATTATAAATGGTATTATGTAATTTTGGTGTTCACTTCTATTGTGTAGAAATACAGTAATTTTTATATGTTTATCTTGTATCACATGACCTTGCTGAACTCACTTATTAGTTCTAGAAGTTTTTATGTGAATTCTTTGGGATGTTCTGTGTAGCATTATGTCATTTGCAAATAGGGATATTTTTATTTCATCCTCTCTGATCTGGATGCCATTTATTACCTTTTTTTGCATTATTGTAATGGCAGTACTGTGTTGATTAAGAATTGTGAGAGCTGATATTTTGCCTTGTTCCTTGTTGTAGGGGGAAAATTTTCATTCTTTCACCCTTAAGAGTAATGTTAGCTGTAGGTTTTTTTGGTAGATGCTCTTTATTAAGTTTAGGAAGTTCTCCTCTATTTCTATTTTTTTTTTCTGAGAGTTTTATGAATGGGTTTTGGGTGTTGAATTTTATTGAATGTTTTTGTATATCAATGGATAAGAGTGATTTTTTTCATTAGCCTATTAATATAGTACATTACATGGCTTTTTTTTTTCAATATTGAGCCAGACTTGCACTCTTGAAATGTACCCCCATATTTTTTTTTTTTTTTTTAAGTGACAGGATTTTGCTTGGTTACTCAGGCTGGAGTGTGGTGCTGTGATGCTAGCTCACTGCAGCCTCAAACTCTTGAGCTCAAGTGATCCTCCTGCCTCAGCCTCCCAAGCAGATAGGACTATAGGCATGCACCACCATCCCTGATCTTTTTTTTTTTTTTTTTTTTTGTAGAGATGGGGGTCTCTCTATGTTGCCGAGGCTGGTCTTGAACTTCTGGCCTCAAACATCGTCTTACCTCAGCCTCTCAAAGCACTGGGATCACAGGCCTGAGCCACCACGCCTGGCCTCATTTTTATATATTGCTGAATTCTGTTTGCTACTATTTGTTAAGAATATTTGCATCTATATTTATGAGAGCTATTAGTCTGTAGTTTTCTTTTTTGTACTGTCTTTGGTTTTGGGAATCAAGGTAAAATTAGTTTCACAAAATGAATTGAGAAGTGTTCCCTCTGATTCTATTTTCTTTTAGAGATTGTGTAGAATTGCTGTTAATTCTTCTTTAAATTTTGACACCATTATTTATTAAAACCATCTGAGCCTGGGGATTTTTTTCTGGGATTTTTAAAATTATGCATTTGATTCCCTCAATAATTTTGTGCCTATTGGTGTGGTAGTTTGTGGTTTTTGAGGTCCATTTCCTCTAACTAGTCAAATTTATGTGTGGAGAGTTGTTTGTAACATTCCCTTATTTTTATTTTTATGTCTCCAGGGTTTATAGTGATATTCTCTTTTCCATTCTTAATACTGGTAATTTCTGTCTTCTCTCTTTTTATTTTCAGTCTTGCTACAGGTTTGTGGATGTTATTTTATGTTACTGATCTTTTCAAAGACCACTGATTTTCTCGTTTTCCTATTTTTAATTTCATCGATTTCTGCTCATTATTATTTCCTTCCTTCTGCTTGCTTTAGTTTTATTTTTGTTCTTTTTTGATAGATTCTTGAGGTGGGAGCTTAGAATATTGATTTAAGACTTTTTGTCTTAGGTAAACATTTAGTGATAAACGTTTCCCTTTTTGTACTACTTTAACAGTATCCCACTTCTATTTTCATTTTCATTGAGTTCAATAAAAGTTTCCCTTGTCACTTTATCTTTGGCCCATAGATTATTTAGAAGTGTGATATTTATAGTTTTCAAGTGTCTGGATATTTTCCCATTATCTTTATTGGTTTCTAGTGTGATTCCATTGTAGTTGAGAATACACTCTGGTGATTTTAATTGTTGTATTTATTAAGATTTATTTTATGGACCAGCATATGATCTATCCTGAATACTATTTCGTGTACACTTGTAAAAGCTGTATTTTGCTCCTGTTGGGGAGAGTATTCTATAAATATTGATTGAATCCTACTGTTTGATGGTATTGTTGAGTTCTTCTATATCTTTGCTAGTTTTCTACCTAGTTGCTCTATCAGTTGTTGAGAGAGGTGTACTGTGGGTCTGTTTCTCCTTTTGATTTTATCAGGTTTTTACTTTACATATTTTGCAGTTCTTGTTTGGTACATATACATCAGGATTGTTCTGTCTTCTTGGTGGAGTGATGCTTTTATCGTTATGTAATTTGCCTATCTGTCTCTATTGTTCAGATACCTTCTATTACAGAACAACAATTATAGGACAATTTCTATTGTTTTATCTTCAAGTTCAAGTTCACTAATTTTTTCCTTCATCTTCTTCATTTTGCTTTTTTTTTTCCCTGAGATAGGGTTGCCCATTTTGTTGCCTACACTAGAGTAATCATGGCTCACTCCTGCCTCAACCGCCTGTGTTCAACCATTCCTCCCACCTTAGCCTGCTGAGTAGCTGGAACTACAGGCGTGTACCACCAGGCATGGCTACTTTTAAATGTTTTCTAGAGATGGGGTCTCACTATGTTGCTCAGGCTGGCCTTGAACTCCTGAGTTCAAGTGATCCTCCTACATTGGCCTCCAAAATGTTAGGATTACAGACATGAGCCACTGTGCCTGGCCTCATTTTGCTTTTGAGCCTATCCATTGGATTTTTTTTATATTCGTTATTATATTTTCTGGTTCTAAAACTTCCATTGGGTTCCTTATATCTTCTTTGCTGAGACTTTCTATTTGTTTCGAGCTTGTCCCTAATTACTTGTTAAAGCACTTTTATGATGGCTGTTCAAAAATCTCTGTCTGATATTTCTGATATATAATTTTGGTGTTGGCATCTATTGATTACCTGTTTTTCATTCCATTTGATGTCTTCCTGGTTCTTGGTATAATGAATGAATTTTTTATTGAAAGTTTGGCATTTGGGTAGTCTCTGGATCTTATTTAAATTTTGAATTTTAGGTTTAATATTTATATGGCAGAAGAAGAGGTAGGCATCCTCTCACTTTTGCCAGGTTGGGGTAAACATACAGATTTCCCACTCAGCCTCACTGACACCTGAGTGGGGTGCTCCTCCTTGTTACTGCTGGGTAGAGACAGGAATTCCAGCTCCTCACTAAGCTTACATGGATACCTCTCTGGGCTGTGGGGGATGGAGGTGACCTCGTGACTGCTGGGCAGTAGTGGAAATCCCAACTCTCCACTAGGCTTCCTCTGACCATCCCATTGAGGAGGGAAAGGGGTACCTCATTACTGTTGGTAGAGGTGGCATTGTGTGGAAGTCCATGCTCCTTACTGGGCCTTTTCTGGCTGGAATATCTCAGTAGGAGAGGAGATGGGAGATTGGGTGCTTCATTACAGCTTCAAGAAAGGGGAAGTCTAGGCTTTCTAGTAGGCCCTGCTGGCTTAGCTGAGGCGGGGTGGGGGCACACAATTTTTCTGTGCTATGTGGTTGTAGTAGAGTGGTTATTATCTAACAGCTTTCTGTCTTTTGAGGCTGCCCATTTTCCACTCCTTTTGGCTGGAAAGAATAGGCTTTTTTTTTTTTTGTCTATACTCCTTGGAGTTTCCAGGTTGCTGGCTTCTTCAGCTCCAAGTCAGGAATACATGAGGCAAAAAGAAAACTCAGAGAGCTCACCACTGTGTCATTCCTAGCCAGTTTGCTTTCTTTTCTCCACCTTTCAGAGTCATCTTATATTTGTTTTAGATATAACGACCAAGGCTTTTAGTTGCACTTAGAGGGAGGAATAGGGAAAAATATGTCTACTCTATCTTTCCAGAAATGGAAATCTTATTCGGTTCATTTATTTGCTGTATTCTTGTTGGGGTGATCAGACCCAATACCAGGTCGTGAGGGTGACGAAGTCCAGCAGAGTCAAAGGAATGAGAAAAGACAGTTTGAGAGAGGAAGTGGGTCCAGGGGGCCAGTGCTAGTTATGGAGGCTGCAAAGGCCCTGAACTCTAGAAGCCCAGAATATTTATTGGTGATCAAACAAAGATACAGGTGGCAAGAATGTGGGGTTGAAAGGGGGCATTGCATTAAGCACATGATTTACAGCTTTGATGGTTTAACATTTATATGGCCAATTCTAAGACACAATCGATCTAGGAGGCTGGGAGGGCTAGAAGCAAGGAGCCAGCAAGTCTAGACACATGCCAGAGGTCAGGAGAGGTTTTATGCCCTGAGCCATGGATTCTACCCAAGCCAGGAGGGTTTTATGTCCCGGGCTTAGATTATGGTGCAGCAGGGTAGTCTTCCACCCTTTAACACAGAGCTTGGTGTTCCAAAGTCCGTGAGGGGTTTTAGAACCTGGACCCTGGACATATTCCAAGACTCTTTCACATTATGCAAGCTCTGCCTCAGCTTCTCTCAACACTCAGCTTTTCCCGACAATTCTTAAAGGCCAAACTTCTTTGTTGCTGAGGTCTCAGAATCCAAGCTTCCTTAATCACACTCAGGTAATTTCCTTTTCATGGAGAGAGAAATTAAAATCTCAAGCATAGTAGGGAGGAGTGCATTGGTAAGAGGGGTGGAAAGTGTTCCTCTACCCAAAGATGCACACTGACACTGGATTTCTAGCTTTCCTTTGCCCCCTTTTAAGGGCTGGCATCAACCATAGGGGAAACAGGGGCATTCGGCTAATCTTACCTTTACTAAAGGGTCTTCAACCTCTAGGGGTATCAAGAAGTTCCCATGACACAAGGGGGAGTTTTACCTAGAGATTTATAAGAACCTGCAAGTGGCACAGAGGAGCAGCTGGGAGTCCCTTCCAGCTTGGCTTGGTATGAGAAGGCACAGCTTTTTGCCTTTGACTAATGAGGATGAAACCCATTGGTGATTCTCTCCTGGAGCCAACCTTCTCTGGACTTCTTCCTGCACTAAGTCTGCTTCCTTAAAAGCCTAAATTACTCAGGGAAATATAACCATGATGTGGAACAGCATGTGTTTTGAATCTAGTTAGATCTGTTTTGTGATCCTGTCACCATCTCTTGCTAGATAGGACCTTAGAGTTCACTCATTCACTTAAAAACAGTCCTGTAGTGCCTACTTTGGGCCAGCCAGCATGCTGGGCTCATGGAATGTAGTAGTTGGTACTCTTCCTTGCTTTTTTTTTTTTCTTTTCTTTCTCGCCATCAGCAAGTCCAGCTGGCTATACTGCAGAAATATTAATATGTACAAAATTGGACTGCTTTTCTCTATCATCTCATCTTTTTCTCTGTTATAACAAGTACCCTGATTCTGTTCTTCCCTCAATCCTTTGTCCCAACTCATTATCTACAAAGCAGCCAGGGTGATCTTTTAGAAACATGCATCAGATTATTATTCTTTTACCTAAAACCCTCTGGTTACACCCAGCCGTACATAGAATAAAATCTAACACCTCCCGATATCCCACTGGGTCCTGTGTGGTCTAGCTTCCGCTTTCCTTTCAGAGCTCATCTAGCATCTTCTCCCTCGCCTCCTCCCACTCACTGTGCTTCAGCCACATTGGACTTCTTTCGGTTCCTGATAATATCAAGCTTATTTCACCCTAGGGTTATTATGCCAGTTACGCCCTCTGCCTAGGATAATTTTTCCATACAAACTTAAATGGCTGGTTCTTTGTTGTCACGCAGGTTTCAATTCAAACACTTTCCCTCTCTTACTCAAGTCACATTTTATCAAATCACAGTGTTCTGCCTGCCCCAGTGTTATTTAGTGGTTATCACAATTTGAAATGATTTTGATTTGTCTGCTAGACTGAGCTCCATGAGAGCAGGCATTATGCTGTTTCCTTCAATGCTGCATGTCCAGTACCTAGAACAGTTCCGGGCACAGAGCAATAAATATATTTAAACATTTTTAATTGATACATAATTATATATGTTTATGGACTACACGTGATATTTTGATACATGTATGCAGTATGTAATGATGAAATTGGGGTAATTGAGGTCTCCATCACCTCAAACATTTTTCATTTCTTTGTGCTAGAAACGTTTAAGATCCTCTCTTCTAGTGATTTTGAAATATATAGTAAATTGTTATTCACTCTACTGTGCTATAGAACACTTATTCCTCCTATCAAATACTAATTTTAAAAAACGATTTTTATTGATGCACATTAGATGTACATGTTTTGGGGGTACTTGTGATAGGATGATAAATTTATATAATCAAATCAGGGTAGTTGGGATATCCATCACCTTAAATACTTACCTGTTTTTTTACTCTAGCTGAAATTTTGTATCAATTAACCAACCCTTCCCTATCACACTCTCTTCCTGTACCATTCTCAACCTCTGGTAACCACTATTCTACTCTCTACTTCTAGGAGGTCAGCTTTTTTAGCTCTCATATATGAGTGGAACGTGGTATTTGTCCTTCTGTGCCTGGCTTATTTTATTTAACATAATATCCTCCAGGGTTATCCACGGAGCTGCAAATGACAGGATTTCATTCTTTTTTTATGGCCAAATAATATTCTATTGGGTATATATATCCATTAATATTTTGTTTTTCCATTCATCCGTCAATGGACACTTAGGTTGATTCTATATCTTGGCTACTGTGAATAGTGCTGCAATAAATATGGGAGTGCCAATAGCTCTTTGACATACTGATTTCCTTTCCTTTGGATATATACCCACCAATGGGATTGCTGAATCATATCGTAGTTCTATTTTTATTCAAAGAACCTCAATATGTTTTGCATAATGGCTATATTAATTTACATCTCCACCAAAGTATATAATAATTCCCCTTCATCTGGATCCTCACCAGCATTATTTATTTATTTATTTATTTTTATTTTTTTTGAGACAGAGTCCAGCTCTGTCGCCCAGGCTGGAGTGCAGTGGCATGATCTTGGCTCACTACAACCTCTGCCTCCCGGGTTCAACTATTTCTCCTGCCTCAGCCTTCTGAGTAGCTGGGATTACAGGTGTCCACCGCCATGCCCAGCTAATTTTGTATTTTTAGTAGAGATGGGGTTTTACCATGCTGGCTAGGCTGGTCTCGAACTCCTGACCTCAGGTATTCACCCTCCTCGGCCTCCCAAAGTGCTGGGATTACAGGTGTGAGCCACCATGCCTGGCCATCAGCATTTTTTTTGTCTTTTTGATAATAGCCATTTAACTGGAATGAGATTATATTTCACTGCATTTTGATTTGCATTTTCCTGATGATTAGTAATGTTGACATTTTTTGATATCCCTGTTGGCCATTTATTTGTATGTGTTCTTTTGATAAATAGCTATTCAGATTACTTCCTCATTTTTAAATCACATTATTCAATTTTTGCTGTTGAGTTGAATTCCTTGTATATTCTAGATATTAATCCCTTGTCAGATGAATAGTTTGCAGATATTTTCTCCCATTCTGTAGGTTGTCTCTTCATTCTGTTGATTATTTCCTTTGCTGTGCAGAAGCTTTTCAGCTTGATATAATCCTATTTGGCTATTTTTGCCTTGGTTGCCTATACTTTTGAGGTTTACCTTAAAAATCTTTGCCCAGTCCAACATCCTGGAGAGTTTCCCCAAAGTTTTATTTTAGCAATTCTATAGTTTGAGGTCTTAGATTTAAATTTTTAATCCATTTGATTTGATTTTTGAATATGAGAAGAGATAGGGGTCTAATTTCATTCTTCTGCATATGGATATCCAGTTTTCCCAGCACCATTTGTTGAAGAGACTGTCCTTTTCTCAATGTATATTCTTGGCCTTTGTTGAAAATGAGTTCATTGTAGATACATGGATTGATTTCTGGGTTCTCTGTTCTGTTCCATTGGTCTATGTGTCTGTTTTTATGCAACTACCCTGTTGTTTTGGTTACTATAACTCTGTAGTATAATTTGAAGTCAGGTAATGTGATTCTTCTAGTTTTGTTCTTTTTGCTCAGGATAGCTTTTGCTATTCTGGGTCTTCTGTGATTCCACATAAATTTTAGGATTAATTTTTTCTATTTCTGTGAAGAGTGTCATTGGTATTTTAATAGGGATTGCATTGAATCTGTAGATTGCTTTGGGTAATTGGACATTGTAATAATATTAATTCTCCTAATCCATGGAATACTTTTCCATTTTTTATGTCCTCTTCAATTTCTTGTATCAGAGTTTTATAGCTTTATTTGTAGAGGTTTTTCTTCTCTTTGGTTAGATTTATTCCTAGACATTTAATTTTTTTTGTAGCTATTGATAATGGAATTTCTCCTTTGATTTCATTTTCAGATTGTTTGCTATTGGTGTATGGAAATGCTACTGACTTTTGTATGTTGATTTTTGTATCCTGCAACTTTAGCGAATTTGTTTATCAGTTCTAATAGGTTTTGTGTGTGTGTGTGTGTGTGTGTGTGTAGTCTATGTTTCTCTAAATATACGATTATGTCTGCAAACAGGGACAGTTTGACTTCCTCCTTTTCAATTTGGATGCCCTTTATTTCTTTCTCCTGCCTAATTGTTCTGTCTAGGATTTTCAGTGCTATGTTGAATAACAGTGGTGAAAATGGGCATTCTTGTCTTGTTCCAGATCTTAAAGGGAAGGCTTTCAACTTTTTCCTATTCAGTATGATGTTAGCTGTGGGTTTGTCATGTAACATCTTTTTTATTTTTAATTTTTTTTATTTCCATAGGTTATTGAGGAACAGGTGGGTGTTTGCTTATACGAATAAGTTCTTTAGTGGTGATCTGTGAGATTTTGGTGCACCCATCACCCAAGCAGTATACACTGTGCCCAATTTGTAGTCTTTTATCCCTTACCCCCTTCCCACCCTTTCCTCCTGAGTCCCCAAAGTCTGTTGTGTCATTCTTATGCCTTTGCATCCTCACAGCTTAGTCCCCACTCATGAGTGAGGACATACGATGTTTGGTTTTCCATTTCTGAGTTACTTCACTTAGAATCAGTCTCCAATCTCATGCAGGTTGCTGTGAATGTAAGGCATTTGAGTACATTTCTTCTATACCTAATTTGTTGAGTTTTTTTTTTATCATGAAGGGATATCGAATTTTATCAAATGCTTTTTCTGCATCTATTGAGATAATAATTTTTTTTTCCCTACTGCTGATGTGATGCATCATGTTTGTTAATTTGCAAGTGTTGAGTCATTCCCGCATCTCTGGATAAATTCCAGTTGATTATAGAGTATACTTTTTTTTGATGTTCTGTTGGATTCAGTTTGCTAGTGTTTTGTTGAGGATTTTGTATGTAGGCTCATCAGGAATATTGGCTTGCAGTTTTCTTTTTTTGTTTTGCCCTTGTCTGGTTTTGGTATCAGGGTAATGCTGGCCTCATAGATTGAGTTTGTAAGAATGCCCTCCCCTTCAATTTTTAAAAATAGTTTGAGAATAACTGGTACTAGTTCTTCTTTAAAACTTTGGTAAAATTCAGCATTGAAGCCATCTGGTCCTGGGCTTTTCTTTGTTGGGAGATTTTTTTTTTTATTACTGATTCAATTAATCTTATTTCTTGTTATTGGTCTGTTAGAGTTTTCTATTTCTTCCTGTTTCAATCTTGGTAGGTTGTATGTGTCCAGGAATTTATCCATTTCCTCTAGGTTTTCCAATTGTTGGCATATGATTATTCATAATAGCTTCTAATGATCCTTTGTATTTGTGTGGTATTTCTTGTAATATTTCCTTTTTCATCTTGAATTTTATTGGGAGTTTCTTTTTCTTAGTTAAAAGTTTGGGTTTTTTAAAAATTATGTTTTTAAAAACCCAGCTTGTCATTTCATTGCTCTTTTGTATTTTTTGTCTCAATTTTATTTATTTTGGCTCTTATTTTATTATTTTTTTCCTTCTTCTAATTTTGGATTTGGTTTGTTCTTGCTTTTCTAGTTCCTTGAGGTGCATTGTTAGGTTGTTTATTTAAAACCTTTTTACTTCTTTGTTGTAGGCATTTATTGCTGTAATTTTCCCTCTTAGTATTTCTTGTGCTGTATCCCGTAAATTTTTGTTATGTTATGTTTTCATTTTCATTTGTTTCAAGATATTTAAAAATTTCCTTCTTAATTTCTCTATTGACCCACTGATCATTCAGGAGCACGTTTAATTTCCATGTATTCATAAAGTTTCCCAAGTTCCACATGTTTTGATTTCTAGTTTACTTCCACTGTGGTCAGGAAAGATTCTTGATATGAATTTGATTTTTAAAAATTTGTTAACACTTGTTTTGTCATGTCACATATAGTCTATCCTGGAGAATGTTCCATGTGCTGATGAGAAGAATGTGTATTCTGCAGCTGTTGGATGAAATCGGAGCAATTAATATTTATTGAATAAAGAGTTGCTTAATCTTTTTGAGCCCCAGTTTCTAACTTATGGAATAATAATTGGCTAATAGAACAAAGGTGTATTTAGAATTGAGATAATAAATATGTGTAAAGTGCTTAGTACAACACTTGGCTCACAGCCAAATAGTAGTTTGTAATTGTTTCTTTGTGATTATTTCTATTATAATGTTCACTTTCATTCTCCCATACTCCTTTCATACCTGTTATTGTACCTAACGATTTATCCAGAGTATTGTGATGATTTGCCAATCACAGATGCTGACTGGTTAGTTACTTGCAATTAAATCCTAACTTAGTTCTCTCTTGGTCATGTTTTTCTGTACAGGTCCTACAGCTGGGCTCAGACATCCTTCCCCAGTACAAGCAAGAGGCACCAAAGACTCCCCCTCACATCATCTTACATTATTGTGTTTTTAAGACCACGTGGGATTGGATCATCTTGATCTTGACCTTCTATACAGCCATTTTGGTCCCTTATAATGTCTCCTTCAAAACCAGGCAGAACAATGTGGCCTGGCTGGTTGTTGATAGCATCGTGGATGTTATCTTTTTGGTGGATATTGTGCTCAATTTTCATACCACCTTTGTTGGACCAGCAGGGGAGGTGATTTCTGACCCCAAACTTATCCGCATGAACTACCTGAAGACGTGGTTTGTGATTGACCTTCTGTCCTGTTTGCCATATGATGTCATCAACGCTTTTGAGAACGTGGATGAGGTTAGTGCCTTTATGGGTGATCCAGGGAAGATTGGTTTTGCTGATCAGATTCCACCACCACTGGAGGGGAGAGAGAGTCAGGTACATCCCTCAAATCTCAGACCTTGTTGTCATGTCTTTAAAACTGAATTAAATGTGGGTGGTCAACAGAAGAATAATTAAATGGGTGGGAAATAGCATGACTGATGTCTAGAACAGAGGGAGCATGCTTGATAGATACCCTTGCCTGCTGTTCCCATCCTTTGGCGGTTTGGAGGCCCTGCATGACAGTGAATGGGTGTGGAAGAGACCAAAGGCTTACTCCTACTCCACATGGAATGTAAGCCACTGGTTCAGGAATGGTGGGCCTGCAGCAGCAGGCATGCATGGCCGCTGCACTGGCAAGTCTTCTATTGAGTATATAGTTGCTGAATGTCTACCTATTGATTATTCTAGTTATGCAGACTTTTCTTTTATCTGCTGCTGACTTTTGCCTGTTTCATAGCCAATTAACTCCTGGTAACAGGAATACCATTTTCCTGAAAGTTTGCTTTTCCTTTTTTCTGTTAAATTTTGAGATGAGTTATTTCTTTGCTAAAATGAGTTTGGAGGCAACCATGTGCTGAGGTAGTCAGGCACCAGCTTGTGGTTAAGAGAAGCCGTATTGTTTTTGGATTATACTGCTGTTTTAGTCCATTTTGTGTTGCTATAGAGAAATACCTGAGGCAGGGTAACTTACAAAGATAAATCAAAATTCTGATGGCTGGAAGATTTAGGTCCGGGTCACTCATGGTGGAAGGTGAAGGGGGTAGCCAGTTTGTCCAGAGATCAGATGGTGAAAGAGGAAGTGAGAGACAGGAAGTGGAGGTGCCAGGCTCTTTGTAACAACCCGCTTTTGTGGGAGCTAATGGAGTGAGAATCCACTTACCACCCCACTTCCCGCAGAGAGGACATTAATATATTTAAGAGGGATCCACCCCTATGACCCAAACACCTCCCATTAGGCCCTATTTCCAACACTGGGACTCAAATTTCAACATGAGGTTTGGAGGAAACAAACATTCAAACTATAGCAACTGTTTTAAATTGTTAGTCCTGCAGGCAATGGATGAAATTAAAGGAAGCTAAATTCTCTGTAAATGTGTTGGAATTAGGAAATGCTCCAAGTCATTTTCTGAATGAGTGCCTGGGACATGTGGTAGCAGGAAGGGCCACTGGACTGATTAAGGTGATTTTCTTTGAAACAGTGAGGATGTCAAGTCATTGCAAAGAAAAATGTCAGATTCTTATCTAGTTTGTGTTCTATGGGAATTGTCCTTCCGTTTTCTTACTCCTAGTTGACATTCCAGATGGATTAATATAAGGCAGTTCATTTGGCAAGTCTCCAGCCTTGTTCAGCGGGGCCCTCATTGCTTCAGATTACAGAGGCTCCCAAGGTCTCAGTCTGGATGGGTTGTGTGGGTAATCTAGGAAGACAAGTTGAGGCGCAAGACACATTTCAGAACTAAAGGGCTCGTAGGACTCAGGCTTGAGAATGTTGAAAGGAACAGCTTACTCCCTGCCGGGATATCAAGACCTGGCCAGTGACTCCATGTTTTACTGGTGGCATAATGATGCCTTTCTGCCTTCAGATCAGTACCAGCGGTTGGTGGGACAGCAGGCTTTTCTCTGGGAAAACAAAACTACTACCACTTCTCTTTCCAGTGAAGGGTAGCTCTTCCTACAAAATACTGCCAACGTAGAGCTGGAAGGAGAGAATTTGGATGCTCAGATGCTCTAGATTCAGAACAACCCATGCTTGTATCTGTGTGGTGGGTTTTAAAATACTTTAAAATCCAGAAGACTAATCCTCTGGGGTAGCTTGTGTGAATTTTGTAGGGGATGAAATGAGTCAAGACTGATATTTACAAGAGCAGAATCATACCTAACGTGAATATTGGGGTTCTTAAATGAGAATTTTTTTTTAATTTTTTTTTTTTTTTTTTGAGACAGAGTCTTGCTCTGTCACCCAGGCTGGAATATAGTGGTGTGATCTCAGCTCATCACAACCTCTGCCTCCCAGGTTCAAGCAATTCTCCTGCCTCAGCCTCCTGAGTAGCTGGGATTATAGGCACGTGCCACTGTGCCCGGCTAATTTTTGTATTTTTAGTAGAGACAGGGTTTCACCATGTTGGCCAGGCTGGTCTTGAACTCCTGACCTCAAGTGATCCGCCCACCTCGGCCTCCCAAAGAGTTGGGATTACAGGTGTGAGCCACCACTCCTGGCCCACAAATGAGAATTTTAGTTCATGTTGGGAATCGTATTTTTCTCTGTGAGCACATTTTTAGAAAATTTTTTCTTAGGAAAATATCATTTTGGCTTAGGTAATTCAAATACATTATCTGAATCTAAAAGAGCTTCTTAAACACATATGGAAAGTGAAATTTAGCTTTAGAAACACACTGGTTTTTAAAATAAACCATTTTCTACTTAGAGTAATGGCACTGAAATTTTGCAGATAAATAGAACAGTTCTCCAGCTTCCACAGATTCTTATTAACAATTGGCAGAACTATAAACACATATGTAAAATGTGTCAGTTACCTGGTAGGTTAACAGACCAGAGTTCTTCTCCCCTGGGAAAGAGTTCCAACCCAACTGTATATGTTGGGTTGGAACTCCTTTGTCATTATTTCTAAATACTCCTGATGGTGGTTTCTGATTTATAGATTCATGAAATAGATTGATTAATAGGAAAAATATTAGTTATCTGTAGCTTTCTCATTGGTAAAGGGCTTAGTATCAAAGCTCTATCACCTGCTGGTCATAAATAATAGTATAAATATTACGGGCTACAGCTATTGTTTCCTTCTGTAAGACATAATTTTATATTTGGTAATTTCTTTTAAAGCTTTGGCTAACACCTCAAATAATGCCCTTTCATAACAACTCTGGTGGTTGGAGGGAGATCAGTGTGAGGAATGGGAAGATTTGGCTTTTAGTTCTCTTGGTATCACCTGCTAAAACAGCTGGGATCCTTGTGCATATCATTTAGCCTTTCTGGATCATGGTTTTCCTATCTACATCTTGTGGATAATACTACTAAACCTGCCTGAAGGCATAGCATTTGGGCGGTGGATTATTTGAGTTTCCTGCCAGCTCCAAGAGCTAAAGTCTGGTGAATGCTAAGTCTTATCTGCATTAGTCTCACCTCCAGAAGCTTACTGTAAGAACAAGAGGCCTAGCACCCTGACCTCTTTCTTGTAATTGGGGTGGAAGGAAAACAAGGTGGGGGGTGGGAACACTTAGCAGGTAATAAGTAGACCCACTTGAGGTCACAGCCTGACAGGACCATGGAGGTCTTATAGTTCAACCTTCTTAATTCACAAGTAAGAAAAAAGACAGGGGAAATGACTCACTCAAGATGAAATAACATATCATATAATCACAGTAATAATGAGTTCCCTTCTGACTCTTCTCTATTCCTAATAGCAACAGATTTTTATAAAATAGGAGCAAAACACTTAATGAAGGACAGTTGAGTCAAAACTGACCAGGAAGTTTCTGATGTGTGTGGCTCACTCCTTGGCTTGGCTGAATGTGGTGGAGAAGTTGGACACGGGGTCTGGTGGTGGTAGATGGAGGTGGGCAGCTACATTTTCCCCAAGGCATCTGTGTTGGGGATGACACGGGCAGTTAAAGATGCTTGCCAAGGGACAGACCCAGCAGTTTCCCAGGCATAGTCCTTTAGTGAAACGACACCATTAAATTAGTGAGAATGAATGGCTGATGTTGGTTAGAGGATGTTGGAGAGCCCATGAAGGAGGGCACCCCATCTTTTGAACCCAGATCAGGCTGAAGGAAAACCCGCTGGGTTGGAGAATTCTGATTAATGGCCTAGCGGCTTCCTATTCACCACATGCTGTCTTCTCACCTGTGATCTGCTGTGGAGTTACGAATCTAAGATTACAGCTCCTTGTGCTCTAGGTTCTTTCTCTGGGGGAGTGTGCAGAGAAACAAATTATTGACTCATTTCTCATAAACAATACATGTGGAGCTAGCTGAATGATTTTTGGTGTTCTCAAAATTATGCCAGTGGACTTGTGTGCCAGTGGAGACCACCAAAGAAGGATGTGAGCTGTGTCGGCTTTGTCATCTGTGTGTATATGTGCAGTGGGGGTGGGGAGTTCTTGAAGTGAAAAGATTGGAGCCACCCAAAGCCTGGGTCAAAAAAGAGCTGGGGTAAATTGTCAAAGCCTGCAATTATGAATTCAGCCCTGTGGATATAGCCCATCTCCATGATTTAAGCCGCACAAGTGATCCCTTTGGCTAAACTTGTTTCACTTATGTAGATGGGCTACATTTGCGTCATTCTCTGGTCTGTTGGTAATAATCTGTTTTGGAGGCCGTTTGAGAATATGTTTGCACATTAGTTAAAACGTTTGGAGGACAAAAGGTCTGGAAACAGCGAACTAAAGCTTGGAATGGGTATGTCAAAGCAGAAGCTAAATAAGTCTCTTTCAAGTGCTGAGTGGATTGTTGGGCTAGTGTGCTTCGTGTGTTAAAGATTGAATTATTACTGACAAAACAGATTCACTCTCCCGAGGAAACTCATTGCTTACTGCTATTGAAGTGTCAAAATGCAAAGGGGAAAAGGGGGCTGTTATCTCCCAGGTGACAATGCTGATGCCCTGGAGCCTGAAGGTGGCCAAGAGCTTTTTTCTGTCCCTGGCTCTGTAACCTCAGACAGCAGCACAACCAGCTAGTGCCAGTGATGCAGCTGACACTTGCTAAGAGCTCACACTCATGGGAGATACTCACCTTCTAGCAGAACAGGAGCAAAATGTGCCAATGAAAAGATAACAGCATGACAAGTTTTCTTTATCTTCTGGTTTTAACTTTCCAAAACACACTCACCTTTATCCTAACTCTGTGTGGCAGTTAGGATCCTCTGAACTGGGAGGATGGCAATTTGTTACCCAAGAGGGACTTTGTCACCCAGCTGTGCAACCTTGTGAAAGTAACTTCATTGCCCTCAACTTGGTTTGCCTCACCTGTGTGATGAGCCCATCCCAGCTCTAACCTTCTGTGGCTTGGGAGCAGGTATTATCCAGGTTTTGCAGATGAAAGGGACACTTTGTCCTTTTGCCTGATGGCAGCTGTTTTGAGGTAGTGAAACTGGACTCTAGTCTCCTGACTCCTGGGCTTGTGCTTTCTCCTTCAGGCCATGCTGTCTCATCAGAGAATCTGGAAGCCGAGGGAATCAAACTATGCATTTCAGTACTTGGGGCCCTTTCTCTGAATCATTCCCTGGCGTGGCCCGTGCTGTTCCCCTCATTTTCGTGGGCCTTTCTCACAGCTGAGGGGTGAGAGGTTTGAGTGGTCAGCCTGTGTGACCCTAACCTGAGGTCACTGGTGCAGCTGTGTGGGGATGGATGGTGAGGGTGGAGGTCAGCACCGACTCCAAGGTCTCATTGCCTACCCTGCTTATCTCTCCCGGGTGAATGGCCTCACTCTATGTTCTTCTAGGCTCACTATTCCCTGCTCTTCCAGGCTTTCCTTATTACTGATGCTGAAAGCAAGTTGGACCAACGTTCATTGCTTATCCTGTTAATTTATGGCTGTCAGTCCTTACCTGTGGTTCTTTTTAGGTAGATGGCTAACATTTCAGTTTTCACACAGGTGACTCCTCTTGCTGTCCAGCTGGAAGCAGGTGGGAGGCTGTCAGGTGAAAGTCATGAGATGACCAGGGCTTTTCTTCCCCTTTGAGTTCTAACAATACTGTATAGGCAGTCCTTGTGGCTCATCATAGCAATTTGGTTTTTTTAAATTAGTAGACTTTATTTTTTAGAGCTGTTTTAGTTTATAGAAAAATGCAGTGGGATGTACAGACACCACCCTCCCCTCCCCTCCTTGCACACAGTTTCCTCTCTATTAACATTTTGCATTACTGTGGTACACTTGTCATCATTGATGAGCCAATATTAATACATTATTGTTAGCCAAAGTTCATATAGCATATAGCCTATAGTTTACATGAGGGTTCATTCTTTGGATTACATATTCTATGGGTTTGGACAAGTGTGTAATGATGCATATCAACCATTACAGTATCACATAGAGAAGTCTCAGTGCCTTAAACATCCCCTGTGCTCCATGTGTTCATCCCCCTACCCCAATTCCTAGCAACCACTGATCTCTTTATAGTTTTGCATTTTCAGAAAGTTGTAACATAGGAATCACACAGCCTGTAGTCTCTCAGATTGGTTTCTTTCACTTAGCAACATGCATATAGGGTTCTTCCATTTTTTTCATGATAACTTTTTTAAAATTGCAGAATAATATCTTATTGTATGGATGTAGCATGATTTATTTAGCAATAGCAATTAAAAACCATCACTCTGTAGCACTGGCGATTTCAATTCTGATCAGCACAGGTCTTGTTCTGGGATTTCCTTCTGCCGTAGGTTTGATTGGAGAGTGGAGAGGAGATGATACCCCAGGATGCAGGCTGGCCAGTCTTACCAGCCTGTGGTAGCACCTGGGTGAAAGCAACATTTCTCACAAGTCATTATGTTTGATAGTAAAATGGACAGAAAAACTAAGTTGTACCATAGTGTCCTCATATTTCATTCTTTTTTCCTTGGCATTTCTATCTTTCATGTTTATGCTGAGTATTTCTTCTATCCAATTATTTTGGAAAAAAGAGGACAAAATCAGACACACAGCAGTTTTCACTCCTGTGTCTTGTTAGCAGCAGGAAGTGCTGCGGATGAGTGCATTTCTCTTTTGATGAGCGTGACTTGCCAGTAGTGGCCAGGGGCTGAGTCTGTTTTCAGTGATGTTTGTGATGCTGCCGCTGCCCCCATGCTGGAAACATTGTCTAGAACGTTTCCTTTGATTTATCAGTCTTCCTCCTGACTTGTGCTCACAGTGAGTGAAGGATTGTGGAGGAGACATGCCTCTTGTTAAAGCAAAAGGCTTCACATGGGAGACTGGGCTGTAGGTGCTGTGCCCTGCACAGGCACCCGAGTCATGATCCTGCCTGGGGTGTGTACGTGTGGGAGCTGGGGAGTGGCTAGGGGAGCATTTCTAACAGCAGGAAGTCGATCCTGCATGGCTTCCAGGAAGCAGTGATTAACTGTGAAACTGTGATGCTAGAGTTAAAAAAAATGTAAAACCTAAAAACAAATCGCTCTGAGGCAATGCAAGAGTTCAACCATTGTAGAAGATTCCTCATGGCAATTCCTCAAGGATCTAGAACCAGAAATACTATTTGACCCAGCAATCCCATTACTGGGTATGTACCCAAAGGATTATACATCATTCTACTATAAAGATACATGCACACATATGTTTATTGCAGCACTGTTCACAATAGTAAAGACCTGCAACCAACCCAAATGCCCATCAATGATAGACTGGATAAAGAAAATGTGGCACATATACACCATGGAATACTATGCAGCCATAAAAAAGGATGAGTTCATGTCTTTTGCAGGGACATGGATGAAGCTGGAAACCATCATTCTCTGCAAACTAACACAGGAAAACCAAACACTGCATGTTCTCACTCATAAGTGGGATGAACAATGAAAACACGTGGACACAGAGGGGAACATCACACACCAGGGCCCGTTGGGGGTTTTGGGGGTAGGGGAGGGATAGCATTAGGAGAAATACCTAATGTAGATGATGGGTTGATGGGTGCAGCAAACCACTATGGCACGTGTATACCTATGTAACAAACCTGCATGTTCTGCACGTGTATCCCAGAGCTTAAAGTATGAATAAAACAAAAAAAGAGTTTAGCACTGGGGAGCAGAATATACTCACTCAGCTGCTATGTCTGACTCCCCTCTGTTGACTCACCATCCTTCTCTCCCAGGACCCTCTCTGGCCAATCCAAGTTCTACTTCTCTTTTAATTCCCCACCAACTTTTCTTGGCTCCTCTTTCAGGTTGGTCCTTCTTCAAAGAAATGTAATTGACTTAGATGACAAGGGATAGGGATACAACTCCCCAAGGAGCCCCTGGTCTAGTAGGGGCCACAGATAATAGACCTCGGCAAAGAATGTGAGGGGCATTCTAAGGGTCATTTCAAGGTGTTACAGCCTACAACAGGGAGCACTTAGCCTTGTGGGAGAATCCAGAGAGGCTTCCTGGCAGAGATGACTAGGTTTAGTCTGGTAAGGAGGAAGTAGGACATTTCTGGGAGAGGAAAGAACACGTGCAAAGGGCTGTGCTATAAGGGATGAGCAAGACATTCGTTGTGCCCAAATCAGAGTTAGCACTGGGGGAGGGAAGAAGGCCGAGTCCAGTGATAAAGAATCCTAGAGTCTTGCCAAGAGTTTACAGTTTATCATGTGGGCACAGAGAAGCCATCATGGGCTTCCATTAGGGTGGGATCTCATCTGATTTTTGTTTTTGAAGGTGTACCTAGGAAGCAGTGGTGAGAATGAGTTAGGGAAATAACATGTCCCTGCTTTCCCTCCTCCCATTCCTTGAACCTACTGTAATTAGGCTGTCACCTCCACTAGTGCACTGAACCCCATTCCCCCAACTCCTGTTCCTCTGACCCTCAGTCCTAATACCTGGCCAAACCCCCACCCCACTTGGACTATTTTCTGCCTCCTCCAGGCTGTGCCCCAGTCCCTGAATGTGACCGGAGAATGTGAGTGGAGAACTCCCTCATTGTGCAGATTCACTTCAGCTCACGTGGAATTCCCCCTGAATTTTCCCAGGCTGTGTTCTCCAACAAGGCAAACCTTCATAGCTTCTCCTCTCTCCTCAGACTGACAACACCCAGCTTGTACTCTCCCCTGATCCTCTTGCTTCTTATCCATTGACAAAAGAGGAGTGATAAAAAGAGAACTTGGCTGGGCACAGTGGCCCATGCCTGCAATCCCAGCACTTTGGGAGGCTGAGGCGAGCCGGTCACCTGAGGTCAGGAGTTCCAGACCAGCCTGGCCAACATAGTGAAACTCGGTCTCTACTGAAAATACAAAAATTAACCGGGCATGGTGGCAGGCACCTCTAGTCCCAGCTACTCAGGAGGCTGAGGCAGGAGAATTGCTTGAACCCGGGAGGTGGAGGTTGCAGAGAGCCAAGATCGCGCCACTGCACTCCACCCTGGGTGACAGAGCGTGACTCTATCTCAAAAAAGAAAAGAAAAGAAAAGAAATAAAAGAAAAGAAAAGAAAAGAACTTACATGTACTCCCATAACTAAATCCACTTTGTGGCCTGCACCAACCCCACATACTGTTTCCCTCCTTCCTGTGGGTCAGGTTCTGTGCTGAATTCATTTCCTCTTGCCCACTCCTCACTTGTTTCCTTTCTCATATGATCAAGGAATATTTCCCTTCTTTATAAAGCTCTCTCCACATACCCCAGCTGCTGCCCCATTTTCCTGCTTCTTTTACTGAAAGACTCCTAGAAAGAGTTCTCTGTACTTGTTGTTTCTGCTTTTTCTCTTCTCTTTCTTGCACTTATTCTGACCAGGTTTTCAACCTTGTCACTCTATTGAAACTGTAACTGTTCTTGTCAAAGGTGCCAGTGATGTCCATGTAGCCAAATCCAATGGTCAGATCTCAGTCCTCATCTTATTCTCCATGTTGGCAGCGTTAGACCTAGCAGCCTCTCATCTCACACACAATAAAATCCACAATGGTGGCCTATCAGGCACTCCATAGTCTGTCCCTTGGCTGCCTTATTCTGTTTCAGGTGTCATGGCCTCTTGCTGGCCTTGGGGTACTTGCTGTTCCCTCTGCCTGGAATATTCTTCCCCTAAATGGCGTTTCCTCTCACTTCATTGAGGTGTTTGCTCAACATTACATGATTAGAGTGGCTTTCCCTGAGAACCCTACTACAAATTTATATCCTTTTACTTTTTTCATAGCACTAATCATAATCTGATGTAGGCTTTGTTATAGCTAATCTCCTTCCAGTAGAATTTTTTGAAACTTTAAAAAATTGAGGTACAAAATATATACAGTTAAGTGTGATAAAAATACATTAAAGTATACAGCTTAGTGAATTTTTACAAATGTATACTTGCACATAACCACTACTTAGATTAAAACATCGGATTTCTCCAGCACCCTAGAAGGTTCTCCTCTGTTTTATCCTAGACTACCCTCCGCTGAAATAACCATTATTCTGACTTCTATCGCCATAGGTTAGTTTTACCTATTCTTGAAGTACAGATAAGTGGAATGATTCAGTGTGTAATCTTTTGTACCTGGCTTCTCTCAGCACAATGGCTGCAAGCATCAACCATATTGAGTGTGTCAGTAGCTTGCTCACTTTTACTGGGGTGTAGTATTAATTGTTTCAGTTGTATAATGCTGCGTAAGAAACCACCCTAAAACTTAGCAGTTTAATAAAATAAACGTTTTGTTGCATAATTATTCTGTTGAAATTTGGGCCTGGCTCAGCTGGGCAGTTCTTCTCTTGAAAACATAGGTACCTCATAATTGGAATTCTACCATGTTTGCCCTTTTGTAACTGGCTTATTTCACTTAGCATAATGTCATCAAGGTTTATTCATGTTGTGTCAGAATTTGCTTCCTTTTTAAGGATGAATAATATTTCATTGTGTGTATATATACCATATTTTGTTTATCCATTCACCCATCAGTGGATATGAGTTGCTTCTACTTTTGGCGATTATGAATAATGTTGTTATGAACACTGGAGTACAAATATCTCTGTTCAAGTCTCTGCTTTTAATTCTTTTGGGTATATATCTAGAAGTAGAATTGCTGAGTCATATGGTAATTCTATTTTTAGTTTTTTAGGGAACTACTATACTGTTTTGCATAGCAGCTGCACCATTTTACATTCCCACCAACAGTGCTCAAGGGTTCCCTTTTTTCCACATCCTTGCTAAGACTTGTTATTTCCTGTATATAGCCATCTTAATGGATGAGAGTAGCCATCTAATATGTGTAATTTGGTTTCTTTATACACAATAGATTCTGAGAACTTTGAGATCATTTTATTAGTTTTTCTTCTTCCTCATGCATCTAAATGTAGGCAATGGCACATACTCAGAGGTAGGAAAATGACACTGGAAGTTATAGAAGCCGCTGGAAGAGAAAGTTGCAGCAAAGGAGGAATGATCTGCTGAAGGGTCCTGCAGGACTCATGCATGCTGAGGAAACTTCTGAGCACAATTGGGTTAGGAGAATTGTAGGAGGCTTCCAGAAAAAAACAAAAAACACCTGTTTAGGAAGGTGTTGAAAGAGGGGTGGAACTTTGCTGAGTGGGAAACGGGAGGACCACATGAGGGCAGGAAAGGCTAGTCACAGGCATTGCATGTGGGGCTGGGGGAGAAGGGGATTTTCTTTGGTTTAATCTTCATTTGTGAAGGAAGACAAATGTTAGTGAAAAATAGCTTGGCCATTTGCTTGTTGTTCATGAAGCTCTTAACCCAGTTAAACTCTATTGAAAGGGCAATAGGAGCTCTGTGATCCGGCTCTGATAGAAGAGAACAATGATCGGGAGTCTGTCAGAGCCATGCAGACATCTTATGATTTCTTATGTTATCATGCAATATTTAGCTCTGGAGTCTATAAATGTTAACTTACAAGGAAGAGTGCTTTAGACTTTATGGGTGAAATATCGTGCCTCAGGGATGTGCTTCCAAGTGAAGACAGACTTACTGTTAGCCTCTGGATAATCTTCACAAAAAGAATTTTTTTTTTTTTTTTTTTGAGACGGAGTCTCGCTCTGTCGCCCAGGCTGGAGTGCAGTGGCGCAATCTCGGCTCACTGCAAGCTCCGCCTCCCGGGTTCACGCCATTCTCCTGCCTCAGCCTCTCCGAGTAGCTGGGACTACAGGCGCCCGCCACCACGCCCGGCTAATTTTTTGTATTTTTAGTAGAGACGGGGTTTCACCATGGTCTCGATCTCCTGACCTCGTGATCCGCCCGCCTCGGCCTCCCAAAGTGCCGGGATTACAAGCGTGAGCCACCGCGCCCGGCCTACAAAAAGAATTTTTTAATTCCAATTTTTCATTTCAGTTTTTCATGTTACCTTTAAAAAAATTTAGAAATTATAGATGTAGAAATAAAGAAATAAGGATTGCCCATGATTTTATCTTGTTAACATTTTGGCTTATATTGTCTGTCTTTTTTTTCTTCATATATAAAGCATATATATGTTTGTATATTTTATTAAAATGGTATTACATTGTATGTAGTGAGTTGTCCATTTTATTATCTCAACGATAGATTTTCCCTTTTTATAACATTAAAAATTCTTTTATAGCAGAAACTTAAATGATTATACAGTAGTTCATTGTATGGATATATCAAAATTTGGCATTTGGGTTATTTCCTTTTTTTAACTTTTTTATCATAATAATGAAACTGTATGTCTTTGTAAATAAATTTGTGTCACATTTCTGATTATTTCTTTTAAAGTGTTGAAAACAGAAATATGCTTTTTGATGAATTCCAACAAAGCAAGCATCTATGTAGCCATCATCCAGGTCAAGAAATAGAATGTAACCAACTCCCAGACATCCCTCATCGCTCCTCGTCACTTCTCCCTTCCTTCTCCCCCACAGCGACCTGATTTCTAACACTACTGTTTTTATTTTGGCTATTTCTGATCTTCATATAACTTAAATAGGACAATGATGCATTCTTTTATGTTATCTCATTTTGTTCAGTACTGCTTTTGAGAGATTCAGGAAGGCTTTTGAGTCCATCAGTAGTTAGTTCATTGTTATTGTTTGTAATCTCTTGTATGAATCTACTTCAATTTGTTAATCCAATCTACTGTTATGTTCATTTAGGTTGTTTTTTAAATGAATATTATTTATACTCTTAGTACCCTGATTTCTGTTAGAAAGAGTAGAATTGCTGGGCTATACGTGTATGTGTATTGTTTAGTAAATACTGCCAAACAGCTGTCCAAAGTGATTGCATTGAGTGCTTTGCACAAAGTGGTTGCAATACATGAGACTTTCCACTTGCCAACACGATGTTTCCAGTTTGCTTAATTCTACCTAATCCAATGAGTTTTTAGTTGTTTCTCATTCTAGTTTTGATATATATTTTTTGAATGACTAAAGAGGTTTAGCATTGTTTCATAAATTTTTGCCGGGAGCGAATATCTTTGGTTACTCTCTTTTATGAAGTGCTTGTGTGGTCTCCTTTTCTACACATAATACATTTTTTATTAAAAAATTGATTTGTAGAAGTTCTTTATATAGTCTGGATATGAACCCTTTATGGGTTATATGTGCTGTAAATATTTTTTTCCCTACTGTGTGTTTTTCATATTTTCTCTTTTTAGGACGCATTTTGATGAGCAAAAGTTCTTAATTTAGAGCAATATATCAATTTTTCATTTATGTGCTTTTGTGTCTTGTTTAAATTTTGTACTCTCAAGTTCAAGATATTTTCCCATATCATCTTCTGCTAGTTTTATTGTTTTCCATTCACATTTAGATCTGAAATCCACTTAGACTGATTATCCTGTATGCTATGAAATAGAGATCAAGTTTTATTTTTTCCTCAGATGGGTATCCAGTTGACCTAGTATCATTTATTTGAAAATGCCATCCTTTCTTCACTTGTCTTCAGTTCAGTCTTTCACTTAATTAGTGTCTTTATAGGCCTGGATCTTTTTCAGGACTCAATTCTTTCTCACTGATTTGTTTGTAGGTTACCGCACCAATATCACATTGTGTTAATCAATGTAGTTTTGTAATGAAATTTAACATTTTTATTTCTCCTTTAAATATTTGGAAGAATTCACCAACTGAGGCAATCTGGGCTTGGAATTTTCCATTTTGGATTTGATTATTTAAATAATCAAAGATCCATTCAAATTTTCTGTTACTTCTGGAATCAGTTTCTGTAAGCTGAATTTGTAAGCTATATTGTATAATTTCTGTAAGCTATATTGTAAGTACAATAGAAATATTTCTATTGTACTTAAAGTTTCAGAGTTACTGATATACAATTGTTCATAAATAATGTCTCTTTATCTTTTAATGTCTGTAAGATATGTAGTGATGCTGTTTTGTTTTTTTCATTCCTCATACTGATTATATTTGCTCATCTTCATTATCTCTCTTATTCCCTCTTTCTTCCCCCTCTACAATCAGTATTGCCAATTTACTAACTTTATTATTAAATGTTTCCAAAGAAACAACTTTTATTTTAGAATTTTAGAATTTTTAATCTTTCTGCTAATTTGAACCTTAACATTGTGAAGTGTGTCTATCTAGTAATAATTTTTCTTTAAAGTCTACTTTGTGTGATGTTAATAGAGCAACACCAGCTTTGATTTGTTTTTAGTGTTTACATGGTATATTTTTCTATCCCTTAACATAAACCTTGCTATATTCTTGTATTTTAGATATATCTCTTCTAAGAAGCCTATTTTTTAAATCCACTCTGACACACTTGCCTTTAATTTGAAGGATTTAATTCATCGCCTTTATTACATTTGATGTGATATCTTAGTTGTGATATCTTAGTTTCTGTCTTCTGTCTTGCTATTTGCTCTTGGTTGTCTCGCCTTCTCTCTTTTTCTCCTCTCCTCTTTTATTTTCTTTTGGGATTGATTATTTTGTATTATTCACCGGTCTGTTAACTTTCTATATTATTTTACTACACTTTGGGTGGGCACTCTGAAAAATACAATTCTATTATAAATTTGTACTTGTACCCCTTCCTAGATATTGCAAGGATTTTAGAATGCTTTAAACTCTTTTGCCTTAGTTATATGTTATCATTTTCAAGTATATATATACTATATGTATCTTCATTGTTGTCTTATGCATCGATACTTATGTCTATTTCCTCTTTCATTGTTCTTCATCCCTTCAATCATCTTCTACCTTCTATCTGGTAAACTTTTCTTTCTGCTTGAAGAACAACCTTTAGCATTTGTTTAGTCTGCTGGTGACCAATTCTCATATTTTTTTTGTCTGAAAATACATTTATTTCATTTTAATTCTTGAAAGACATTTGCACTAGTGTGATTGGATTCATGATTGCTAATTATTTTCTTTTGGTAATTTGGATATATTTTTCCATAATTCATCAGACTTATATTATTTCTTTTGATAATTTAGCTCTTGGTTTAATTGTTGTCCGTCATAGGAATTCTTTTTCTCTGGTACTTTTAAGATTTATTCTCTTTCTTCCTTTCTCCTCCTCTTCCTCCTTCTTTCATCTCTTCTAGTAGTTTTATTATGTGTACCTAGATATGGCCACCATCTGTCAGACCTTGTAGATAATAGATAATTAATGCATTGGGCAAGATACAATGAAACATCAAGGGATAATGCAGACCTGGGAGCTAGTAACACCAGAAGCCTGGATCAGGATTAGAGTTACGGGCTTTATCACCGCTAACACAAAAGGGAAGGGGAGCTTTTACTAATAGTAGAAGCAGAGAGATAGTGTGAAGAAAGTTACTTTATAGGAATTTTTATTTTGGTCAAGGGATGCAGGCATCCTATGGTGACTTGTTGGACGCAGCTGGGGAAATAAATACCCTAATCTCATTGTCCTTTCTTCTCCTTCCAGACTTCTCTTGGTTCTCCTCATTGGTGATCTGAGATACCAAGCAAAGGGTAGATCTAGAGGAGCATATGGGGTTTGTAGGAATCCTTACATCTGTGGTTCAGGTGTCAGCAAACCTTTTCTGTAAAGGGGCAAATAATTTGCTACTTTAGGCTGTGTGTGCCACATGTGGTCTCTCCTCCTTCTCCCCTTCTTCTTTCATGACCCTTTAATGGTGTAAAAAAAAAAAAAAATTCTTAGCTCACAAGTCATACCGAAACAGGCCACTGGCCAAATTTGGCTGACCCCTGGTGTAGTGGGAAGGTTCATTTTCTGCCGGGATCAGTTTTGGAGAATTTTCTGCTACTATCTCTTTATAACTTTATCTCCTTGTAACTTGACTTTCTCTTTGCTCCGGAATTCCAAGGACACACCGGTTGACTCTTTGCACTCTATCCCCTGTGTCTATCTTATAGTCTCTTGTATTTTTTAACCTTTTCTCTTCCCATGCTTCCCTCTGGATATTTTTTTCTGACTCATCTCCCAGTTTCCTGATACTCTTCAGCTTTGGCTAATTACTTCTAAACTCATCCAGTGCATTCTTAATTTTGGTTATTGTATTTTTCAGAGTTAGAATTGTCAAACGGCTTATTTTATAGTTTTAAGTTTCCAGCTGAAATTCTTGATTTTTCCTTTTATCTTGTAAAATATGTTAAAGATAATTATTTAATGTCTGCATTCAGTAACTCCATAATCTGAAGTCTCCGTGGGTTTCATCCTATTGTATTCTATTGTTTCTCTTAGTTTCCCACAGATTGTTTTATCTCTTCGTGTGCTAGTTATTTTGGATTGTGTACTGGAAATTCTACATGAAATTTTAAAAAATTGTTTTGGGCCCTAGGATGGTATATATATATATATATATATATATATATATATATATATAATCCTTTTTTTTTGAACATTGATGCAAAAATTCTTTTTTTATTATTATTATTATGCTTTAAGTTCTAGGGTACATGTGCACAATGTGCAGGTTTGTTACATATGTATACATGTGCCATGTTGGTGTGCTGCACCCATTAACTCATCATTTACATTAGATAAATCTCCTAATGCCATCCCTCCCCACTCCCCCCACCCCATGACAGGCCCCAGTGTGTGATGTTCCCCTTCCTGTGTCCTAGTGTTCTCATTGTTCAATTCCCACCTATGAGTGAGAACATGCGGTGTTTGGTTTTTTGTCCTTGCGATAGTTTGCTGAGAATGATGGTTTCCAGCTTCATCCATATCCCTACAAATGACATGAACTCATCCTTTTTTATGGCTGCATAGTATTCCATGGTGTATATGTGCACATTTTCTTAATTCAAGTCTATCACTGATGGATATTTGTGTGGGTTCCAAGTCTTTGCTATTGTGAATAGTGCTGCAGTAAACATATGTGTGCATGTGTCTTTATAGCAGCATGATTTATAAACGTTTGGGTATATACCTAGTAATGGGATGGCTGGGTCAAATGGTATTTCTAGTTCTAGATGCCTGAGGAATCGCCACGCTGTCTTCCACAATGGTTGAACTAGTTTACAGTCCCACCAACAGTGTAAAATGTTTCTATTTCTCCACACTGTCTTCAGCACCTGTTGTGTCCTGACTTTTTAATGATCACCATTCTAAGTGGTGTGAGATGGTATCTCATTGTGGTTTTGATTTGCATTTCTCTGATGGCCAGTGATGATGATCATTTATTCATGTGTCTGCTGGCTGCATAAATGTCTTCTTTTGAGAAGTGTCTGTTCATATCCTTCACCCACTTTTTGATGGGGTTGTTTTTTTCTTGTAAGTTTGTTTGAGTTCATTGTAGATTCTGGATATTAGCCCTTTGTCAGATGAGTAGATTGCAAAAATTTTCTCCCATTCTGTAGGTTGCCTGTTCACTCTGATAGTGGTTTCTTTTGCTGTGCAGAAGCTCTTTAGTTCAATTAGATCCCATTTGTCAATTTTTTGGCTTTTGTTGCCATTGCTTTTGGTGTTTTAGACGTGAAGTCCTTGCCCATGCCTATGTCCTGAATGGTATTGCCTAAGTTTTCTTGTAGGGTTTTTATGGTTTTAGGTCTAAAATTTAAGTCTTTAACTCATCTTGACTTAATTTTTGTATAAGGTGTAAGGAAGGGATTCAGGTTCAGCTTTCTACACATGGCTAGCCAGTTTTCCCAGCACCATTTATTAAATAGGGAATCCTTTCTCCATTTCTTGTTTTTGTCATGTTTGTCAAAGATAAGATGGTTGTAGATGTGTGATATTATTTCTGAGGGCTCTGTTCTGTTCCATTGGTGTATATCTCTGTTTTGGTACCAGTACCATGCTGTTTTGGTTACTGTAAACTTGTAGTATAGTTTGAAGTCAGGTAGCGTGTTGCCTCCAGCTTTGTTCTTTTGGCTTAGGATTGACTTGGCGATGTGCGCTCTCTTTTGCTTCCATATGAACTTTAAAGTAGTTTTTTCCAATTTTCTGAAGAAAGTCATTGGTAGCTTGATGGGAATGGCATTGAATCTATAAATTACCTTGGGCAGTATGGCCATTTTCACAATATTGATTCTTCCTATCCGTGAGCATGAAATGTTCTTCCATTTGTTTGTGTCCTCTTTTATTTTGTTGAGCAGTGGTTTGTAGTTCTCCTTGAAGAGGTCCTTCACATCCCTTGTAAGTTGGATTCCTAGGTATTTTATTCTCTTTGAAGCAACTGTGAATGGGAGTTCACTCATGATTTGGCCCTCTGTTTGTCTGTTATTGGTGTATAAGAATGCTTGTGATTTTTGCACATTGATTTTGTATCCTGAGACTTTGCTGATGTTGCTTATCAGCTTGAGATGGGGCTGAGACAATGGGGTTTTCTAGATATACAATCATGACATCTGCAAACAGGGACAATTTTACTTCCTCTTTTCCTAATTCAGTACCCTTTATTTCCTTCTCCTGCCTGATTGCCCTGGCCAGAACTTCCAACACTATGTTGAATAGGAGTGGTGAGAGAGGGCATCCCTGTCTTGTGCCAGTTTTCAAAGGGAATGCTTCCAGTTTTTGCCCATTCAGTATAATATTGGCTGTGGGTTTGTCATAAATGGCGCTTATTATTTTGAGATATGTCCCATCAATACCTAATTTATTGAGAGTTTTTAGCATGAAGTGTTGTTGAATTTTGTCAAAAGCCTTTTCTGCATCTATTGAGATAATCATGTATTTTTTGTCATTGGTTCTGTTTATATGCTGGGTTACGTTTATTGATTTGCATATGTTGAACCAGCCTTGCATCCCAGGGATGAAGCCCACTTGATCACAGTGGATAAGCTTTTTGATGTGCTGCTGGATTCGTTTTGCCAGTATTGAGGATTTCTGCATCAATGTTCATCAGGGATATTGGTCTAAATTTCTCTTTTTTTGTTGTGTCTGTGCCAGGCTTTGGTATCAGGATGATGCTGGCCTCATAAAATGAGTTAGGGAGGATTCCCTCTTTTTCTATTGATTGGAATAGTTTCAGAAGGAATGGTACCAGCTCCTCCTTGTACCTCTGGTAGAATTCGGCTGTGAATCCATCTGGTCCTGTACTTTTTTTTGGTTGGTAAGCTATTAATTATTGCCTCAATTTCAGAGCCTGTTATTGGTCTATTCAGAGATTCCACTTCTTCCTGGTTTAGCCTTGGGAGGGTGTATGTGTCGAGGAATTTATCTGTTTCTTCTAGATTTTCTAGTTCATTTGCATAGAGGTGTTATAGTATTCTCTGATGGTAGTTTGTATTTCTGTGGGATCGGTGGTGATATCCCCTTTATCATTTTTTATTGTGTCTATTTGATTCTTCTCTTTTTTCTTCTTTATTAGTCTTGCTAGTGGTCTATCAATTTTGTTGATCTTTTCAAAAAACCAGCTCCTGAATTCATTGATTTGTTTGAAGGGTTTTTTGTGTCTCTATTTCCTTCAGTATCTTAGTTATTTCTTGCCTTCTGCTAGCTTTTGAATGTGTTTGCTCTTGGTTCTCTAGTTCTTTTAATTGTGATGTTAGGGTGTCAATTTTAGATCTTTCCTGCTTTCTCTTGTGGGCATTTAGTGCTATAAATTTCCCTCTACACACTGCTTTAAACGGGTCCGAGAGATTCTGGTATGTTGTGCCTTTGTTCTCATTGGTTTCAAATAACATCTTTATTTCTGCCTTCATTTCATTATGTACCCAGTAGTCATTCAGGAGCGGGTTGTTCAGTTTCCATGTAGTTGAGCGGTTTTAAGTGAGTTTCTTAATCCTGAGTTCTAGTTTGATTGCACTGTGGTCTGAGAGACAGTTTGTTGTGATTTCTGTTCTGTTACATTTGCTGAGGAGTGCTTTACTTCCAACTATGTGGTCAATTTTGGAATAAGTGTGATGTGGTGCTGAGAAGAATGTATATTCTGTTGATTTGGGATGGAGAGTTCTGTAGATGTCTATTAGGTCTGCTTGGTGCAGAGCTGAGTTCAGTTCCTGGATATCTTTGTTAACTTTCTGTCTCGTTGATCTGTCTAATGTTGACAGTGGGGTGTTAAAGTCTCCCACTATTATTGTGTGGGAGTCTAAGTCTCCTTCTAGGTCTCTAAGGACTTGCTTTATGAATCTGGGTGCTCCTGTATTGGGTGCATATATATTTGGGATAGTTAGCTCTTCTTGTTGAATTGATCCCTTTACCATTATGTAATGGCCTTCTTTGTCTCTTTTGATCTTTGTTGGTTTAAAGTCTGTTTTATCAGAGACTAGGATTGCAACCCCTGCCTTTTTTTGTTTTCCATTTGCTTGGTAGATCTTCCTCCATCCCTTTATTTTGAGCCTATGTGTGTCTTTGCACATGAGATGGGTCTCCTGAATACAGCACACTGATTGGTATTGACTCTTTATCCAATTTGCCAGTCTGTGTCTTTTAATTGGAGCATTTAGCCCATTTACATTTAAGGTTAATATTGTTATGTGTGAATTTGATCCTTTCATTATGATGTTAGCTGGTTATTTTGCTCGTTAGTTGAAGCAGTTTCTTCCTAGCATCAATGGTATATATTTTTTAAGAATATTTAAATATACTTCTTACAGGTAGCTAAGAACACTAGCAGCCAGGCTCATCTGCATACAGTTTCAAGGAGTGAGGTGATTTGAAGCTGTATTTCAAGAATTTTTCTAGTTTAGCTCTTTCTTTTCTTTTCTTTTTTCTTTTTTTTTTTTTTTTTTGAGAGGGAGTCTTGCTCTGTGGCCTGGGCTAGGGTGGAGTGGCGTGATCTCAGCTCACTGCAAGCTCTGCCTCCCAGGCTCACACCATTCTCCTGCCTCAGCCTCCCAAGTAGTTGGAACTACAGCGTGCCACCACACGCAGCTAATTTTTTGCATTTTTAGTAGAGATGGAGTATCATCGTGTTAGCCAGGATGGTCTCGATCTCCTGACCTTGTAATCCTACTGACCTTGTAATCCTTGAGGCCTACCCTTCGGCCTCCCAAAGTGCTGGGATTACAGGTGGGATTACACCACGCCCGGCACAGAGCCCTTTTTTTTAATAGCTTCAGACCTTTTACTTTTGTCTTCCTAAATCTAAGAAGTTGTCAGAAGCAACGCTTGGATCTTTAGCCTCTTAGCTTCTTCTGTGGAACTAGCAAATACTCTAGGGGAAAAGCTGCTCCAAACACTGGACTTGGGTTTCTATCATCTCCTGGATTTTGGCCCCTTTGGCCCATATATATATATATATTTTTTTTTTTTGAGACAGGGTCTCACACTATCGCCCCAGCTGGAGTGCAGTGGCATGATCACGACTCACTGCAGCCTCAACCTCCTACTCCCAGGCTCAAGTGATCCTCTTACCTCAGCCTCTTGAAGAGCTCTGACCACATGTCTCCACTGCCATGCCTGGCTATTTTTCTTTCCCTAGAGATGGGAGTCTCACTATATTGCCTAGGCTGGTTTCGAGCTACTGGGTTCAAGTGATCCTTCTGCCTTGGCCTCCCAAAGTGCTGGGATTACATGCATGAACTGCCATGCCTGGCCGCATAATTCTTCTCTGCCTTGCTAGCTTACTGATGCACCCACACTGATTTTATAAAGTTGTGTGTCCGGGGTTTGTAGTTGTTCTCAATAGGAGAGTTCATCTGAATTTATCAGTCCACTATTACCAGAAGACCCTGATTATTTCTTTGAGAAAAATCATTAGAAGTAGAATTATTGGGAAAGCGGGAATGTACATTTTAGTGGCTTTTGATACTGTCTGCTTGCCTGTCAATAAGATTGTACAGGTTTACAGAGGTCCATGCTAGTTTTCTTATACCTCACCAGCACAGGATAGTAATTAAAAAAATAGCCAGTTAGGTAGGTCAAAATTGGAATCTCACTGAGATTTTATTAGGGCTATCTATCATTTAGACTGTCTGAATTTGAGTCCTCTTACTAGCTATATGCCCTTTAGCAATTATATTTAACTTCTCTGTACTCAGTTGCTCATCTGAAATATTGGAATAATGATTATACTCACCTCATGGGATTGAGGTGAGGATGAAATGAGTTAATATAGGTGAAATGGGTAGAGCAGTGTCTGGTGTATCAGTATCTCTCAGTAAATGTTTTATTGTTATTTTTATTATTAATATTTATCTCTTCTTCACTAGTGGTCAGAATACAATGTTATTGAGGGCTTTGCTCATGTAGTTCTTTCCATATCTGAAGAAGCCTTAGCTGTCTCTCAAAAATCTTAATCATCCATTATGGTTTAAGCTCAGGGGTTCCTTTACTCGAGATACTTTTTCTGATTCCTCTGAGCCAGGTATAATATATTTTTCTATTCAGCCCCTACAGCATAGTACTTACACTTGGATTATAGATACATTCTGTCTTTTACTACAGATCCATGGTCCATTATACACAATCCCCAAATCCCAAAAGCTGAGAAAAATGAATATAACCTATCTAGTGGCAAAATCTCTATTGGCCTGAATGTACTTGAAGAAACCTGACCTGAGTTGATATTTACTACTTAGGGTCTTGACGTATCTCACTTAGTCTGAATATTCATACATTTCTCTGCAAAAATATTCCTATGCTTGAGGACAGGGTGCTGCCCAATTCTGTTTAGAGGTATTTGGTCATATATGATAAATGGACCCTATTAGCTGTCTGAATTCTGCAGCCTTTCTGGGCCTAAGACACTTGGGTAAGGTGTTTTGGGCCTGCTTAAATATTAAGAGGTGTGTGTGTACTGTAAGTTTAGGAAGCACATCTTAATCCTCATGCTTTCCAGGCCTGGAAATAGGGGTTTATTTTTTCTCACAGCACTAGAATCCATTGGCAGACAATTGCTGTGTTAATTCAGTGGCTTAAGTTTATCTGGGCTGAGATTTCTGTGATTCTCTTGCTCTTTCATGCAGTCACAGAATGGCTGCTCCAGTTCTAGTCATTAAGTTTCTGTTCCAAGGGGAAAAAACGAAGAATGGCAAAAGGCAGAGGAACATAAGCCTCCTGAATCTTTCATCTTTTGAAGATTTTTTGGAAGCCTGTCCAGTGACTTCTGCTTATATCTCAGTGGTCAGAATTGTGTGATATTTTCACCTTTCTGTGTAAGAGAATGGAAGGAATATAGTTCTTAGCTTGGTAGATGGTGCCCCACCAAAATAGAGATTGTCTAGCAAGAAAGAATGGGAAATGGGTATTGAGTAGACAATTAGAAGTCTTGGCTAATGTTTTTTGAGAACTTAAGTGTTTAATAAGTGCTAAATACTTTATACATCTCAACTCCTGAACTCCTCATAAGAATCTTACGAATCTAGGATATCATCATTCCATTTTTATACGTGAGGAAAGAGAGGCTCAGAGAAGTTTTCATTTGCCCAAGGCTACACTAACAGTCATCTTGGGGTGGGATTTGAATATAGGCTTGTTTGATTCTAGCATATACTTTCAACTAGTGTGCTGCACATCTACTGGGGTATAACATTGAAAGGTGAGGTAGAAGCCAGATTTTGAAGGGCGTTGACTGCAAAAAATGAGTTTAGACTAAACCCTGGCCTACATAATTAATTTTCTCAACGATTGCAATTATGTTTCTGTGCTAAGCAGATCCATTGTCTTCTCGCTATGAAGTTCTTCCCCTTTTTGTTGAACCTGGTGCTTTTCTCTAGCAAGAACTTAGAAGGGGCCCCATCCTTTAAGACCCTGCACAGACTACCATCTCCTTGAAGACTCTTAGGCTGGCTTGGTCACTTTCTTTTTTGCATTCCTACAACATTCTGTACACAAACCAAAATATTTTTATGTTGTATAATCTTCTTACATGATTAATTATGACTCAACTCAATTTGACTAGTGAGAAGGGATTGTGTCTTGTTCCTTTGCAAGTTGTGGCACTTAGCACAGTTTCTGGCACACAATAGGCATTCAGATATTGATGGAATGAGGAAAACAATGAATGGGTGAATCAAGATCACATGAGATAGTAAGAAAAAACAAGTCTACAGAAATTATCTCTTTATTTTAATTATAATGCTGAACAATCAGTGGTATCATCATTTGAGTGTGATCAATACCAACTATTCATGAATGGAAGTCTGGTATGTTTATAGGAGAATATCAGAATGTCAGCAATTCTGTGTTTTGAGTTAGTTAACATTATGCTTTAATTTTTTTTATTATATTTTAAACTGTAGGTATTTTCTTTATGAATACTGAGATAATAAATATTTATATAGTGCATCATACTGTTTATTTTTACATTTTTTCTTTTCTTTGAACCTCATAAAACCCCTATAAGCACATATTTTTTTTTTATATTACCTTCTGACTACTGATGAAGTCAGAGACACAGAGAGGTTGGTGACTTTGTCAGGAAGCACACAGCTAGTGACAGAACAAATCTTGTTCTCACTTGAGATCCCAGAATTACTTAATATTTGGATGATGTCTTGTTTAACCTTAGGTTTGCTACAATTAGGGATCAAATTTAGCCTAGATAATTCTGGTTTCTTCGGAACTATTCAGCTCATAGCCAACAACACGTTACGGCCACAGTATATAGAAAAGGGAGCACAAAGAATGTGGAACTATACTAAACGGTTTTGTGTATTAAAACTTTTCATGGGAATGAGTGTTAAATGTGTTTCTCCAAGCACAGGAAATTTCTGTTAAGACATAAGGCTTTCAAATTAGCTGAAGTGTATCTCAGGGTGTTGGTTAGGAGGGAAGAGAGTATTGACAATCAACGATGGAGGCTTTTGTAAGAACTAGAGTAGGAAGCAGTAGTTTAACTTTGTGTACTGTTACCTTTTTACTATTTTGAAAGTTTTTGAAGGTGAAGATGGAAATCAGTGCTAAGTAATTGACTACATGAATGTTACTATACACATATTGGAAATTAAAGTGCATGAAAATCATTCCTTTTCAGTAGAATGAGAAACTCCTTAGTGGGTGATATGAGATGGTCAGGAAAAGTCCCTTGGAAACATCATCTCTCCCACCAGGCTGCTTAAAATTTAATGACATGTTATTTGTTATATGTTTACATATTAATCAAAGTAACTTAAAATAGTGTACATATTTCTAATCATTATAATTGTGAGAGTAGCAGTGGGGGGCTGACGTAAGCAGGGAGGGTTGGGCAAGCTTCCGTGAGTGAGAAAGGAGTGTGTGCTCCACTGTCAGATCACAGTGATGTGGGTGGGGGCCTAGAGGGAGACTTCTGAGAGCATGACCTGCCTCAGAGACATGGGTGGAGGTGCTGGAGACAGCTTGTCCTCTCCCCGCTGGTGCAAAGACAGACCCATGAAAGTAGTACAAATGGTGAGTGTAGGTTTAAGCATGTTGTAAACAAGTTGGCAGACCCATTTGGGGCTGTTTAGAAAAGGTAGGAGAAGTCTCATTAAGGGAAAGCATAAAGAAAAAATAGAAAAACATGCTAAGCAATATAGGAGACTTCTTTTTTAAGTTACATTTTATATAACCAGATTTTTTTGAAATGGATGTATAGAAATGAAAAGATTCCATTTGAATAGAAAAAGCAACAAATAGCATGGTAACACTTAGAGGAAACAAGGAGAGCTTGCAAATAATGCCACTTAAAATGTTTTATAGAACCCCTTATTTATGTCTCAATCCAAAAAATATGTTAAAAAAGCAGCCATTAGAACAGGATGAAATAAAAAATACGAATGTGTTTTGTGTCTTTGGGAAACGGTATGACAAAAACATGCTGCCTTACCCCTGTATTTATTCAGCAGTGATTGATTAAATAGCACCAGAAATGAGTGCTCTGTTCAGTGCCTTGGGAATTTTAGAGGAAATATAATTTCTTCAGGTTGAAGATTTTGAGCTAGGTCTGCAAGAAAGATATAACCAGAGATTAGCAGATAGAATCATCAGGTGGTCAAACAACAGTATCTTTCACTGTTTTATAGAAGGGCATGACAAAATAACAATCACCTGTTTGACTCTGTCTCTTATTAGATACGTGCTTGTACTTACAGATTAGAGATATTGGTTATCCTCTGAATCGCGGTGTTCTCATCTTTAATAAGGGCAGTGTCTACCTGCGAGGTCTTGTAGGGATTACATTAGATACATATGTAGATTACTGCAGTGCCCACATTGTTAGCATTTAGTGGCTAGTGTTGTTGCCAGCCTAGGAAATGATCCAAAAGAACAATTACTAACCTCACCAAGGTACTTGATCCTGGGAAGTATTGCTTTTGGGAAACTCCTCTTTATTTATTCCTGTTTATTCCTGAGGATTTGAGCTTGAGCCTCTTGATGATCATCCACTCTCTGCATGCTGGAGCCTTGACTAAAAGGGAAGGCCCCAATCTCAGGAGAGATTTTACATGAAAGCCAGCTCTAAAGGGCAGACCAGACTGGCAGTGCTAAGGGCTAATTCTGCTTTCTGCTTTCTGGTTTTCTCCTTTAAAAAATTTTTAAATCTTACTTTATTTTTATTAACAAATAATTATCTATATTTATGGGGAACAATGGGATATTTTGATCATTGTGGGATGATTAAATCAAGCTAATTAACATATGTAACACCTTACCTTTTATGTGTGTGTGTGTGTGTGTGGCAAGAACAGAAAACCTCTTCTGGCAATTTTCAGATGTATAATACATTAACTATGGTCACCATGTTGAGCAATAGATCACTAAAACTTATTCCTCCTGTCTAACTGAAACTTTGTACCCTTTGACCAACATCTCCTCCACTCCTCCTGCCTCCTCAGCCTCTGTTAACCACCATTCTACTCAATACTTCTATGGGTTTGAATTTTTTTGATACCAAACATAAGTGAGATCATGCAGTATTTGTCTTTCTGTGTCTGGCTTATTTCATTTAGCATAATGTCTTCCAGGTTTAGCCGTGGTGTTGCAAATGACAAGATTTTCTTCTTAAAAAATGCTGTATAATTTTCCAGTGTGTGTATATACTACATTTTCTTTGTCCATTCATCCAACCGTGGACACTTAGCTTGATTCCGTATCTTGGCTATTGTGAATAGTAATGCCTGCAGTGAACATGAGCGTGCAGATATCTTTTTGACATACTGATTTCATTTCCTTTAGATATATATCCAGAAGTGGGATTCTGGGACATATGGTAATTTTATTTTTAGTTTTTTTGAGGACTCTTTCTGCAATTCATTTTATATCATTTTATACAGTAAGGAGCAAAGTAAGGGCCTTTAGAGAGGATTTCTTCTTGCCTGTTTTCCCATAGTCTATGTTGGTAAAGCAAAACATGGATTGTCCATTTTATTGTGGGGTTCTAGGTAAACTCTGTATTATAATGCCTTAGCACTTAATATTTTTTCATAGCTCTTTTCCATATGCAATTTCATTTTGATTCTTATAATCAAAATGGATGAAATACTAATCTTGGAACCAATATTGGTTATTTATTGAGGTCCTAATATGTGCTAGACATTCTGCTGATGTTTTATAAACATTATCACATTAAATCCTCACAGTTGTGCAAGGTAGTTATTCTTATTTCTGTTTTGCTGTTGAGTAAACTAAAGTTTAGAAAGGTTGAGTAACTTACTCTCAACTTAGAGAGCCCCTCAGGGATGCAGCTAGGTTTAGAAACCAGGCTCTGCTGCCTTTCCATCTTACTGATGGGGAGCCTGAGATCAAGAGAGAGTACCTTGCTCAGGGTCACACTTGAAATGTCAAAACAGTAGCTTGTCCAGATTATCGTGAATCTTTTCTTGACCTTTGGGCACCCTGCTAGCCACCAAATCCCCCTAGCATAATACTGGGTAACGTGAGTAAGTAACATGAGTAATGGTCAGCAGGCCCCTCTGGGATGCTGCAATATACATTTTTCTTCATTTGCTCCAAGGATCCATGGATCTATCTCCTTCAATAGTTAGGACTCACAGCCCTTGGTGTTGGCAGCTTAGCCATTATACCCTCTTCTCTTATTTACAATTGAATTCACCATCCTTGCTGTATAAATCTCTGGAAACAAGCTGTTGATAAAGGGCACTTTGGCAAGGCTGTAACTCCAGCCTGATTTGAAATGCTGCTGTAATTAGTTATAGGTCGGCATTAGCTAAATTGAAGGTAATCCATCATGCTTATTGGATGTGGTGGGGGAGATATGTACCCTGAAGGGTCAGCAAGAAAGACACATTAAATATCAGATGAGCTGAGTATTTGCCCGGGAAGGTGAATATACAGAGCAGTGCAGCATGTTCATAGCACAATAGCTTTTCTGCAATCACACAGAAGAAATAGTAGGGCCTAGGGAAGAGAAAACACTTAGAAGCTTTTAAAATAAATTGGGCTAGTTACAAAGTGCCACTTATAAAAATAAAAATCAAACAGTAATTTAGGAGAGTGGAAAATGAAATAAGTGACTCATCAGGTAATAATGAAATATTTTTCAGAAAGAATGGAACTCTCTCTAGGCACAGGTATCTCCATACCTATAGATTATCCTGAGAGCCCCAGTGGTTTTCACTGCATTTGAATCTCTTGAAGTTTTAAATCTCTTGAAGTGCTACACTCAAGATACTCCAAATTATAGCTGCTTGGCAGCTTTTTCTCATTTCTGTTCCTTGACAACAACAACAAAGACCCTTTATTAAGAGCCTGATGTTAAGAAGCACTAGGTCATATCAGGTGTATGGCTCTTTAGACTCCCTATTTTAGAGGGTATGCCCTTGAAGACAGCACTGTTGTGGCTGGCTACATAGATGTCAGAAGCAGCTCAATATTTGAGTATAGAAATTGATAGATTCTAACACTGGTTTGTGTATATCCCAGCTGAGGAGCAAATCTCAGCTCGTGGCTATAATAAGAAAATTCATAGGCTGGCTTTGATATCTATTTCTATTCACAAAAGTAGTATTTTGTGTCTTTTACCTTTGTTTTTGCTTCATAAACATATTGGAAGTTTGTTAAAAAAATTTTATCCACAGCACAAGTTAACATCTCTGAGTCTTGAATTTAGGAGAGGGTGATCCTTGTGTGGAGCAGATGCATTGAAAAAGCACAAAACTTGGCCCACTGTACTTTCTTTTGCCACTGGTGGGCCAGCCCATGATTATGGAGGTACTTACAGAGGATGTGAAGATGTCACTCTTTGATTCAACTCATATGTGGAAAAGCAACCTAAAATGTGTGACAGTAGCACCATTTTTGCAAAAAGAAAAAAGATGTTAGCTAAGGAGCTACACCGAACATCTATTATTTTCATCCTATTATAAGCATGTCGGTTTCCAAGCCATGATACAGACACACAAAGCTAGTTGGTCAGCACCACAATTTCAGTGAATGAAATTTATTTGCTTTATTGAACATTGTCAAGTCTAATCTCAAGCAGGCAGCAAATCATAAAACACAGGTTCCATTTCATTTTGTTTTTCTTCTAGAGAGAATCTGGTTTTCTTTGTCTTCACTCCACTACAACATGAACACTGCTTCACTGCTGGGCCTCACATATTAAACAGAAATATTTGTTTAGAGTGTTTATAGGCCTTCTGGTCTCACATAATCCAATTCCAATTCTGTTTCCCCAAGTTAGTCATCATGGTCATTTATTATGTCTTGGGGCAACACTTTCAAATATGTTGCTTCTAAGTATTTATCCTGCTATCAGGAGATAGATTAATCCTAGGTGATGGCTTATTGCAATAGACATGGCATGTGTTATTGTGGTTCATTTATTTTAGGTTTATCTGAATTTGTAAACAGTTCTCAGCATATCTTGCAATAATAAAGGTTTAAGTATTCTTGCATAGGGGGAGGAGCCAATATGGCCAAGTAGGAACAGCTCCAGTCTACAGCTCCCAGTGTGAGTGACACAGAAGACCGTTGATTTCTGCATTTCCAACTGAGGTACTGGGTTCATCTCACTGGGGAGTACCGGACAGTGGGTGCAGGACAGTTGGTGCAGCGCACTGTGCATGATCTGAAGCAGGCACATGCCTCACCTGGGAAGCACAAGGGGTCAGGGAATTCCCTTTCCTAGTCAAAGAAAGGGATGACAGACGGCACCTGGAAAATCCGATCATTCCCACCCTAATACTGTGCTTTTCCAATGGGCTTAACAAATGGCACACCAGGAGATTATATCCCACACCTGGGTCAGAGGGTCCTACGCCCACAGAGTCTTGCTCGTTGCTAGCACAGCAGTCTGAGATCAAACTGCAAGGTGGCAGCGAGGCTGGGGGAGGGGCGCCCGCCATTGCCGAGGCTTGAGTAGGTAAACAAAGTGGCCAGGAACCTTTAACTGTGTAGAGCCTACCGCAGCTCAAGGAGGCTTGCCTGCCTCTGTAGGCTCCACCTCTGGGGGCAGGGCAGAGACAATCAAAAGGCAGCAGTAACCTCCGGAGACTTAAATGTCCCTGTCTGACAGCTTTGAAGAGAGTAATGGTTCTCCCAGCACGCAGCTTGAGATCTGAGAATGGGCAGACTGCCTCCTCAAGCGGGTCGCTGACCCCCGAGTAGCCTAACTGGGAGGCACCCCCCAGTAGGGGCAGACTGACACATCACATGGCTGGGTACTCCTCTGAGACAAAACTTCCAGAAGAACGATCAGGGAGCAGCATTTGCGGTTCACCAATATCCGCTGGTCTGCAGCCACCGCTGCTGATATCCAGGCAAACAGGGTCTGGAGTGGACCTCCAGCAAACTCCAACAGACCTGCAGCTGAGGGTCTTGACTGTTAGAAGGAAAACTAACAAACAGAAAGGACATCCACACCAAAAACCCATCTGTACATCACCATCATCAAAGACCAAAGGCAGATAAAACCACAAAGATAGGGAAAAAACAGAATAGAAAAACTGAAAATTCTAAAAATCAGAGCGCCTCTCCCCCTCCAAAGGAACGCAGCTCCTCACCAGCAATGGAACAAAGCTGGACAGAGAATGACTTTGACGAGTTGAGAGAAGAGGGCTTCAGATGATCAAACTACTCCAAGCTAAAGGAGGAAGTTCAAACCCATGGCAAAGAAGTTAAAAACCTTGAAAAAAAAATTAGAAAAATGGCTAACTAGAATAACCAATGCAGAGAAGTCCTTAAAGGACCTGATGGAGCTGAAAACCAAGGCACGAGAACTACGTGATGAATGCCCAAGACTCAGTAGCCGATGTGATCAACTGGAAGAAAGGGTATCAGCGATGGAAGATGAAATGAATGAAATGAAGCGAGAAGTTTAGAGAAAAAAGAATAAAAAGAAATGAAAAAAGCCTCCAAGAAATATGGGACTATTTGAAAAGACCAAATCTATGTCTGATTGGTGTACCTGAAAGTGATGAGGAGAATGGAACCAAGTTGGAAAACACTCTGCAGGATATAATCCAGGAGAACTTCCCTAATCTAGCAAGGCAGGCCAACATTCAAATTCAGGAAATACAGAGAACGCCACAAAGATACTCCTCGAGAAGAGCAACTCCAAGACACATAATTGTCAGATTCAAAAAAGTTGAAATGAAGGAAAAAATGTTAAGGGCAGCCAGAGAGAAAGGTCGGGTTACCCACAAAGGGAAGCCCATCAGACTAACTGCTGATCTCTTGGCAGAAACTCTACAAGCCAGAAGAGAGTGGGGGCCAATATTCAACATTCTTAAAAGAATTTTCAACCCAGAATTTCATATCCAGCCAAACTAAGCTTCATAAGTGAAGGAGAAATAAAATCCTTTACAGACAAGCAAATGCTGAGAGATTTTGTCACCACCAGGCCTGCCCTAAAAGAGCTCCTGAAGGAAGCACTAAACATGGAAAGGAACAACTGGTACCAGCCACTGCAAAAACATGCCAAATTGTAAAGACCATTGAGGCTAGGAAGAAACTGCATCAACTAACGAGCAAAATAACCAACTAACATCATAATGACGGGATCAAATTCACAGATAATAATATTAACTTTAAATGTAAATGGGCTAAATGCTCCAATTAAAAGACACAGACTGGCAAATTGGATAAAGAGACAAGACCCATCAGTGTGCTGTATTCAGGAAACCCATCTCATGTGCAGAGACACACATAGGCTCAAAATAAAGGGATGGAGGAAGATCTACCAAGCAAATGGAGAACAAAAAAAGGCAGGGGTTGCAATCCTAGTCTCTGATAAAACAGACTTTAAACCAACAAAGATCAAAAGAGACAAAGAAGGCCATTACATAATGGTAAAGGGATCAATTCAATAAGAAGAGCTAACTATCCCAAATATATATGCACCCAATACAGGAGCACCCAGATTCATAAAGCAAGTCCTTAGAGACCTAGAAAGAGACTTAGACTCCCACACAATAATAATGGGAGACTTTAACACCCCACTGTCAACATTAGACAGATCAATGAGACAGAAAGTTAACAAGGATATCCAGGAATTGAACTCAGCTCTGGACCAAGTGGACCTAATAGACATCTATAGAACTCTCCACCCCAAATCAACAGAATATACATTCTTTTCAGCACCACACCACACCTATTCCAAAGATGACCACATAGTTGGAAGTAAAGCACTTCTCAGCTAATGTAAAAGAACAGAAATTATAACAAACTGTCTCTCAGACCCCAGTGCAATCAAACTAGAACTTAGGATTAAGAAACTCACTCAAAACTGCTCAACTACTTGGAAACTGAACAACCCGCTCCTGAATGACTACTGGGTACATAACAAAATGAATACAGAAATAAAGATGTTCTTTGAAACCAATGAGAACAAAGACACAATATACCAGAATCTCTGGGACCCATTTAAAGCAGTGTGTAGAGGGAAATTTGTAGCACTAAATGCCCACAAGAGAAAGCAGGAAAGATCTAAAATTGACACCCTAACATCACAATTAAAAGAACTAGAGAACCAAGAGCAAACACGTTCAAAAGCTAGCAGAAGACAAGAAATAACTAAGATCAGAGCAGAACTGAAGGAAATAGAGACACAAAAAACCCTTCAAAAAATCAATGAATCCAGGAGCTGGTTTTTTGAAAAGATCAACAAAATTGATAGACCACTAGCAAGACTAATAAAGAAGAAAAGAGAGAAGAATCAAATAGACACAGTAAAAAATGATAAAGGGGATATCACCACCGACTGCACAGAAATACAGACTACCATCAGAGAATACTATAAACATCTCTACATAAAAAAACTTGAAAATATAGAAGAAATGGATAAATTCCTGGACACATACACCCTCCCAAGACTAAACCAGGAAGAAGTGGAATCTCTGAATAGACCAATAACAGGCTCTGAAATTAAGGCAATAATTAATAGCTTACCAACCAAAAAAAGTCCAGGACCAGATGGATTCACAGCCGAATTCTACCAGAGGTACAAGGAGGAACTGGTACCATTCCTTCTGAAACTATTCCAATCAATAGAAAAAGAGGGAATCCTCCCTAACTCATTTTATGAGGCCAGCATCATCCTGGTACCAAAGCCTGGCAAAGACACAACAAAAAAATAGAATTTTAGACCAATATCCCTGATGAACATTGATGCAGAAATCCTCAGTAAAATACTGGCAAACCGAATCCAGCAGCACATCAAAATGCTTATCCACCATGATCGAGTTGGTTTCATCCCTGGGATGCAAGGCTGGTTCAACATACGCAAATCAATAAACGTAATCCAGCATATAAACAGAACGAAAGACAAAAACCACATGATTATCTCAATAGATGCGGAAAAGGCCTTTGACAAAATTCAACAACCTTCATGCTAAAAACTCTCAATAAATTAGGTATTGATGGGACATATCTCAAAATAATAAGAGCTATCTATGACAAACCCACAGCCAATATCATACTGAATGGACAAAAACTGGAAGCATTCCCTTTTAAAACTGGCACAAGACAGGGATGCCCTCTCTCACCACTCCTATTCTACATAGTGTTGGAAGTTCTGGCCAGGGCAATCAGGCAGGAGAAGGAAATAAAGGGTATTCAATTAGGAAAAGAGGAAGTCAAATTGTCCCTGTTTGCAGATGACATGATTGTATATCTAGAAAACCCCATCGTCTTCTCACCTGAAAATCTCCTTAAGCTGATAGGCAACTTCAGCAAAGTCTCAGGATACAAAATCAATGTGCAAAAATCACAAGCATTCTTAAACACCAATAGCAGACAAACAGAGGGCCAAATCATGAGTGAACTCCCATTCACAATTGCTTCAAAGAGAATAAAATACCTAGGAATCCAACTTACAAGGGATGTGAAGGACCTCTTCAAGAAGAACTACAAACCACTGCTCAATGAAGTAAAAGAGGACATAAACAAATGGAAGAACATTCCATGCTCATGGGTAGGAAGAATCAATATCGTGAAAATGGCCATACTGCTCAAGGTAATTTATAGATTCAATGCCATCCCCATTAAGCTACCAATGACTTTCTTCACCGAATTGGAAAAAATTACTTTAAAGATCATATGGAACCAAAAAAGAGCCGGCATTGCCAAATCAATCCTAAGCCAAAAGAACAAAGCTGGAGGCATCATGCTACCTGATTTCAAACTATACTACAAGGCTACAGTAACCAAAACAGCATGGTACTGGTACCAAAACAGAGGTATAGACCAATGGAACAGAACAGAACCCTCAGAAGTAATGCCGCATATCTGCAACTATCTGATCTTTGACAAACCTGACAAAAAAGAAGAAATGGGGAAGGATTCCCTATTTAATAAATGGTGCTGGGAAAACTGGCTAGCCATATGTAGAAAGCTGAAACTGGATCCCTTCCTTACACCTTACACAAAAACTAATTCAAGATGGATTAAAGACTTAAATGTTAGACCTAAAACGATAAAAACCCTAGAAGAAAACCTAGGCTATACCATTCAGGACATAAGCATGGGCAAGGGCTTCATGTCTAAAACAGCAAAAGCAATGGCAACAAAAGCCAAAATTGACAAATGGGGTCTAATTAAACTAAAGAGCTTCTGCACAGCAAAAGAAACTACCATCAGAGTGAACAGGCAACCTACAGAATGGGAGAAAATTTTTGCAATCTACCCATCTGACAAAGGGCTAATATCCAGAATCTACAAACAACTCAAACAAACTTACAAGAAAAAAACAACCCCATCAAAAAGTGGGCAAAGGATATGAACAGACACTTCTCAAAAGAAGACATTTATGCAGCCAAAAAACACATGAAAAAATGCTCATCGTCACTGGCCATCAGAGAAATGCAAATCAAAACCACAATGAGATACCATCTCACACCAGTTAGAATGGCGATCATTAAAAAGTCAGGAAACAACAGGTGCTGGAGAGGATGTGGAGAAATAGGAACACTTTTACACTGTTGGTGGGACTGTAAACTGGTTCAACCATTGTGGAAGTCAGTGTGGCAATTCCTCAGGGATCTAGAACTAGAGATACCATTTGACCCAGCCATCCCATTACTAGGCATATACCCAAAGGAATATAAATCATGCTGCTGTAAAGACACACGCACATGTATGTTTATTGTGGCACTATTCACAACAGCAAGGATTTGGAACCAACCTAAATGTCCAACAAGGATAGACTGGATTAAGAAAATGTGGCACATATACACCATGGAATACTATGCAGCCATAAAAAATGATGAGTTCATGTCCTTTGTAGGGACATGGATGAAGCTGGAAACCATCATTCTCAGCAAACTATCGCAAGGACGAAAAACCAAACACCGCATGTTCTCACTGATAGGTAGGAATTGAATAATGAGAAGACATGGTCACAGAAAGGGGAACATCACATACTGGGGACTGGTGTGGAGTTGGGGGAAGGGGGAGGGATAGCATTAGGAGATATACCTAATGCTAAATGACGAGTTAATGGGTGCAGCACACCAACATGGTACATGTATACATATGTAACAAACCTGCACGTTGTGCACATGTACCCTAAAAAAGTATAATAATAACAATAAAAAAGTATTCTTGCATCCTTTTGCTAGCTGTTATTTAATTTTATTCCCAATATTCCTGTGTGGATGTTGAAAATTTTATGAAAAAAGAAGACAAGAATCAGGAGCAATTGACTTGTTCAAAGTCTTATTGCTGGTGGACTAAAGATTAGATTTCATGACCCCCAGACCAGTTTTCTAGTTCTTGCCTCATTGATTCCTGAGCCATTTTTTTGGTAGGGGGAGGATTAAGATTAATTTTGCTTTTGGTATCCTCTTTCAAACCGTACCTACTTCCCCCTAACCTATGCAGCAAACTTAACACACATGTGCCCACACATATACATTCCCCTGGCCCCTCTTTACCCTGCCTTGAAACCTTGAAAATTTTAGCTCTTTACTCTGTTTTTAAATAGCCTTCACTTCTAGAACTAAGAGGAAAATGAAGGCAGTTGGAGCAAAGGGAACAATTCTGGTGTAGAAAAAAGTCTCCGCAAGTTTCCTAGGACGTTTTGCCTGAGTCACTGGAATTCTGGCCCCATTTCTGTTTCATATGACAGTACAGATGGACTTTGGGCAATTTGAATATAATTATAGAGAAGGAGAACCTGGTTTCAGATTATGTCATTCCTTATTGAGATAGTATTTATAGAGATAGTATTTATAGCTAGCAAATGAAGACATTTTTATATGAAAAAATTTTCTCTATATTAATGATCTGATTCATTTAGGACAGCTACATAGTTACTCCTACTCAGTCATAAGAAAGCCAAACACTGGCCCTTCTTTTTTCATGCTGGTGATTTTCTTCATATAGCCATGGTGTGATAAGGGATGATTCTTTTTTTTTTTTTTTTTTTTTTTTTTTTTGTCGTTGTTACCTCTAATGACTCGTTCATGGACTGAGGAGCCCCTGGGACTAGGTGTAGTTGCTGAAGCAATCATGTCTCTAATGCTCAGTTTTCCTTTTGACAATCAGTTCCCTGACTGTTCAGTCCAACATGGCCAATGCATAGAATAAGACATGAGTTAAACTCCGTGTCTTTTTCCCTCTGACCTAAATATGCTGAAAGCCCTGTCTGCCTGGGCCAGGCGAGATCGTGAGTGGCTTTCTCTGAGTGACTTTAGTGCATGTTATCCCCTTTCATGAAATGGTTTTGTTCTAGAAAGCCAAAGGATTGCTTAGAGAGAGGAATATAAGAGTTCCTATCATGGGATGTTTATGAAACCTTCTCTCCATATTCAAGATACCTAATGAAAGTTTTTAAAGCTGTCAAAGTGGAAAATGCATAGGCTTTGGAGCTACAGGACCAAGGTAACATCTGTAACTAAGCCTCAGTATCATTATATGTAAAATGTAGGTAGAGATATGTGCTTTGTCATATGTATGTATATAAATGTGCGCGCACACACACACATTGCCTAATACATTGTGATGTCCTATCTCATAGCTTCTTATTTGTTGCTTCTCAATATATATCCAGTGCCACCCGTCTCTGGAGAACCAGAAAACTGGATGGACTCTCTCTCCCTATTACTGCTCATACTGTTCTCATGACAATTCAAGTGTAACAAACAATCTCTTTCAGCCTTGGATCATATAATGCAGTGGAAATGATTCTTTTCTTTCCTCTGGGCTTTCTGCTGACTCACCAGTTCATTGGCATATGCTATTTCTATATAATCTTTCATCAACATACTTTTATTAATATTGCAGTTTCTTAGCTTAAAGACTTTTACCCCCATAACCTCCTAGATTGATTGTTTCCTGTTAGTGCATTGGAGGGTAGACACATCAGGCTCTCAACATCATGCTGCCTGTAAATCTCTTGTTAGGGCAAGTTAGTTCTGGGAAGGTAACTTAAGGCAGCAAATCCTGTTATCAGCATGTAGATTCTTGTGAACACCCATTACACAGGTGATCTTTTCTGATTATGGGCATTACATGCTCCTCTTCATTATGGCTGCATCATCATGTCTGAGCCTGCTTCTGGGGATCAGGTTTGCGGCTGAGCTCATCTACCTTGTCCAGTTTCCAATTTCATGTTGTACTCACTTGGCAATTGTTTCAGACAAAGCTTGGACTACAGCTTGCCAACCATGAAGGAAGCCATTTCAAGGGTAAATGAGATGGAAGAAATGAACATAGAAGGAAAAACCATATTTAATCTAAATACCTGAAATAATTTAGCATTTTGTGATACGTTAATAATGTTGCCAAGTTACAAATGTCATAATTAGTAAATATTTGTCCAGAACCTCTTGGTGTTACCTTGTCAGAAGCTAAAGATATTACAATTAATACAATAAAACTGCATATATTTCAAAATTTAGATTTCACTAATTAATATTGCCTCCTGTTAGCATGAATTTCCTGTCAGAAATAATTGAATTCATTAGCACTTAATGGTTATCTTGCCTGTATAAGAAAAGCATTACATAGGGTGTGCTGAAGATGGGAAACTGGGGAATTGATTGATAAGCCACTATAACTGGTTTGGGTAAAGAGTAACTGAGAACTTTCTCAGGCTTCAAAGACCAGAAAACACTCTAATGCTTGAAATAAAAAGCTCCTGAGGAAAAATTATAAAAATGACATGAGAAAAATAATTGAGTTTATTATATCAAACATACATCTATAATAAATTCACAGAGATGAGAAACATATCCAGATATGAAGAAGTGAAACAGGAGAATGGAAAATTCACTCAATGGGAAATATAAACCAGAGAATGTTCAACCTTACTAATAATTTAAAATGCTAAATGAAACAATAATGAGAATTTGAAAATATGGATTAGCTATGGCTCAGTGAGGTTGGCAAATCCTCCTCCTAAGAAAGCAACTATAAAGCTGGACAGAATTGATACAAATAACAATTTCAGTGTTCTAGAAACTGTCCAAAGTTATACAACAATCTGAGAAGCATTTATAGTTAAATAACTGTATGACTTCCTGTAAGGACAGTGGGAGTCTCTGATGTTTTTTCTTGAGATTCTTCTCATTTTTCCTCCTCCCACTACAGCTTTGTTAGCATGGAGTTTTGGCCAGGGCAAGGCAAGCTATGAGGACTAGCAGCTGTGTTGCTGAATTGACTTGATTGAAGTGGCTGGTGATGTCCACACCCACCAGCATTGTCAGTGGAAGTGACAATCTCAGAAATAGGGTGAATGGGAAAGGCCAACATCTCTAGAAGCCCGAGGTTGCAGGAGTGATTAAAGTGAGCATATTCCTGCCTGAGGTGCAGCAAATACTGTAGAGAGCTCAAACTGTCCATATACTGTTGACCAACTTTGAGGCTATTTGAATATGCAGAGGAGACACTAAAGGGCCCAACAGCAAGTGAAAGTCTAGGCAGATGTAAAACAGCTTGGACTTTGAGTGCATGTGCGTACCCACATACAGATTCACTGGCAGAGGATTAAAGCCTTATGGGCTTGAGATGTTAGATCACATCCTCTGTCTAATCGCTGACTGACTGCCAACCTATGTAGGTACAAAGGTGACTCTTAAGACTTTAGGCTTAACTATTACTACACTTGTTTTTCATTTTTAACAGGAACTCAACAGGGATATCATAACCACACACACTGAGGGAGACAGATTTCACAGATTTAGCTGAGGCAAGTTATTAAACAATAATAACCTTCAAGTGGGGAAAAATCAGTATCTAGAGCTACTACAGTATGTTACCTGTAATGTTCAGGTTTCAACAAAACATGATGAGGCTTACAAAGAAACGGTAATGTGTGACTCACACTCAGAGGAAAAAAAAGCAGTCAATCGAAACTGCCTCTCAGTGTCCTCAGATATTGGGTTTAGCAGACCAGTTCTTCAAAGAAATTATTATAAACATGTTCAAGAAACTAAATGCAACTATATTTAAAGAATTAAAGGAGGCCGGGTGTGGAGGCTTATGCCTGTAATCCCAGCACTTTGGGAGGCTGTGGCGGGTGGATCACGAGGTCAGGAGATAGAGACCATCCTGGCTAACACAGTGAAACCCTGTCTTTACTAAAAATACAAAAAATTAGCTGGGCGTGGTGGCAGGTGCCCGTAGTCCCAGCTACTCAGGAGGCTGAGGCAGGAGAATGGCATGAACCCGGGAGGCGGAGCTTGCAGTGAGCCGAGATCGCACCACTGTACTCCAGCCTAGGCACAGAGCGAGACTCCATCTCAAAAAAAAAAAAAAAAAAAAGAATTAAAGGAGAGTGTAACACCAATGACTCAATAAGTAAGGAGCTAGAAATTATAAAACAAATTCTGAAGTTGAAAAGTACAGAAACTGAAATAAATTCATCAAATAGGTAGAAGAGCAGATTTTGAATGTTCTGAACACAAACGATAAATGTTTGAGGTGATAGATATGCTACTTATCCTGATTTGATCATTACACATTGTATACATGTACTGAAATATCACACTGTACCCTGTAAATATGTATGATTGTTATGTGTCCATTAAAAATATTAATAAAAGCAAAAAATAAGTTTTTTCAGGTTGGTAGGATTCAGCCCAGTCACCTTAACTATGTATAACATTGGGTCAAAGAGTATTTTTTTCCCTTTGAATCTACTCACCCAACGAACAACAACCTATATAAGGCTATAAAAATAAAAATGCAATTTCATGCCAAAAAATGTCAGGCACAGGAAGACAAATACTGCATGATCTCATTTATTGAGAAATTCAAAATAGTAGAAATTACAGAAGCAGAGAGTAGAATGGTGGTTACCAGGAGCTGGGGGTGGAGTGATGGGGGTACTGTTGGACAAAAGGTGTACAGTTTTTTTTTATTATACTTCAAGTTCTAGGGTACATGTGCACAACGTGCAGGTTTGTTATATATGTATACATGTGCCATGTTGGTGTGCTGCACCCATTAACTCGTCATTTAGCATTAGGTATATCTCCTAATGCTATCCTTCCCCACTCCCCCTACCCCATGACAGGCCCCAGTGTGTGATGTTCCCCTTCCTGTGTCCTAGTGTTCTCATTGTTCAATTCCCACCTATGAGTGCGAACATGCGGTGTTTGGTTTTTTGTCCTTGCGATAGTTTACTGAGAGTGATGGTTTCCAGCTTCATCCATGTCCCTACAAAGGACATGAACTCATCATTTTTTATGGCTGCATAGTATTCCATGGTGTATATGTGCCACATTTTCTTAATCCAGTCTATCATTGTTGGACATTTTGGTTGGTTCCAAGTCTTTGCTAGTGAATAGTGCCGCAGTAAACATACATGTGCATGTGTCTTTATAGCAGCATGATTAATAATCCTTTGGGTATATACCCAGTAATGGGATGGCTGGGTCAAATGTATTTCTAGTTCTAGATCCTTGAGGATTTGCCACACTGTCTTCCACAATGGTTGAACTAGTCTACAGTCCCACCAACAGTGTAAAAGTGTTCCTATTTCTCCACATCCTCTCCAGCATCTGTTGTTTCCTGACTTTTTAATCATGGCCATTCTAACTGGTGTGAGATGGTATGTCATTGTGGTTTTGGTTTGCATTTCTCTAATGGCCGGTGATGATGAGCATTTTTTCATGTGTCTGTTGGCTGCATAAATGTCTTCTTTTGAGCAGTGTCTGTTCGTATCCTTCACCCACTTTTTGATGGGGTTGTTTGTTTTTTTCTTGTAAGTTTGTTTGAGTTGTTTGTAGATTCTGGATATTAGCTCTTTGTCAGATGGGTAGATTGCAAAAATTTTCTCCCATTCTGTAGGTTGCCTGTTCACTCTGATGGTAGTTTCTTTTGCTGTGCAGAAGCTCTTTAGTTTAATTAGATCCCATTTGTCAATTTTGGCTTTTGTTGCCATTGCTTTTGGTGTTTTAGACATGAAGTCCTTGCCTATGCCTATGTCCTGAATGGTATTGCCTAGGTTTTCTTTTAGGGTTTTTATGGTTTTAGGTCTGACACTTAAGTCTTTAATCCATCTTGAATTAATTTTTGTATAAGGGGTAAGAAAGGGATGCAGTTTCAGCTTTCTACATATGGCTAGCCAGTTTTCCCAGCACCATTTATTAAATAAGGAATCCTTTCCTCATTTCTTGTTTTTGTCAGGTTTGTCAAAGATCAGATGGTTGTAGATGGGTGGTATTATTTCTGAGGGCTCTGTTCTGTTCCATTGGTCTATATCTCTGTTTTGGTACCAGTACCATGCTGTTTTGGTTATTGTAGGCTTGTAGTATAGTTTGAAGTGATGATGCCTCCAGCTTTGTTCTTTTGGCTTAGCATTATCTGAATCCAGGAGCTGGTTTTTTGAAAGGATCAATAAAATTGATAGACCGCTAGCAAGAATTCTAATATATCAAAACTATTCTTCATAAATGACAGCAAAATAAAGATATTTCTAATAAAGACTGGTAAAACTGGTTGCTAGCAGACATGTCTTATAAAATATACCAAGTGAAGTCTTTCAGAATGAAAGGAAATGACATTAGTTTTAACTCAAATTCCAAGGAAGAAGTAAAGGGCATCAGAAATGGTAAGTACATAGGTTAATAAAAAATACTTTTAAATATATCTTTTTACCATTTGTTCTCCTAACTTCTTTAAAGGATGTAAGTGTGTATAAAGCAATAATAATAATAATGTATTGGGTACAAAACATCTATAGATGTGATACGTACGATAATAGCACAAACTCTTAAAGTAGAGAAGGAAGGGCCGGGCGTGGTGGCTCACACCTGTAATCCCAGCACTTTGGGAGGCCAAGGGGGGTGGATCATGAGGTCAGGAGATCAAAACCATCCTGGATAACACAGTGAAACCTCATCTTTACTAAAAATACAAAAAATTAGCTGAGCATAGTGTCAGGCACCTGTAGTCCCAGCTACTTGGGAGGCTGAGGCAGGAGAATGACTTGAACTTGGGAGGTGGAGTTTGCAGTTAGCAAACGCCACTGCACTCCAGCCTGGGCGACAGAGCAAGACTCCATCTCAAAAAGAAAAAAAAAAAAGGATGAAGAAACCCATAAAAATTCTATCTGAGGCTAGTAGTACTCTGATAATAAGCCAATATTCTTATTAACAAAGACACAGAGCTCCTAAACAAAATATTAGCAAACCAAATCCGGCAACATGTAAAAAGAATTACTCACCATGACCAAAAGAGATTTATCTGAGGAACACGTGGCTGTTTTAATATCAAAAAATTAATTACTGTAATATACTGTATTACTATGATAAAAGACAAAATCCACAAGTTCATGTTAATAGATACAGAAAAATCATTAAATAATATCCAACACCCATTCGTGATAAAAATGCTCAACTTACTAGAAATAGAAAGGAACTTCCTCAACCTGATAAGGAGCATTTAACAAAACACCTACAGCTAACAACATGATAGTGAAAAAGTGAATGCTTTATCCTTAAGAAGGGTAAGAGAGAGAGGAGGCAAGGGAAGAGAGAGAGAAAGTAATCATTGAACTGCATATATTTCTGGGGAGGCTGTGGTGAAACTGACAAACTCATACTCTGAAAATTGTTGCAAACCTTTGGGAAAATAACTCAGTAATAGATGGCAAGAAAAATACATTAATAAATTAATGTAAAATGTTGAACCTGTCTTAAAAATATTCATTTGAAATAATTCAAAGGAAAAAAATCCCATGTGCCTGGAATATTTGTTGCAGCATTATCTTTAAATATGTAACATTGTAAACAATCTATTCTCATAATAGTGAAATGGTTAAGACATCATTTTGATGATGTTTCCACTTAAAAATAGCTGCAATGTCTAATGACATTGGTGGCAAATATGTATATTATTTTCATCAAAGAAAACCAGCTTTAAAATTGTAAGTTTGCTATAATTAAACTGTATAAAATTATATATACTATACCTACACTGGAAGGAAACATTACCTGGTAAGGTCAATGAAATTACAGTTGACTTTCCCTTCCTTTAAAAAATTTCATTACTCTTGCCACAAAATAAATATGACTCTGAGAGGGAAAAAAGTGACAAATGGAATTGGAGTCATTTAAGTTTGACTAGAAAAGAAAGGATAGCTATATGGATGGGAATCATGTTTATAATGTTCAGTTGACATGATTTGATGGTTGATTAGGTATGGAATTGAGAGAAAGAGTCTTTGTTGACCACGAATTTCTGTCTTAGAAGTTGTTGACTCCATTAATGGAAAGACAGTGTAGATATAAAGAGAATGGGTCTAGGGGCTGTATAGGCTTGGAAGGTGATCTCATTTTTTGTTACATTATTGAGCATCAAATGTAAGTATTTAAGTAATGTTATTTCACTTTGGGATATGTTGAATTTGAAGTGCCAGTGTGACTTTCAGGTTGAAACGTCCAAAGGTCAGAATGATATTAACATATAGAACTTTGGAGAGAAGTTGGGCTAAAAGGGTAGCTATGGGAATCATATGCATGTGGGTGCTAGAGAATGAGGAAAAGTCATTGAAGTTCATGATTAGGAGTCATGAATTTTGAGATAGCAGATGAAATAGAATGATGGATGCCTCATGACAAAGGGTAGAAGAGTGAGTAGATGAGAAGCAAACAGCCAGTTTTACTTTTTTTTTGGGGGGGGCGCTATTTGGCAGTGAATGGAAGGAGAGAGATGAGACAATACTCAAGTCAGTACTCAAACTCAACAAGATTGTAGAAAGGATTTGTTATAGAGGTTTTTCTTAAGACTTCGGGCTGAGATTTTCCTGTTGCTTGAAGAACCATCTAGATTCATTACTGCTGTGAATGCATGCAAGCCCTTCTCTGACTTGAATACACACTTGCCCGGTAGATATAGACCTTTTCCAGTGAAGCAGGCATGATTTCATTGTGTTCTATCACTGAAATGACTGTCGCCCTAATGACATTTTCTGTTGCAATGAGAAATGAATTTTTAAAATCTATCATTTTACTGCCTTTTACAATGTTTGTCTTCATCAGAAAACAAACTGGCTTGCCAATTTTGATTGCATCTTTGTTAAAAGCAGGGTTTTATCTTTTTTTCTTTCCCAATATATAAATAAGCTTTTTTTAAAAAAGGAACTTTAGGGCAACTGAAATCATTAAAGCGAGTGAGAGGTTTCTGGATGAAGACCAACAAAAGGATTAAAACTCCTTAGTCTGGAATTATGAAAGTGGAGTGGGACAGAATTAAAGTCTAAATTGACAAAAATTATGAGGAAGCACAATCCAGTCTGCAAGTCTTAGAAACCAGAATGGGAGGCAGCCTTTTAGGTGCTAATACCTGCCTCATGGGGTCCTTGTAAGGATCAAGAGATACTATATTAAAAAATGCTTTGTAACTCATAAAGCATGATTCAAATATATGGTGTTATAATTAGAACTTGGTGGGTGGTGTTTTGGGAAAAATAATAGGGGAAAAAAACCCCTCTATTTTAAAGTTGTGTAGGAAGCATTCACCAATGTAGCATAAATAGAACTTAGAGTGCTCACATAAGGTCACAGGCATTTGCATCTGAGTGGATTTTTAAGGACTGTTGGGTCTTTTCTGCACCTTCCCTTGACCCCTGGAGGTGAACTACCACATGTTACTCATCACGTGTATTTGTTAAAGACATAATAATGGATGATATGCACACTAAATCCATCATTTCTCTCAGCATGTAGCGTTTTAAAGGCTTAAGTATGAAGTATATACATCTTTAAGTATGAAGTCTATATACATAAAGTACACCTATAATATATACAATGTATACTAGAAAATAAGTTCAGATAATATAAAAACGTACAAATATTGAACAAATCATTCTCCAGAGGGAAAAAAATGTCCTGACTTTTAGATTTTGCTAATTTCTATGACATAAACACTTTTTCCATCGCTGATTTCAGGTAACCCACAAGACTGCAATGAATGAGTTAGGAAGAGATGCATAGTAGCACAACATTGTGTAATATTTTCACCATCCAGATACATAGATAGAATAATCTTGAGCATCGATAATAGTAAAATGCAGTAAAATAGGAGGTAATGTGCTTTGAGTATTTATTACCTTGGATTTTGATGTAACTAATTTGATTTTAAGTTCATATGATTTTATTTTTAATAATGACTGTGTTTAACAACCAGGTTTCAAAATTTCTGAAAATTTAACAATTGCTTTCTTGAGCTGGTGTGAATGGACTCAACTATACAATGCTCTAAATAACTTATGGGTCACAGAAGAATAATAGGGATTAGAAAATATTTAGACCTATAAGATGATGAAAATACTACATATAAAACATCGTGGGTCGGCTGTGGTGGCTCATGAGTATAATCTCAGCACTTTGGGGGACTGAAGTGGGAGGATCGCTAGACCTCAGGAGTTTGAGACCAGCTTGGAAAATATAATAAGACCTTGTCTCTGCTAAAAAACAAACAAAATCGTCATTCTGACTGGCATGAAATGGTATCTCATTGTGGTTTTGATTTGCATTTCTGTAACGATCAGTGATGTTGAGCTTTCTTTCATGTTTATTGGCCACATGAATGTCTTCTTTTGAGAAGTGTCTGTTCATGTCCTCTGCCCACTTTTTGATGTGGTGGGTTTTTTTTTTTTGTAAATTTAAGTTCTTTGTAAATTCTGGATATTAGACCTTTGTCAGATGGGTAGATTGTAAAAATTTTCTCCCATTCTGTAGGTTGCCTGCTTTCTCTGATGGTAGTTTCTTTTGCTGTGCAGAAGCTCTTTAGTTTGGTTAGATCCCATTTGTCAATTTTAGTATTTGTTGCAGTTGCTTTTGGTGATTTCGTCATAAAATCTTTGCCCATGCTTATGTCCTGAATGGTATTGCCTAAGTTTTCTTCCAGTATTTTTATGGTTTTGGGTTTTACTAAGTCTTTAATCCATTTTGAGTTAATTTTTGTATAAGGTGTGAGGAAGAGGTCCAGTTTTAGTTTTCTGCATATGGCTAGCCAGTTTTCCCAGCACCATTTATTAAATAGGAAATCCTTTCCCCATTACTTGTTTTTGTCAGGTATGTTGAAGATGAGATGATTGTAGATACATGGTCTTATGTCCTTTGCAGGGACATGGATGAAGCTGGAAGCCATCATCCTCAGCAAACTAACACAGGAACAGGAAACCACACAGGAACGGGAAACTAAACACGAACAGGAAGCAAACACTGCATATTCTCACTCATAAGTGGGAGTTGAACAATGAGAACACATGGACACAGGGAGGGGACCATCATATACTGGGGCCTGTCGGGGATAGGGGACAAGGGGAAGGAGAATATCAGGACAAATAGCTAATGTGTGCAAGGCTTAAAACCTAGGTGATGGGTTAATAGGTGCAGCAAACCACCATGGCACATGTATACCTGTGTGACAAACCTGCACATTTTGCACATGTATCCTGGAACTTAGGAAAAGAAAAAAAATAAAAGCAGGAGAAAAAAAAAAACAACAAAACAAAATTAGTTTGGTATAGTGGCATGTGCCTGTAGTCCCAGCTACTCAGGAGGCTGAGGTGGGAAGATCACTTGAGCCTGGGATATCGAGGCTGCAGTGGGCAGAGATCATGCCACTGTACCCCAGCATGGATGACAGAGTGCAACCCTGTCTCAAAAACAAAATGAAAAATAGTTGTGGAATGAGGCTAAGACATTACTTAGGTGGTAATTTAAGATATCAAAGAAGAAAGATTTAAAAATAAGCATTCAACGATAGTTTAAAAAAACAAATTATTTAAAAGTAGGAGGAAGATAAAGATGAAAGCAGAAATTAAAGATTTTAAAAAATACGCAGGCAAGATTAGCAATATCAAAAGTTGATTGTTTGAAAAGACTCACAAAAATGATAAAACTTTGGTGAGAAGGCTCAGACCAAACAACATTAGGTTTAAATCAAGGCAGTTCTACAAATATAATAGAGATTTAGAAGACAGTAAGAGAAAATTAAGCATTTAGAGCAGTAAGTTTGAAAGCTTAGGTCAAATAATAAAACTCCTAGGGGAGATAAACTTGACTCAATTAAAATAATAGAAAATCTTATTGCCCTATAATTGTTAATAATTGAAGTGGCATGTAACTTCTAATGAAGAAAATGTAAGTACCAGGTGATTTTATAGATGAATGCTACCAAATTTTCAACATATATATTATTCTAGTTTTATATAAAGTTTTTTATATAAAAAGTTTTTATAAAGTTTTTCAGGTAATAGAGATAGAAGGAATACTCTCAATTCATTCTGTAAGATCAGTAAAATCACAAAACCAAAACACATAAGCATGGTGTAGAAAAGTAAAATTATAGGTTAACCTCACTCATGAGGATGGATGAAAAATTTATAACCAAAAAAGATTAAATAAGAATTCATAATGTACAGAAAAGGTAATGTGTCATAATTAAGTTGAATTTATTCCAAGATACATAGGTGGTTTAATATTAGACAATTTATAAATCTGATTTATTACATTAACAGATGAAAGGAGATAATCCATATAATTAAAGATGCAGAGAAAGCAAAAAGTCAAAAACATTTCCTGATAAAAGCTCTTAGCAAATTAGGAATAAAAAGGGATGTCCTTAATTTGATAAGGAATATCTACTAAAAATCTTCGGAAAACATCATTGTAGTGGGGGGATATTTTAAGAACATTTTATTTAAAATTGAGAACAAGACAATGTTCACTGTCATAGCTTCAAGTCAATATTTTGTTCAAAGTCCTAACCAATACAGTAAGAGAGAAAAAAAAATAGTTGTAAGGATTGGGAAGGAATAAACGAATGAAGAAAAATTAAGTGGGAGGATATTCTCTGACAGATATTAAGACTTCTTATAACCTAATAATTGGGACAATATGGTATTGATGCAGGATAGACAAATTCACAGATGGAACTGAATAGAAACAGACCCATATATCAGGAAATATGAAGAATAAAGGTAGCATCACAGGTCACTAGGGTAAGGAAGGACCACTCAATAAGTGGTTCTGGGATATTTGATTATTTGTAGAGATAAAGTGATTTTTTTTTCTCCCTCATACCACATGTAAACAAGAAGCTTCAGAAAAAATAAAAGCTTAGGTCATTTGACTTAAGTGTGAAAGGCAAAACTTTCAAACTTTTAGGAAAAACCCTTATATCTTTTGCATAGCAGAGGGTGTCTTTTTGCTATTTTTTTTTACATTTGATTGTATTTTACTTTATTATACTTTAAGTTCTGGGGTACATGTGCAGAACATGCAGGTTTGTTACATAGGTATACACATGCCATGGTGGGTTGCTGCCCCCATCAGCCCATGACCTACATTAGGTATTTATCCTAATGCTATCCCTCCCCTAGCTCCCCAACCCCTGACAGTCCCCGGTGTGTGATGTTCACCTCCCTGTGTCCATGTGTTCTCATTGTTCAACTCCCACTTATGAGTTAGAACGTGTGGTGTTTGGTTTCCTGTTCTTGTGTTAGTTTGACATGAACTCAATCCTTTTTCATGGCTGCATAGTATTCCATGGTGTATATATGCCATATTTTCTTTATCCAGTCTATCATTGATGGGCATTTTGTTGGTTCCAAGTCTTTGCTATTGTGAACAGTGCCGCAATAAACATACATGTGCATGTGTCTTTATAGTAGAATGATTTATAATCCTTTGGGTATATACCCATTAATGGGATTGCTAGGTCAAATGGTATTTCTAGTTCAAGATCCCTGAGAAATTGCTGCACTGTCTTCCACAATGGTTGAACTAATTTACACTCCCACCAACAGTGTAAAAGCATTCCTATTTCTCCACATCCTCTCCAACATCTGTTGTTTCCTGACTTTTTAATGATTACCATTCTAACTGGTGTGAGATGGTATCTCATTGTGGTTTTGGTTTGCATTTCTCTAATGACCAGTGTTGATGAGCATTTTCTCATGTGTTTTTTGGCTGCATAAATGTCTTCTTTTGAGAAGTGTCTGTTCATACCCTTTGCCCACTTTTTGATGGCTTTTTTTTTTCTTGTAAATAAGTTCTTCGTAGATTCTGGATATTAGCCCTTTGTCAGATGGGTAGATTGCAAAAATTTTCTCCCATTCTGTAGGTTTCCTGTTCACTCTGATGGTAGTTTCTTTTGCTGTGCAGAAGCTCTTTAGTTTAATTAGATCCCATTTGTCAATTTTGGCTTTTGTTGCCATTGCTTTTGGTGTTTTGGTCATGAAGTCTTTGCCCATGCCTATGTCCTGAATGGTATTGCCTAGATTTTCTTGTAGGGTTTTTATGGTTTTAGGTCTTATGTTTAAGTCTTTAATCCATCTTGTATTAATTTTTGTATAAGGTGTAAGGAAGGGGTTCAGTTTCAGTTTTCTGCATATGGCTAGCCAGTTTTCCCAACACCATTTATTAAATAGGGAACCCTTTCCCCATTTCTTGTTTTTGTCAGGTTTGTCAAAGATCAGATTGTTGTAGATGTGTGGTATTATTTCTGAGGCCTCCATTCTGTTCCATTGGTCTGTATATCTGTTTTGGTACCAGTACCATGCTGTATTGGTTACTGTAGCCTTGTAGTATAGTTGGAAGTCAGGTAGCATGATGCCTCCAGCTTTGTTCTTTTTGCTTAGAATTGTCTTGGCTGTGTGGGCTCTTTTTTGTTCCATATGAAATTTAAAGTAATTTTTTCCAATTCTGTGAAGAAAGTCAGTGGTAGCTTGATATGCATAGCGTTGAATCTATCAATTACTTTGGGCAGTATGGCCGTTTTCATGGTACTGATTCTTCCTATCCATGAGCATGGAATGTTTTTCAATTTGTTTATGTCCTCTCTTATTTCCCTGAGCAGTGGTTTGTAGTTCTCCTCGAAGAGGTCCTTCACATCCCTTGTAAGTTGTATTCCTAGGTATTTCATTCTCTTTGTAGCAACTGTGAATGGGAGTTCTCTCATGATTTGGCTCTCTGTCTAATTATTGGTGTATAGTTTGTAGTATAGTTTGAAGTCAGGTAGTATGATGCCTCCAGCTTTGTTCTTTTTGCTTAGGATTGTCTTGGCTATGTGGGCTCTCTTTTGGTTCCATATGAAACTTAGAGTATTTTTTTCTAATTCTGTGAAGAAAGAATGCTTGTGATTTTTGCACATTGATTTTTTTACCATGAGACTTTGCTGAAGTTGCTTATCAGCTTAAGGAGATTTTGGGCTGAGACGATGGGGTTTTCTAAATATACAATCATGTCATCTGCAAACAGGGACAATTTGACTTACTCTTTTCCTATTTGAATACCCTTTATTTCTTTCTCTTGCCTGATTGCTGTGGCCAGAACTTCCAACACAATGTTAAATATGAGTGGTGAGAGAGGGCATCCTTGTCTCGTGCTGGTTTTCAAAGGGAATGCTTCCAGTTTTTGCCCATTCAGTATGAGATTCGATGTGGGTTTGTCACAAATAGTTCTTATTATTTTGAGATATGTTCCATCAATACCTTAGTTTACTGAGAGGTTTTTAGCATGAAGTGGTGTTGAATTTTATTGAAAGCCTTTTCTGCATCTATTGAGATAATCATGTGGTTTTTGTTATTGGTTCTGTTTGGGATGGATTATGTTTATTGATTTGTGTATATTGAACCAGCCTTGCATCCCAAGGATGAAGCTGACTTGATCGTGATGGAGAATCTTTTTGATGTGCTGCTGGGTTCGGTTTGCCAGTATTTTATTGATGATTTTCGTGTTGATGTTCATCAGGGATATCGGCCTGAAATTTTCTTTTTTTGTTGTGTCTCTGCCAGGTTTTGGTACCAGGATGATGCTGGCCTCATAAAATGAGTTAGGGATGAGTCCCTGCTTTTCTATTAATCGGAATAGTCTCAGAAGTACTGGTACCAGCTCCTGTTTGTACCTCTGGTAGAATTTGGCTGTGAATCCATCGGGTCCTGGGCTTTTTTTGGTTTGTAGGCTATTAATTACTGTCCCAATTTCAGATCTGGTTATTGGTCTGTTCAGGGATTCGACTTCTTCCTGGTTTAGACTTGGGAGAGTGTATATGTCCATTTCTTCTATATTTTCTAGTTAATTTGCATAGAGGTGTTTATATTATTCTCTGATGGTAGTTTGTATTTCTGTAGGATCAGTGGTGATATCCCCTTTATCATTTTTTATTGCGTCTGTTTGATTCTTCTCTCTTTTCTTTTTTATTAGTCTGGCTAAAAGTCTATCTATTTTGTTGATCTTTTAAAAAAATCAGACCCTGGATTCATTGATTTTTTTGAAGGGTTTTTCATTTCTCTATCTCCTTCAGTTCTGCTCTGATCTTAGTTCATTCTTGTCTTCTGCTAGCTTTTGAATTGTGATGTTAGGGTGCCAATTTTAGATCTTTCCTGCTTTCTCTTGTGGGCACTTAGTGCTGTAAATTTCCCTCTAACACTGCTTCAGCTGTGTCCTGTAGATTCTGGTATGTTGTGTCTTTGTTCTCATTCGTTTCAAAGAACTTGTTTCTTTCTTCCTTAATTTTGTTATTTACCCAGTATTCATTCAGGAGCAGGTTGTTCAGTTTACATGTAGTTGTGCGGTTTTGAGTGAGTTTCTTAATCCTGGGTTCTAATTTGATTGCACTGTGATCTGAGTGACAGTTTGTTAGGATTTCCATTGTTTTGCATTTGCTGAGGGGTGTTTCACTTCCAATTATGTTGTCAATTTTAGAATAAGTGTGTTGTGGTACTGAGAAGAATGTGTATTCTGTTGATTTGTGGTGAAGAGTTCTGTAGATGTCTGTTAGGTCTGTTTGGTCCAGAACTGAGTTCAAATCCTGAATATCCTTGTTGATTTTCTTTATTGTCAATCTGTCTAATAGTGGAGTGTTAAAGTCTCCCACTGTTATTATGTGTGAGTCTAAGTCTCTGTAGGTCTCTCAGGACTTGCTTTATGAATCTGGGTGCTCCTATGTGGGGTGCATGTATATTTAGGATAGTTAGCTCTTCTTGTTGAATTGATCCCTTTACCATTATGTAATGGCCTTTTTTGTCTCTTTCGATCTTTGTTGGTTTAAAGTCTGTTTTATCAGACTAGGATTGCAACACCTGCTTTTTTTTTTTTGCTTTCCATTTGCTTGGTAAATATTCTTCCATCCCTTTATTTTGAGCCTATGTGTGTCTTTGCACATGAGATAGGTCTCCTGAATACAGCACACTGATGAGTCTTAACTCTTTATCCAATTTGCCACTCTGTGTCTTTTAATTGGGGAATTTAGCCCATTTACATTTATGGTTAATATTGTTATGTGTGAATTTGATCCTGTCATTATGTTGTTAGCTGGTTTTTTTGCCCGTTAATTGATGTAGTTTCTTCATAGTGTCGATGATCTTTACAATTTGGTATGTTTTTGCAGTGGCTGATACTAGTTGTTCTATTCCGTGTTTAGTGCTTCCTTCAGGAGCTCTTGTAAGGCAGGCCTGGTGGTGCCAAAATCTCTCAGCATTTGCTTGTCTGTAAAGGATTTTAGTCCTCTTTCCTTATGAAGCTTAGTTTGGTTGGATATAAAATTCTGGGTTGAAAATTCTTTTCTTTAAGAATGTTGAATATTGGCCCCCACTTCTGGCTTCTGGGGTTTCTGCTGAGAGATCCGCTGTCAGTCTGGTGGGCTTCCCTTTGTGGGAAACCCAACCTTTCTCCCTGGCTGCCTTTAACATTTTTTCCTTCATTTCAACCTCGATGAATCTGACAATTATGTGTCTTGGGGTTGCTCTTCTTGAGGAGTATCTTTGTGGTGTTCTCTATATTTCCTGAATTTGAATGTTGGCCTGTCTTGCTCTGTTGGGGGAGTTCTCCTGGATAGTATCTTGAAGAGTGTTTTCCAACTTGGTTTCATTCTCCCAGTCACTTTCTGGTACACCAATCAAATGTAAGTTTGGTCTTTTCACGTAGTCCCATATTTCTTGGAGCCTTTGTTCATTCTTTTTTCTCAAATCTTGTCTTCATGCTTTATTTCATTAAGTTGATCTTCAATCTCTGATGTCCTTCCACTTGATCAATTCGGCTGTTGATAGTTGTGTATGCTTCATGAAGTTCTTGTGCTGTGTTTTTCAGTTCCATGAGGTCATTTATGTTCTTCTATAAACTGGTTATTCTAGTTAGCAATTCCTCTAACCATTTTTCGAAGTTCTTAGCTTCCTTGCATTGGGTTAGAGTATGCTCCTTTCGCTCAGAGGAGTTTGTTATTACCGACCTTCTGAAGCCTATTTCTGTCAATTCGTCAAACTCATTCTCCATCCAGTTTTGTTCCCTTGCTGGCAAGGAGTTGTGATCCTTTGGAGGAGAGGAGACATTCTGATTTTTGGAATTTTCAGCCTTTTTGCACTAGTTTCTCCCCATCTTCATGGATTTATCTACCTTTGATGATCTACTTTGATGTTGGTGACCTTCAGATGGGATTTCTGCATGGACGTCCTTTTTGTTGATGTTGATGCTCTTTTTTTCTGTTTTTTAGTTTCACTTCTAAAAGTCAGGCCCCAGTAGAGGGTTTCTTCAGGTAGTTACCAAAGAAAGCTAATGTAAGTTTGATGCATTAGACCACATTAAAATTATGAATTTCTATTCAGCAGAGACAGCATGAAGAAAATGAAAAGACAAGTTACCATTTGGGAATAAGTTTTTAAAGAAAGTTTCCACAAAGCAATAAGAAAATGCCAAAGAATCCAGTAAATTAATAGGCAAAACACATGAGCAGCCATCACACTGAAGAGGAGGCACAAATGACTACCAACATAGGAAATGATGCTTTACCTCATATGAAACCAGAGAAACAGGAATAAGACTGCAACTAGATACTGTTACATGCTCAATAGATCACAAAATTTAAAAAGTCTGAGAACCTCAAATGGCAAACATGTGACAAGACAGTATAAAATCTAGCAATCTCATTTGTAGGTATGAGACTCATCCCTAGAGTTTCATGCAGAGTTACATCAGGGGCATGTTCAAGCATGCTCATAGCAGCATTGTTTTTATGACTAAAAACCTGGAAACAACCCAGATCTCCATCGATGCAAAATAAAATTCCATTGGGTGGTAAATTCACCCAATGGAATGTTATCCAGTGCTAAAAATGAATCAACTATAGTTATCTGCAACAACATGATAGATTATTAACAACATGACGTTGAATAAAATTAAATAAAACCCAGGGGATTGCATAACATATAGTATGTTTATACAGCTTAAGAACAATGAAAACTGAATAACATTATTTAAGGATCTATACATTTGTTAAAAATGGAGAGATAGCAGGGGACAGGAGGAGAAGAGACTCCGTTTCTGCCAAGATGAAGTAATAGGGACCAATCCTCCTGAAACGATGAAAACAATGGAAAAGATACATGAAATGACAGTTTTCAAACCATCAGGTATCAGACAATCAAGGAAAATTATCTCTGAAGGCTGAAAAACAATCTGAGCCTTATAATTCCCTGGCTTACTGCCTGGAGAGGCCATGCCATAGGGAGGGGGAGTCCAGGCAGAGCTCAGCAGTCTTCCTGAGTGAGGAGATGGAACTAGGAGTATAGGTAGGCTAAAGTGTAGCACCAGAAAGAAGAAAATTGCACAGAGAGAAAGCTGCAGAGAGCTGTAAAGGGTCCCCCTTTAGTCTTCAGCTGAGTGTAATGATCATTGCAGGCCTGTGTAAAAACTACTTGAAGTCAACGAAAGAGCCACCCAAAAGGATTAGAGAGAGCAATACTTGGAGTACACACAGGGCTGGAAATAGTTCCCATCAACTAGCATGGAAAAACTATGGATGATAAAATTATCAGACAAGTCATTAAAACAATTATTATAGCGATATTCTTTTTTTTTTTTTTTTTTTTGAGACAGTTTTTCTCTTGTTTCCCAGGTGGGAGTGCAATGGTGCGATCTTGGCTCCCTTGCAACCTCCGCCTCCCAGGTTCAAGCGATTCACCTGCCTAAGCTTCCTGAGTAGCTGGGATTATAGGCATGCACCACCATGCCTGGCTAATTTTTTATTTTTAGTAGAGACAGGGTTTCTCCATGTTGGTCAGGCTGGTCTTGAACTCCTAACCTCAGGTGATCCACCTGCCTCAGTCTCCCAAAGTGCTGGGATTAAGACGTGAGCCACTGTGCCCGGACTCTATAACTGTATTCTGTATATTCAAGAAACAAGAGAAAAGACTGAGTATAATAAGTGGAATCATGAAAGATATAAAAAAGACTCATCAGACTTCTAGAGATGAAACTATTACAAAGGAAAAAACATGTTGAATGGGTTTAATACTGGATTAGAAAATATAGAAGAAAAAATTAGTAATCTTGAGGGCATTTAAGCATAAACTGTCCCAATGAAATAAAGGAAAAAAATGCCTGAAAAAAATCTGCTGTTTTTGAAGGATGCTGTTACAAGAATAAAAAGATAAGCCTCATGCTGGAAAAAAAAATATTTGCAAGTCACGTATCTAATGAAAACTTTTAACCAAAACATGGAAAGAACTCTTAAAACTCAGTAAGACAAACACCCAATAAAAAATAGACAGAAGATTTTAACAGACATTTCAGGTATAAAGATGGCAAATAAGCACATGAAAACTGATCCAGACATGATAAAATGATAAAATTGCATCTACCCATGTGCTCCTTCCCAGCCTCCTCTAAGAAGTAACTACTACCTATATCATAATTTTAGGTTTCCATTTCTCTTGCTTTACATAAAAATTTACTGAGGTATAGTAATTTTTGCACATCCATCAAACCATCACCACAATCAAGATAATGACATTTCATGACCACGAAAGTTCCCTTCAGCACTTTGTAATCTCCCATGATAAAATTAGGAAACAAGGCATTAAAACAATTATAACTGCATTATATGTGTTCAAGAGATAAGAAAAAAGCTCAGCATCATTAGTTATCAAGAAATGACACTAAAACTATAAGAAACCACTATGTACTTATTAGGATGGTTAAAATTAAAAACTGACCATACCAAGTGTTGATATGGAGGAACTGGAACTCTCCTACACTTCTGGTAGGAACATAAAATAGAATAATCATTTTAGAAAACAGTTTGGATGTTTCTTTAAAAATCAAATATATACCTATTATGTGACCCTGCTATTTGACTTTTATTTATTGAAGAGAAATATAGCATGTGACTATATAAAGACTTGTACACAGATCTTCATAGCAGCTTTATATATTTTTTAAGGGAAAAATCCACACATCCTCAATAGGTAATGGGTAAGTATATTGTGATGCATTTATACAATAGGCTACTACTCAGCAATACAAAGGAATGAACTGTTGACATATGCAACAATGTAGATGAATTCTAAAATACTTTTTCTGAGTAAAAGAAGTCAGAGTGTACACTGTATGATTCCATTTAAATAAAAATTCTAGAAAATGCAAACTGATCTGTAGTGGTAGAAAGCACATTGTGGTTGCCTGGGGAAAGAGGTGGAGAGAGCATGCTGAAGGATGGGAGATTACAAAGTGCTGAAGGGAACTTTCGTGGTCATGAAATGTCATTATCTTGATTGTGGTGATGGTTTGATGGATGTGCAAAAATTACTATACCTCAGTAAATTTTTATGTAAAGCAAGAGAAATGGAAACCTAAAATTATGATATAGGTAGTAGTTACTTCTTAGAGGAGGCTGGGAAGGAGCACATGGGTAGATGCAATTAAAATTGGTGATGTTCTAGTCCTTAGGCTGCATAGTGGATTCATTGTTTTGATGTGACATATACATTTCATAATTATTTCATACATGTGAACATTAAGTAATAAATTTAACAAAATGCTGCTGGTGGTAAAGAACATTTCTGGCAAAGAGAGCCTCTTGTCCATTCCAAGATGGCTGAATAGGAACAGCTCGGTCTGCAGCTCCCAGCGTGATTGATGCAGAAGACGGGTGATTTCTGCATTTCCAACTGAGGTACCTGGTTCGTCTCATTGGGACTACGGAGGCTGAGCTGAAGCAGGGTGGGGCGTCACCTCACCCGGGAAGAACAAGGTGTCGGGGGATTTCCCTTTCCTAGCCAAGGGAAGCTGTGACAGACTGTACCTGGATGATTGGTACACTCCCACCTAATTACTGCACTTTTCCCATGGTCTTAGCAACCAGCAGACCAGGAGATTCTCTCTCATGCCTGGCTCAGTGGGTCCCACACCCATGGAGCCTTGCTCACTGCTAGTGCAGCAGTCTGAGATTGACCTGCAAGGCTGCAGCCTGTTGGAGAGGTGTAGGGACATCCGCCATTGCTGAGGCTTGAGTAGGTAAATAAAGTGTCTGGGAAGCTCGAACTGCAGCTCAACAAGGCTTACTGCCTCTAGACTCCACCTCTGTGGGCAGGGCATAGCTGAACAAAAGGGAGCAGACAACTTCTGCAGACTTAAACATCCTTGTCTGTCAGCTATGAAGAGAGCAGTGGTTCTCCCAGCACAGTGTTTGAGCTCTGAGAATGGACAGACTGCCTCCTCAAGTGGGTCCCTGACCCCCATGTAGCCTAACAGGGAGACACCTCCCAGTAGGGGCTGACAGACACCTCATACAGGCGGGTGCCCCTCTGGGACAAAGCTTCCAGAGGAAGGATCAGGCTGCAATATTTGCTGTTCTGCAGCCTCCGCTGGTGATACTCAGGCAAATGGGGTCTGGAGTGGACCTCCAGCAAGCTCCAATAGTCCTGCAGCTGAGGGACCTGACTGTTAGAAGGAAAACTAACAAACAGAAAGGAATAGCATCAACATCAACAAAAAGTACATCCACAACAAAATCTCATTTGTCGGTCACCAACATCAAAGACCAAAGGTAGATAAAAACCACAAAGATGGGGAGAAGCCAGAGCAGAAAACCTGAAAATTCTAAAAACCAGAGTGCCTCTTCTCCTCCAAAGGATCGCAGCTCCTCGCCAGAAATGGAACAAAGCTGGATGGAGAATAACTGACGAGTTGACAGAAGTAGGCTTTAGAAGGTCGATAATAACAAACTTCTCTGAGCTAAAGGAACATGTTCTAACCCATTGCAAGGAAGCTAAAAACCTTGAAAAAAGGTTAGATGAATGGCTACCTAGAATAAACAGTGTAGACAAGAGCTTAAATGACCTGATGGAGCTGAAAACCATGGTAAGAGAACTTTGTGATGCATGCCCAAGCTTCAATAGCCCATTCGATCAAGTGGAAGAAGGATATCAGTGATTGAAGATCAAATTAATGAAATAAAGTGAGAAGACAAGATTAAAGAGAAAAGAGTAAAAAGAAGTGAAGAAAGCCTCCAAGAAATATGGGACTATGTGAAAAGACCAAATCTACGTTTGATTGGTGTACCTGAAAGTGACGGGGAGAATGGAACCAGGTTGGAAAACACTCTTCAGGATATTATCCAGGAGAACTTCCCCAACCTAGCAAGGCAGGCCAACATTCAAATTCAGGAAATACAGAGAACATCACAAAGATACTCCTCAAGAAGAGCAACCCCAAGACACATAATTGTCAGATTCACCAAGGTTGAAATGAAGGAAAAAATGTTAAGGGCAGCCATAGAGAAAGGTCAGCTTACCCACAAAGGGAAGCCCATCAGACTAACGGCAGATCTCTCAGCAGAAACCCTACAAGCCAGAAGAGAGTGGGGGCCAATATTCAACCTTCTTAAAAGAATTTTCAACCCAGAATTTCATATCCAGCCAAACTAAGCTTCGTAAGTGAAGGAGAAATAAAATCCTTTACAGACAAGCAAATGCTGAGAGATTTTGGCACCACCAGGCCTGCCTTACAAGAGCTCCTGAAGGAAGCACTAAACATGGAAAGGAACAACGGTACCAGCCACTACAAAAACATGCCAAATTGTAAAGACCATTGATGCTATGAAGAAACTGCATCAATTAATGGGCAAGATAACCAGCTACCATCATAATGACAGGATCAAATTCACACATAACAATATTAACCTTAAATGTAAATGGGCTAAACGCCCCAATTAAAAGACACAGACTGGCAAATTGGATAAAGAGGCAAGACCCATCAGTGTGCTATATTCAAGAGACCCATCTCACATACAGAGACACACATAGGCCCAAAAGAAAGAGATGGAGGAAGATCTACCAAGCAAATGGAAAGCAAAAAAAGCAGGGGTTGCAGTCCTAGTCTCTGATAAAGCAGACTTTAAACCAACAAAGATCAAAAGTGATAAAGAAGGCCATTACATAATGGTAAAGGGAACAATTCAACAAGAAGCGCTAACTATCCTAAATATATATGCAACCAATACAGGAGCACCCAGATTCATAAAGCAAGTCCTTAGAGACCTACAAAGAGACTTAGGCTTCCACACAATAATAATGTGAGATTTATATATATACATATATATGTATTTTATTATACTTTAAGTTCTAGGGTACATGTGCACAATGTGCAGGTTTGTTACATATGTATACATGTGCCATATTGGTGTGCTGCACCCATTAACTTGTCATTTACATTAGGTATATCTCCTAATGCTATCCCTCCCCTCACCCCACAACAGGCCCCTTCCTGTGTCCAAGTGTTCTCATTGTTCAATTCCCACCTATGAGTGAGAACGTGTGGTGTTTGGTTTTTTGTCCTTGTGATAGTCTGAGAATGATGGCTTCCAGCTTCATCCATGTCCCTACAAAGGACATGAACTCATCATTTTTTATGGCTGCATAGTATTCCATGGTGTATATGTGCCACATTTTCTTAATCCAGTCTGTCATTGTTGGACATTTAGGTTGGTTCCAAGCCTTTGCTATTGTGAGTAGTGTTGCAATAAACATACATGTGCATGTGTCTTTATAGCAGCATGATTTATAGTCCTTTGGGTATATACCCAGTAATGAGATGGCTGGGTCAAATGGTATTTCTAGTTCTAAATCCCTGAGGAATCACCACACTGTCTTCCACAATGGTTGAACTAGTTTACCATCCCACCAACAGTGTAACAGTGTTCCTATTTCTCCACATCCTCTCTAGCACCTGTTGTTTCCTGACTTTTTAATGATCGCCATTCTAACTGGTGTGAGATGGTATCTCATCATGAATTTCATTTGCGTTTCTCTGATGGCCAGTGATGATGAGCATTTTTTCATGTGTCTGTTGGCTGCATAAGTGTCTTCTTTTGCGAAGTGTCTGTTCATATCCTTCACTTACTTTTTGAAGGGGTTGTTTGTTTTTTTCTTGTAGGTTTGTTTGAGTTCTTTGTAGATTCTGGATATTAGCCCTTTGTCAGATGAGTGGATTGCAAAAATTTTCTCCCATTCTGTAGGTTGCCTGTTCGCTCTGATAATAATGGGAGATTTTAACACCCCAATGTCAATATTAGATCAATGAGACAGAAGGTTAAGAAGGATATCCAGGACTTGAACTCAGCTCTGCACCAAGCGGACCTAATAGACATCTACAGAACTCTTCACCCCAAATCAACAGAATATATATTCTTCTCAGCACCACGTCACACTTATTCTAAAATTGACAACATAATTGGAAGTAAAGGACTCCTCAGCAAATGTAAAATAACAGAAATCACAACAAACTCTCAGACCACAGTGCAATCAAATTAGAACTCAGGATTAAGAAACTCACTCAAAACCGCACAACTACAGGGAAACTGAACAACCTGCTCCTGAATGACTACTAGGTAAATAACAAAATTATGGCAGAAAGAAACAAGTTCTTAGAAACCAGTGAGAACAAAGACACAACATACCAGAATCTCTGGGACTCAGCTAAAGCAGTGTGTAGAGGGAAATTTATAGCACTAAATGTCCACAAGAGAAATCAGGAAATATCTAAAATTGACACCTTGACATCACAATTAAAAGAACTAGAGAAGCAAGAGCAAACACAAAACCTAGCAGAAGGCAAGAAATAACTAAGATCTGAGCAGAACTGAAGGAGATAGAGACACAAAAAACCCTTCAATCAATGAATCCAGGAGCTGTTTTTTTGAAAAGATCAACAAAATTGATAGACGCTAGCAAGACTAATAAAGAAGAAAACAGAGAAGAATCAAATAGACACAATAAAAAATGATAAAGGGGATATCACCACCAATCCCACAGAAATACGAACTACCATCAGAGAATACTACAAATACCTCTGTGCAAATAAACTAGAAAATCTAGAAGAAATGGATAAATTCCTGGACACATACACTGTCCTAAGACTAAACCAGGAAGAAGTGGAGTCTCTGAATAGACGAACAACAGGCTTTGAAAGTGAGGCAATAATTAATAGCCTAGCAACCAAAAAAAGTTCAGGACCAGACGGATTCACAGCCAAATTCTACCAGAGGTACAAGGAGGAGCTGGTACCATTCCTTCTGAAACTATTCCAATCAATAGAAAAAGAAGGAATCTTCCCCAACTCATTTTATGAGGCCAGTATCATCCTGATACCAAAGCCTGGCAGAGACACAACAAAAAAAGAGAATTTTAGACCAATATCCCTGATGAACATTGATGCAAAAATTCTCAGTAAAATACTGGCAAACCGAATCCAGCAGCACGTCAAAAAGCTTATCCAGCATGATCAAGTTGGCTTCATCACCAGGATGCAAGGCTGTTTCAACATACTCAAATCAGTAAACGGAACCCATCACATAAACAGAACCAATGACAAAAACCACATGATTATCTCCATAGATGCTGAAAATGCCTACGACAAAGTTCAACAATGCTTCATGCTAAAAACTCTCAAAAAACTGGGTATTTATGGAATGTATCTCAAAATAGTAAGAGCTATTTATGACAAACCCACAGCCAATATCATACTGAATGGGCAAAAACGGGAAACATTCCCTTTGAAAACCAGCACAAGACAAGGATGCCCTCTCTCACCACTCCTATTCAACATAGTGTTGGAAGTTGTGGCCAGAGCAATCAGGAAAGAGAAAGAAATAAAGGGTATTGAATTAGGAAAAGAGGAAGTCAAATTGTCCCTGTTTGCAGATGACATGATTGTATATTTAGAAAACCCCATTGTCTCAGGCCAAAATCTTATTAAGCTGATAAGCAACTTCAGCAAAGTCTCAGGATACAAAATCAATGTGCAAAAATCACAAGCATTCCTATACACCAATAAGAGACAAACAGAGAGCCAAATCATGAGTGAATTCCCATTCACAATTGCTTCAAAGAGAATAAAATACCTAGGAATCCAACTTGGATGTGAAGGACCTCTTCAAGGAGAACTACAAACCATTGCTCACTGAAATAAAAGAGGACACAAACAAATGGAAGAACATTCCATGCTCATGGACAGAAAGAATCAATATCGTGAAAATGGCCATACTGCCCAGAGTTATTTACAGATTTAATGCCATCCCCATCAAGCTACCAATGACTTTCTTCACAGAATTGGAAAAAACTACTTTAAAGTTCATATGGAACCAAAATAAGCCTGCATAGCCAAGACAATCCTAAGCCAAAACAACAAAGCTGGAGGCATCACGCTACCTGACTTCAAACTACAGTACGAGGCTACAGTAGCGAAAACAGCATGGTACTGTTACCAAAACAGATATACAGACCAATGGTACAGAACAGAGGCCTCAGTAATAACACCACACATCTACAACCATCTGATCTTTGACACATCTAACAAAAAGAAGAAATGAGGAAAGGATTCCCTATTTAATAAATGGTGCTGGGAAAACTGGCTAGCCATATGTAGAAAGCTGAAACTGGATCCTTTCCTTACACCTTACACAAACATTAATTCAAGATGGATTAAAGACTTAAATTTTAGACCTAAAACCATAAAAACCCTAGGAGAAAACATAGGCAATACCGTTCAGGACATAAGCATGGGCAAAGATTTCATGACTAAAACACCAAAAGCAATGGCAACAAAAGCCAAAATTGACAAATGGGATCTAATTAAACTTAAGAGCTTCTGCACAGCAAAAGAAACTACCATCAGAGTGAACAGGCAACCTACAGAATGGGAGAAAATTTTTGCAATCTACCCATCTGACAAAGGGCTAATATCCAGAATCTACAAACAACTCAAACAAACTTACAAGAAAAAAACAAACAACCCCATCAAAAAGTGGGTGAAGGATACGAACAGACACTTCTCAAAAGAAGACATTTATGCAGCCAACAGACACATGAAAAAATGCTCATCATCACTGGCCATCAGAGAAATGCAAATCAAAACCACAATGACATACCATCTCACACCAGTTAGAATGGTGATCATTAAAAAGTCAGGAAACAACAGATGCTGGAGAGGATGTGGAGAAATAGGAACACTTTTACACTGTTGGTGGGACTGTAAACTAGTTCAACCATTGTGGAAGACAGTGTGCCAAATCCTCAAGGATCTAGAACTAGAAATACATTTGACCCAGCCATCCCATTACTGGGTATATACCCAAAGGATTATTAATCATGCTGCTATAAAGACACATGCACATGTATGTTTATTACGGCACTATTCACAATAGCAAATTCTTGGAACCAACCCAAATGTCCATCAGTGATTGACTGGATTAGGAAACTGTGGCACATATATACCATGGAATACTATGCAGCCATAAAAAAGGATGAGTTCATACCCTTTGCAGGGACATGGATGAAGCTGGAAACCATCATTCTCAGCAAACTAACACAAGGACAGAAAACCAAATGCCGCATGTTCTCAGTCATAGATGGGAACTCAACAATGAGAACCCTTGGACACAAGGTGGGGAACATCACACAGCGGGGCCTGTCGGGGGGTGGGGAACTGGGGGGCTGGAGGAGAGATAGCATTTGGAGAAGTACCTAATGTGAATGACGGGTCGATGGGTGCAGAAAACCAGCATGGCACATGGATACCTATGTAACAATCCTGCATGTTGTGAACATGTACCCTAGAACTTAAAGTATAATTTAAAAGAGAACCTCTTATGCTAAGTTATGAAGGCAAAAGAAAGAATAAGGAGAACTGCAAGTAGTTCAATATATCTGGAGCTGGCAGTGAAAGAGGTCAGTAGGGAGAGAGGCAGAGTAGAAGTAAGAAATTGAAGGTTCTGGATAAGAGAGGGTTTTGAATGCCATTCCAGAGGGTGTGAATTTTACTTGTAGGCACTGGAAAGCCACTGGAGGATTTCCTACCAGGAAAAGACAGGATTGGATTAAAATTTTAGAAAGAATCCTGAATTTCTATTTATGGAGACAGATTGGAGGAGGTTACACCTGAGCCAGGGAGACCAACTGAAATGCTTTGGAGTATTCCGTGCAAGAGAAGACGAGGGCTATGGAAATGGAGAGAAAGGGACAGATCCAGATTGCCAGAAAAGTTGGAGCAAAACCAAGAGAGAGTTTTCATAGAAGCCAGGGTAAGACAGAATTTTGAGAAAGGTAATTGTCAGCAAATACACAAGGATTGAAAAGCTTCTTTCAGTATATCTAATAGAAATCTTACGGTGAGAACAGCCCATGTGGGTGCTGAGGGCGGATGCCAGCTTGCCCTGGGTTCAACCTGAGTGGTGAGGAGGTTGAGGCCAAGTGTGAACTTGTATTTCCAGAAAATAGTCTGTGCCTGGAGGGAGCAAAATACTTTATATTCCAGTGATAGAGTTCCTTAAGATAGGGAATCCAGAGCAGAGCTGGAGGGCTTAGCGTTAAAATGGAAAAGGCTCACCCTTTGCTCTAAGAAAATAGAAAGGTAGCTGTAGGTATAGGAATAATAATAGGTGTGGGAGAAAGATTGTGAGGGAGTTGATATTTGATAGCTTTGATTATCTGGGTCAAATAAAAGCTGGGGTACCTTTTGAAATTGAGTATGAAAAGTTGGAACAGCTATAATAGCACATTATAAAAGGAGCTAATCAAAAACCAACCAGTCAACCAATTAACCAACCAAATAAAAACCTCCATAAAAATATTACTGTGGTTGAAGCTACTGCATATGGTTGCCTAGCTTATGTAATGCACAAGAGTAGAGACACCAATAATATTCTCATGATAGTTTACCTGAATGATATTCCAAGGGTTGTGAAGTTTACAACCTCAACTGTACATGGAAGCCTTAGCTACAGGCTAGCCTGAAATTAGAAACCATTAATTTGCAGTAAGAACAGCTGGCAGGTTTATGTGATTTTTTTTTCTCTAAGAGTGAGTCTTTGGGTTGATCCACAATATCCAAAGTTAGAGTGGACTTTTGGGAGTCATGGAGTAGTAAGACAAGAGGGCTGAATGTTGAAAATGATTGTTAGAGGGCAACAGAAATGACACACTTTAATCTTTATTCTAGCTCAGCGCTCTGTATGTTCTCCTCCTGTTGCTGTACTGCAAATATTACTGGTTTGTCTGATGCTTCCACAAGCTGTAAGCTCCATAAAGTGACCAGTCTTGATGTCTGTGCTTAGATCAGCACCTGCACATAGTAAGGACTCCATAAATCTCTGCTGGATAGACTGATAGAAAGATGAGGCTTTATGGGGAAGGAAGTTACATCATCAAGGAGTTATGCACCAGGGAGAAAGGAAAGATATGGTGTATATTTGAGTTTCAAGGGCTGGTGAAGTAGGAATAAGGGTGTGAATGAGCTGGAGGGAAGGGGTTTATGGCCAGAGATGAGTATATCGGTGTTTGATATTTTAGAATTAGTACAACCCTGTGAAGTGACAATTCCTTAGATATTGCCTGGGCAGTAGGTGCTGAGGGAGAGAGGAGGTAAAGAGACGGAGAGGAAGACCAAGTGCTCAGGTGCTAGGCAGCTTGTCTGGGTGACTGAAGAAATGTCACATAGGAAGATGTGGACACTTGGAGGACCGTGTACCCCACGCAAGTGTCCTCAGGGAGTGACAGAGAGTGGCCACAAGGTAGAGAGATAACAAGGAGGGCCAGAGGGGGCTGAAATGCATGGCTTAGAGCTCAAAGAAGGAAGCCTTTTGCATGAAGGAGTAAGGAGAATGTTCTAGAAAAGACAACAGTGTGCATCATACAGCTGTTTTCATTTAAGAGGGTGAAGGAGAGGTGGCCTGAGTTCAGTCAGGGGGTTATTCTATTTGCACTGACGTGGTTGTGTTGATTTAGTCCTTACCCTGAACACCATATCTCTTTTTATATATAATAAATAGTCAATAATCATAATAAGGGTTTGATATTTTAATAAAATTACACCATTACAGAAAAAGCATAATCTACTGGATTTTATCCCATTACCAATACGTTTTACTGTGCCTGAGGAAAGCTGATCCCGTTAACCCCTGGAACCATGACAAGAAGAGTATCTAGAAAGAAATGCTTCTGCTAGGCAGCGTTGTAAACTCAAACCAACAAACTGCCAGCAGATTGCATAGCTTCCATTAGCTAAATGCCAGAGGAGCGCGATCACAGCAGCTCTGGCTTGTTACATAAATTACATGCACAGCAGGTTCAAATGCTCCTAAAGCATCAAGAACGTTCTCTTTGACATATATTAGCATAAGTATTTCCATCTCATTTTCCCCCTGGATCTTATGCTTTACAAACTCTATCTGTAGCTTCCTCTTCATGTTTTCTCAGTTTTCCTGGATGCACTCAGGCTATGCCCCCCACCCCCAAGCTACTCTTTGCACAGCACACCTGTGTAGAGGGCTCTGCCCCTGGTAGAGTTTGTGTCGTAGCCCTGTGGACAGAGCATGTCCACCCTGGTTCTTGGATGTCCTGAGTTGTGCTGTTTGAGTCTGCAGAGATTCTCACTGCACATTTAGGTTGAGTCTGTCTGGAAATACTCCCCTTCTCTCTGACTTTTAATTAAGAATGACTCTTTACCCATTTAACCTTTTAATGTCCTTTATAGCACGTTATACATTCAGATATAATCTTGTTAAACTTTTATTTTCTTTTGCTTATTTTTGTTTCTCCCACTAGAATGTAAGTTCCATGAAGGCAGAGATCCTCTGCTTTGCTTAATGTTGAATCTCCAGGGCTGGGCCTGGCACTTGAGGCCACTCAATAAGTAGCACTTTTTAGCCAGTATTTGTCAGTTGTTCCTATATTAAATCGAAGATTAAAGTACATACTTCATAGAGTTATTGTGATGATAAAATGAGATGATATATCTGTCACATGAGTTAATAGTCCCAATAAGTGGCCGGTGGTAATTGGACACATTCTGGAGCCCTTGTTCAGGGCCTGTCTTTAAGAAATCTAAACTGAGAAGTGAAGTGACAGCAGCTGCCAGCTTCCCACTTGCCCTCCCCTGCCTGGGCAGTAGGTGGCACTCTGGAGGGAGACCAAGAAGAGGCTGTTACCTGGTGCTCACAGAAGAATGAAGGTGGGAGAGAAACTGACTTATTTATACATCTGTTTTTGTTCTTGTTCTCTTTGTGTCTGTGTGGCTTGGCAGTCTTTTCCTCACTGGCTTCTAGTTTTAGAAGAATACTCTGTTTCATTAAAGCAGGTTTCACATGGTTGATTCGCCGTTTTTCCATTCTTTCTTTTAAATATCCTCCTTATACCTAGCTGATTGATTCATAGCATCTTCGTATAATGTTATCTCATAATGTTGTTGCCAAGGCCTGGAATTGGGGTGAGCGGCTCCATGTTTAGAATATAATTACTTTGCAGCAGCTTGGAATGTGCCAAAATAATGACCAGATGAACAATTATAATGGGCGATATGGCTAATTGTGGCAGATCAGCAGAGAACACTGATCATATCACTAAAATCAACAGCAGAAACCTGGGCATTGGCTGGTGCAACCAATTCATTGCATTTATGAAGTGCTGTTTTGTGTGTTCCCCTCTAGGAGGGGCCAGGACCTGCAGGAGGTGGAAAAGTAGCAGAGGGCATGGGTGCTGCCCTTGATGTTACTGTCATGTTGGGAGAGAAAATAGACTGGGATGTAACAATTGAGGACTGTGTTAAAACAACAACAACTATGTTCACTTTGCTTAATAAAGCAAAGGGGTAATCTCTTTGGATGCAGTTAATTAGGGAAGACTTCTTGGAGTAGGTGAGCTTAGGGTTTGTTCCTGAGAAAAGTGGTAAGATTTGGGCTGACAGGGTTAAAGACATCGGAAAGGAACTTGAAATGCCAAAGCTGAGGAATAAGCGAGACGTGTACTGGGCTCTTCAAGGAGAGAAGGGTTGTGACACCTTGGTATATGGGACATGAAGGGCTAGCTGACTCATGTTTGAATCTGAGGTTGGTCAGTTTTGAATTACTCTGGCAGTCCTTGGGGAGTTCATGGTATCTTTTTTCCCTTTAAGTATAAAAGGCTATAACAGCATTAAAGAAAATTATAATAAAAAAATTGTTCATTACATATCACTCTAACCCAGGAGTTAGCAAACTACAGGGCAAATCTAGCCCACCATTTGTTTTTGGACACCCCATGAGCTAAGAATGGTTTTTACTTTTTTAAATAGTTGATGAAAGTCAAAAGAGAGGGATAATATTTTGTGACATGAGAAAATGATATGAAATTCAAGTTTTAGCATCCATAAATAAAGTTTTGTTATAACCCGGGCATGCTTCTTCATCTGGATATTTTTTTCTTTTTTTTTTGAGATGGAGTCTTGCTCTGTTGCCCAGGCTGGAGGGCAGTGGCATGATCTCGGCTCACTGCATGCCTCCTGGGTTCACGCTATTCTCCTGCCTTAGCCTCCCGAGTAGCTGGGACTACAGGCGCCCACCACCACGCCTGGCTAAATTTTTTTTATATTTTTAGTAGAGACGGGGTTTCACTGTGTTAGCCAGGATGGTCTCTATCTCCTGACCTCATGATCCGCCTACCTCGGCCTCCCAAAGTGCTGGGATTACAGGTGTGAGCCACCGTGCCCCGCCTCCATCTAGATATTTTCTATGGCTGCTTTTGGGCTATAATGGCAGCATTGAGTAGTTGTGACAGAGACTGTATGGCCAGCAAAGCCTGATGTCTGGCCCTCTACAGAAAATGTTTGTTGACCCCTGCCTTAACTCAATGATTTTTCATTTCTGCTTATTTCATTCCTGTCTTTATCTAAAATGTGCACATAATCTACATAGTCATATTCATTTTTGTCTACAGCTTTTCTTTGTCAAACATTCTGCTGTAGTAGTCATCATAATTAATTTTAATGAGCATGTATTTCTGTACTGCTTTATAATGTAAAAAATGCTTTGAATCCATTGTCTTTTTTTTTTTTTTAAAGAGACAGGGTCTTCCTCTGTTGCTAGAGTATCACAGCTACTGCAGCCTTGAACTCCTGGGCTCAAGTGATCCTCCCGTCTCAGCCTCCTGAGTAGCTGGGACCACAGGCATGTACCACCATACTCGGCTAATTTTTTCCCTTTTTTTTTTTTTTTTTATAGGGATGAGGTCTCACTATGTGGCCCAGGCTGGTCTCAAACTCCTGGGCTCAAGCAATCTGCCCCCAACTCCTACCCCAAAGTGCTGGGATTACAGGCATCAGCCACCACGGAGGGCAATTATCTCGATTTGTTATCACAAAAACTCATGTGATAAGATGGAGTGTTCTCATTCCATGGAACTTTCATAGTGATTAAGTGATACGCTCAAGATCACACAGATAGCAAGCAAGTAAAGCCAGGATTTCTGATCCCAACTCTCTTATTCATTTTACTTTTTTGATAACTTACAATTTTTTCCCAAGCTAATTTATCTTTAATTAACAATTCTTCTATTTTTGGTTATGTAGGCTGTTCCCAGTTCTTCTTGTTTACCAGTGGTGTATCTCAGTGAACATCATATATATGACTGATTGATGTATGTTATTTATTTATTTTAGGGTGAAGAATTGAGCTTTTTTTTTTTTTTTTTTGAGACGGAGTCTTGCTCTGTCACCCAGGCTGGAGTGCAGTGGCGTGATCTCTGCTCACTGCAAGCTCCGCCCCCCAGGTTCATGCCGTTCTCCTGCCTCAGCCTCCTGAGTAGCTGGGACTACAGGTGCCCGCCACCATGCCTGGCTTATTTTTTTTTTTTTTGTATTTTAAGTAGAGACAGGGTCTCACCCTGTTCACCAGGATGGTCTCAATCTCCCGACCTTGTGATCTGCCCACCTCAGCCTCCCAAAGCGCTGAGATTACAGGCGTGAGCCACCGCACCTGGCCAAGAATTGAGCTTTAACATTTGCTTTTCAGCCGAGAGACCCAGTGGTATGAATGGGGTAAGGATTGATCTGTAAGGAAGAAGATAACTCTAGGGCAGGTGGTCTCACCCTTGTTCAAAAGTTGTCTCCTTAGAGGTCGATCTAATTTCCAAAGTCATTCAGCAATTATTTGTATGGTGCCTGTTAGCACCAGGCACAAGAACAGTAGGTTCTAGGGCTTTGGTCTTGAAATTAACAGGGTCCCTGCCCTCAGGAGTCTAATAGTTATGTATAGGATGGTGAGGGGACAGGTAAGTTGGCAGCGATATTGTACTGTGGTGAGTTTACAACAGGAATGTGTGCCGGATGCTTGAGAGTAGGGCCACTCTGGCTGAGATGTCAAGGAAGAGTTCTAAAATGAAGGATAAGTAGGGACTTGGCTAGGTGAAAAGCAGAAAGGGGAAGACAGTGAGAAGAGACATCATTTCGGGCATGGAAACCCGCCTACGTGAAGGACAGGTGGTAAGACAGACCACGGCAGATCTGAGGAATTCAAGTTGTTCAGCGTGACTTGAGTGTGGATGTGTGAGAACATGGTGGGAGAGAGGCAGGAGGAGCAGGCAGGGGCCAGGCCACAAGGGCCTTATGGATGGCAGTGAGGTGCTGAGAATAGTGCAGGTGTAGAATAAAACACAAATTTGGGCCATGTTTTTCCCTTGTTTATTGTGAGATGTGTCTCTAGGGCTGTTGTTGATGCCTCAGAGAAGGCTGTGCAGTACATTTCTGCATCAAAAGTGGGATGAGTAATACAGGAGTTTCTAGAACCAGGACTATCTCAGTGACTGCCTTACAAATAAGTGCCCTAGTTTTTGTTGCAGAGTGAAGCAAATGGGAAAGGATTTCTGATTCTGAAACATGGTTTTTGCCTCCAGGCTTTCACCAAGGAGGGGCAGGGCATCTTGCCTCCCTAAGGCAGCCTGGGTACATATGCTCCCAGGCTTCCAGGACATTGACTGGGTATCCTGGGGCTGTTTTCTGGCCCAGTGCTCCCTAAGTTCCCACAGAAAGTACAAGCCATGCCTCAGACCCCTAGGAATATTCTCCAGACGAGCAGGAGCTATAAAGTCTGACCTTCATGGTGTGATTCCTCTGAGACGTTTGCAGTTATTTTATGAAGACCAAGTGGGATAATATTCATGGAAAAGTTTTGTAAGCTGTGAAGTGCTACATGGATGCTATGTATTAATTCATCCAGCTAATCTTTATTGAGAGCCTGCTATACTGGCAGTGTTCTGGGTGCTGAGGACACAGCAGTTCCTGCCAAGACAGTGTGTACATTCTAGTGTGTGAGGCATCAGCAATAAGTGTAAAGCCTCTAGTATACTAAATGGTGATAGATGCTCTGGAGAAAAATGAAACAGGGAAGGGGGTCTGGGAGTTGTGATTTTAAGCGTGTGAGGGAAGTCCTTTTTGGAGAAGGTAACATTTGAGCAACAACTCCAATGAGATGAGTGAGGACAATTGGGTGCCAGTTTTCTGGCAGAGGATAAACAAGTGCAAAGGCCCTGTGGTGGAAGGGTACCCAATGTGTCTGAGGAACAACGGAAGTTCTCTGTGACTATGTGGGAGTGAGTGACTGAGTTGAGGGGACAGTGGTAAGAATTTAGGATGTAAGGAGACATCCTAAATTAGGAGAGAGAGCACTGCAGCATGTATGGACCTTGGGGACCACTGTGAAGACTTTGGCCTTCATCCTGAGGGGAAGCCCTTGGAAGGCCCATTTATTGTAACTGTTCCTCCTCTGCTCTGGCCTCCTACACATCCTGAACCAGGTGGCTTGGGTTTAAATTTGGCTTTGCCACTTAGTCACTTTATAATCTTGGGAAAGTTACTTAATCTTTCAGTGCTTCAGTTTCCTTCTTTGTAAAATGGAGATACGTGTAGTTCCTAACTTACAGGAATTATGAGAATTAAATGAGGTCATGTTTATAACATACAGTGCCTGGCACATAGTAAACATTGTGTAAGAGTTAGTTTAAAACAGCAAAAAAAGTTAAGTACTGCATCCTGAGACCTCAAATAGATATTTGTGCACCAATGCTTATAGCAGCATTATTCATCGTAGCCAAAAGGTAGACACAACCCAAGTGCCCATTAATAGATGAATGGGTAAGCAAAATGTGTTAAACACACAATAGGATATTCTTTATTCATAAAAAGTAATGAAATTCTGACACATGCTATAACATGAATGAGCCTGAAAACATTGTGCTAAATGAAAGAAGCCAGACACAAAAGGACAAACATTGTATGATTCCACTTATATAGGTTTCTAGAATAGGTAAAATCATAGAGACAGAAAGTAGATTGGAGGTTATCAGGAGCTGGCAAAAGGGAGGATGTGGAATTAGTGTTTAACGGGTGCAGAGTTTCAGTTTGGAAACATGAAAAATTTCTGGAGATGAATAGTGGTGATGGTTGTACAACCTTGTGAATGTACTTAATGGCACTGAACTGTACACTTAAAGAGGGTTGAAATGATACATTTTATATTATATATTTTTTACTGCAATAAAAAAATATAGTAGCCCGTTTCTTTTCTAGATTTGGCCACAAGGAATAATGTATATTATGTGAGGAGTCAGGAAACCAGGGTTTGTGTCTCAGCTTTGTCATTGCTGCTCTGTGCCTGAAATGAGGCACCCTTCCCTGCACTTCTGGTTCCTTGTCTGTAAGAGAAGGGGTGTGGCTCAGTGACCCCTGGGGTCCCCTCCTGATCCAAAGTTCTGTGATCCCAGAACTCCTGAGGCGAGGCTTATGTCCTTAGCTCTCCATTTAGATATGGCAGTTAAGTGGTCCCGCCCTTTGGCAGCTTCCTTTGGCCATCTACTTTCTGGCCTGGGGAGCTATGGCTCTGTTTGCTTGCCTGGAGGGCCTTTGCAGTGGAGGGCTGTGTTCTGTACAAACATGGGATTGTGTCCTAGTATCACCAGGAAAGGGATTTAAATTACTGTTCATAAATGCATTATGACTTTAAAAGCCATTTCTAAATAATACCACTACTGTCACCAGTACTCATTTTTAGATGTTTTGATTTTAAGTTTCTAAAAAACACCCTTATGAATTGATACGTTGTAGACTCATAGTAGTTCTATGATCCAGGTAAGATTTGGGGGAACTGCAGAGTGACCCTAGCTAGGCCAGTGACTTTGGAGTCAGTTTCTTTACCTCTCTGGGCATTAGTGGCTTCCTCTGGGGCTGCACTTAGAGTCCTGGGAGTCTTTTAGTGCCTACTTTGTTTTATTTCTGAGCTGAAGTGATTTGGATAATGCACAGTACTTAAAGAACTGAAACCAGCTTCCAGTCCCTGGGCCCAGTATATGCGGGAAACTGGTATCTACTGAGTCCCCATGGAATATACACAGGTACTGCCCTGGGTAGTCCCAGGACACCATCCTGCCTGTCTTCAGGTTGCCTGGTAAGAGCCCAGAGTCCTCAGTCTTTGTGAATATAGCAGGAACAAAATCTTATCTATTCTGACACTAGTCTTTTGGGGATGCAAGGAGCATCTTTTTATTCTACCACTGCTTTTGTTTATTTTTCATTCTACCACTTGGTGCTTATACGCAACCTGCTCACTGCTTAAAAAGAAGGGGAGAGGCCGGGCACGGTGGCTCACGCCTGTAATCCCAGCACTTTGGGAGGCCAAGGTGGGCTGATCAGAAGGTCAGAAGATCCAGACCATCCAGGCTAACACGATGAAACTCCGTGTCTACTAAAAAAATACAAAAATTAGCCGGACGTGGTGGCATGCGCCGGTAGTCCCAGCTGCTGAGGAGGCTGAGGCAGGAGAATGGCCTGAACCCGCGAGGCAGAGCTTGCAGTGAGCCGAGATCACACCACTGCACTCCAGCCTGGGCGACAGAGAGAGATTCCGTCTCAAAAAGAAAAAAAGGGGGAGGGGTACGGGGGAGACTCATCAGTTCCATTATAGTTTATAGTTGGGTTGATTTTGCGGGAGAATTTTTTTTTTTTTGAAATGGAGTCTCGCTCTGTCACCCAGGCTGGAGCACAGTGGTGTGATCTCGGCTCACTGCAAGCTCCGCCTCCTGGGTTCACGCCATTCTCCTGCCTCAGCCTCCCGAGTAGCTGGGACTACAGGCGCCCGCCACCACGCCTGGCTAATTTTTTGTATTTTTAGTAGAGACGGGGTTTCACCGTGTTAGCCAGGATGGTTTCGATCTCCTGACCTTGTGATCCGCCCGCCTCGGCCTCCCAAAGTGCTGGGATTACAGGCCTGAGCCACTGCGCCCGGCCAGGGGAGAATTTTTTGAGTGAGTGGGGGAAAATAGTAGGCTGGTTTGGCTGGTGTCTTTGGAATAGCCATGGAGACTTACTTCATTGCTTGTTTTCAAGAGTCTGATTGTAATAAATAGAACTCATCCTCATGGCTGCTTGTCCAACAGTTAATTCATAAGAAAACTACGTTCACATAAAATGGGGAAAATTGCAGCATTTTTTCCATAGGATAGTTGTGAGAATTGAATGAATGACTGTAAGACTAAGAGTTGGGACTGCTTGGTACATTGCAAGTTCTTTAAAATTATTGTTATTTGCTATTACTTAGCAGGATTGGGATGACAGGTCAAAGTCTATATACAACTTTTCCACAAAAATAAACTTCTGAATGGCATGTTTGTTATTCTGGTAATTTCTGATAATTAAAGAAGTGCTAGATCTTTTAAAGCAAGTTTAGAAAGACCAATACCTAGGTATAAATTGTATCCTATGAGTTTTCATTATTTCAGATATCCTTTTTTTTTTTTTTTTTATAACCTTATCAGGTGAAACTGACCTTTGCTCCCCTATGGGTCTCTGAGTGTCCTGAAGCACAAGTCTAGGATCCCTGCCCGTTTTCCTGAAGCTTACACGGCTGGTTTGGTCCAGTATATATGACTGCTTGTTTGCAAATTTTCAGAGAAGGGGCATTATTCTCCTTATTTATTAACTCTCATCTAGGGGTAACTTCTTTTGATAATTCAGATTCTTTCTCTTCACTGTGGAGAAATAGTTTCTCCGCTTTGTGTGACTTTCTTTTCTTTTTTAGCTTGATTTTTTACGGCTGGAAGACAGCAAGGTGGTACCCTTGTAAAACAACCGCTAATACTTTTATGGTCATTAGCCCTGTATTACATGCATTTCTCCTATTTTATAGGTGAAGATGTGAAGCTCGGAGAGGCTGGGTGACCTACTGGGGTCACAGGGGGCCTGGTCTTAGCCTGTGCCTCGAACTTACATTGAATCCTACATGTGATATGGTCCATCCATGAGACTCCTCTTGGTGGCCTTTTGTTGTTGTTTTCCTAACAAGAAAGCAGTTTATTTTGTCTATGGCTTCTCTTATTCTCAAAAGTTTTGGTTATTGATTATTTTAATCCACACAGAATGATTAAGTATGTTTACTTACTTCTGCCTGCTTCCAGAAACTTTGGATCTATATATTTACTGGAAGCCTTTTAAAGAAGCCATAATTTTCTTTACAAATCTCTATGGAGATTTATCCTCAGAAGGCCTAATGGCAGTAGAGTGGAGCTCTGTGTCTCTCAGTTGCTTCATGGAATTGAAGAGTCTAGAATGATTAGTAGTCTCATCACCATTCTCTGTTGAGCTGCAAAGACAAATGGCTCTCAAGGGCTTTAAATCTATTTATGAAGATAGGACAGAGTCAAAACCATAAACAGTATAAAGGCAAAATACTGATCCTCCTTCTAGCTGGAAGGGAGCCCCTATTACCTTAAACCTAGAACATCCTTGAGTTAGGATTGCACTGTTTCCCTATGAGTCCTCTGTTTCTCCCTGTCCCTTTTTCAGTCACACTGAGAGGCATCATGGGGCCAAGTCTACCCTCATGGCACCTCTTTTGGGAACCTGCTTTGACTTCCTTTGGCTCCTCAGAAGTATGCCCAGTGGCTTGCCAAGCTCTTTTTCTGAGGGTGCTCTGCCTCGCAGAGCTTTGGTTTGCCCAGCATGTGAGGTAGTCCCTGAGTACTGGGAATCCTTAGCACCCTGCCCAGTTCTCACAGATACAACCCAGGTGTTTGGGCTGCTGACCTGTACTTCAGCATACCAGGCTCCCCAAACTCCAGGGAACCTTTTGCACATCTAAACCAGCTTTTTAAAACCTTGCCTCCTTGCCCCCAACCTGCTAGTGGAGGCCTAGGGCAATCATACCACAAATGCTTGGTGCTTGTCAGGAGGCTACACATTTGGAGGCATCCAGCTTCTTACGTGAAGCTTGGTGTTGGGCAAGGATGCCACTGAAGTGGATTATGTTTGTGGAGGGAATGTGTGCTTTTTAAAGGCCAAATTAGATTGCATAGGGAATTACCTGTGTTTTCTCTCTGCATTAAGTAGATAGTGTTAGCACATGTGGTTAGGAGACCCAGCCGCTTCCTTACTTCCTCAAATCTTCCTAGTCAAGGCGATGCTTTCCTAATGTTTGTGCTGTTCTGTATCCAGAGCTCTTCCCAGGGGACTGATAAGTGGACCAGTACTATACTCAGGCCCAGTGCCAAATATGCCTATAGATGCAACCCCCATGAAAGTCATTGGGGTTTTCACCCCCACCAGACCCTGACATACTGTCGTCTTGGAGAATTTAAATCAAATTAGCCTAAAGCAAATTAAGGGCATGGCTAACTGCATCAGTGTCAGGATACGACAGGATTGTATTGCTTCCTTCAATATGAGAGAAATAGATTCTAGGCTACTTGGATTAATTTCCTTGGGAGAAGAAAACCTGAAATTTGTATTCTGAGAAGATGGAGATATGGTTTGATAAAACCAGATTCTCTTTTCTGTATCCTTTGGATTTTATTTGGCCAATGAAAAAGATTTCAGTTTTCAGGCCTCTAGAAGGAAAAAGAGCCATAAATTATCACAACTGAATACGCAGTTTATTTCATGGTTTGAATTGTAAACAGAAAGGAAGTGGATGGTTTTAAGCAACATTTGTAAACTTCCTTCAATGATTGTTTTCTATGGAGACTGCAGATGTGCCTTTTGGGTACATTATTGGATTAAACAAATGGAAGGTTGCAAGCTATCCCATTTTTAGTTCAAAGCTCTCTTTACACTCAGTAACCACATCCTTCCCCTGAATGTAGTCAACAGACCTGTTAAATAAACTAGAAGAAAATCTTCTTGATGCACACCCAGAGGTTTTGTGCTAATTCAGTCTTTATGGTGCCAGCTAACTTGTGCTTGCTGCTGCATTGCAGCTTACAGGCTGTGTTTTCTCTGTGGCTGATTGTAGGCAACATGAGGGCATGTGTCTTCCTAGTTTTTGTATCACTGGTAGCTCTTGGCTGTGTCTTCCTGTCCTAGGTTTTCAGGAAATGATTGCCAAATTGAATTAAACCAGCCTAAAGTAAAATGTTGAAGCAATGGAAGGGAAGAAAATTATATTTAAGCTTCATTGAATAACTTCCAATAGAATCTGGTAAGCCAGTTTATTCTATTATACAGTTGCAATGGCTCTGTAGTTCTCAGAGTAGTGGGATCACCATGGAGTATTTATTCTTGAAGTCATCTCTGTTTTATAAAGACAACAAACAAGTCTATCTCTGTTAATAACATATTAAGTCCTTAGACCACTAGATTTTCTTTTTTTTGTTGTTTTTTTATCTTACCTATTTATTTACATAAGCTATTTTTTTTAAATTTTATTATTATACTTTAGGTTTTAGGGTACATGTGCACAATGTGCAGGTTTGTTACATATGTATCCATGTGCCGTGTTGGTTTGCTGCACCCATTAACTCATCATTTAGCATTAGGTATATCTCCTAATGCTGTCCCTCCTCCCTCCCCCCAACCCACAATAGTCCCCAGAGTGTGACGTTCCCCTTCCTGTGTCCATGTGTTCTCACTGTTCAATTCCCACCTATGAGTGAGAACATGTGGTGTTTGGTTTTTTGTCCTTGCTATAGTTTACTGAGAATGATGGTTTCCAGTTTCATCCATGTCCCTACAAAGGACATGAACTCATCATTATTTATGGCTGCATAGTATTCCATGGTGTATATGTGCCACATTTTCTTAATCCAGTCTATCGTTGTTGGACATTTCGGTTGGTTCCAAGTCTTTGCTATTGTGAATAGTGCCGCAATAAACATATGTGTGCATGTGTCTTTATAGCAGCATGATTTATAGTCCTTTGGGTATATACCCAGTAATGGGATGGCTGGTCAAATGGTATTTCTAGTTCGAGATCCCTGAGGAATTGCCACACTGACTTCCACAATGGTTGAACCAGTTTACAGTCCCACCAACAGTGTAAAAGTGTTCCTATTTCTCCACATCCTCTCCAGCACCTGTTGTTTCCTGACTTTTTAATGATGGCCATTCTAACTGGTGTGAGATGGTATCTCATTGTGGTTTTGATTTGCATTTCTCTGATGGCCAGTGATGATGAGCATTTTTTCATGTGTTTTTTGGCTGCATAAATGTCTTCTTTTGAGAAGTGTCTGTTCATGTCCTTCGCCCACTTTTTGATGGGGTTGTTTGTTTTTTTCTTGTAAATTTGTTTGAGTTCATTGTAGATTCTGGATATTAGCCCTTTGTCAGATGAGTAGGTTGCAAAAATTTTCTCCCATTCTGTAGGTTTCCTGTTCACTCTGATGGTAGTTTCTTTTGCTGTGCAGAAGCTCTTTAGTTTAATTAGATCCCATTTGTCAATTTTGGCTTTTGTTGCCATTGCTTTTGGTGTTTTAGACATGAAGTCCTTGCCCACGCCTATGTCCTGAATGGTATTGCCTAGGCTTTCTTCTAGGGTTTTTATGGTTTTAGGTCTAACATTTAAGTCTTTAATCCATCTTGAATTAATTTTTGTACAAGGTGTAAGGAAGGGATCCAGTTTCAGCTTTCTACATATGGCTAGCCAGTTTTCCCAGCACCATTTGTTAAATAGGGAATCCTTTCCCCATTGCTTGTTTTTGTCAGGTTTGTCAAAGATCAGATAGTTGTAGATATGCAGCATTATTTCTGAGGGCTCTGTTCTGTTCCATTGATCTATGTCTCTGTTGTGGTACCAGTACCATGCTGTTTTGGTTACTGTAGCCTTGTAGTATAGTTTGAAGTCAGGTAGTGTGATGCTTCCAGCTTTGTTCTTTTGGCTTAGGATTGACTTGGCGATGCGGGCTCTTTTTTGGTTCCATATGAACTTTAAAGTAGTTTTTTCCACTTCTGTGAAGAAAGTCATTGGTAGCTTGATGGGGATGGCATTAAATCTATAAATTACCTTGGGCAGTATGGCCATTCTCACGATATTGATTCTTCCAACCCATGAGCATGGAATGTTCTTCCATTTGTTTGTATCCTCTTTTATTTCATTGAGCAGTGGTTTGTAGTTCTCCTTGAAGAGGTCCTTCACATCCCTTGTAAGTTAGATTCCTAGATATTTTATTCTCTTTGAAGCAATTGTGAATGGGAGTTCACTCATGATTTGGCTCTCTGTTTGTCTGTTATTGGTGTACAAGAATGCTTGTGATTTTTGTAGGTTGATTTTGTATCCTGAGACTTTGCTGAAGTTGCTGATCAGCTTAAGGAGATTTTGGCTGAGACAATGGGGTTTTCTAGATATACAATCATGTCATCTGCAAACAGGGACAATTTGACTTCCTCTTTTCCTAATTGAATACCCTTTATTTCCTTCTCCTGCCTGATTGCCCTGGCCAGAACTTCCAGCACTATGTTGAATAGGAGTGGTGAGAGAGGGCATCCCTGTCTTGTGCCAGTTTTCAAAGGGAATGCTTCCAGTTTTTGCCCATTCAGTATGATATTGGCTGTGGGTTTGTCATAGATAGCTCTTATTCTTTTGAGATGCATCCCATCAATACCTAATTTATTGAGAGTTTTTAGCATGAAGCGTTGTTGAATTTTGTCAAAGGCCTTTTCTGCATCTATTGAGATAATCATGTGGTTTTTGTCTTTGGTTCTGTTTATATGCTGGATTACATTTATTGATTTGCGTATGTTGAACCAGCCTTGCTTCCCAGAGATGAAACCAACTTGAACATGGTGGATAAGCTTTTTGATGTGCTGCTGGATTCGGTTTGCCAGTATTTTATTGAGGATTTTTGCATCAATGTTCATCAAGGATATTGGTCTGAAATTCTCTTCTTTGGTTATGTCTCTGCCAGGCTTTGGTATCAGGATGATGCTGGCCTCATAAAATGTGTTAGGGAGGATTCCCTCTTTTTCTATCGATTGGAATAGTTTCAGAAGGAATGGTACCAGTTCCTCCTTGTACCTCTGGTAGAGTTCAGCTGTGAATCCATCAGGTCCTGGACTCTTTTTGGTTGGTAAGCTATTGATTATTGCCACAATTTCAGAGCCTGTTATTGGTCTATTCAGAGATTCAACTTCTTCCTGGTTTAGTCTTGGGAGGGTGTATTTGTCAAGGAATTTATCCATTTCTTCTAGATTTTCTAGTTCATTTGCGTAGAAGTGTTTGTAGTATTCTCTGATGGTAGATTGTATTTCTGTGGGATCAGTGGTGATATCCCCTTTTTCATTTTTTATTGCATCTATTTGATTCTTCTCTCTTTTCTTCTTTATTAGTCTTGCTAGCAGCCTATCAATTTTGTTGATCTTTTAAAAAAACCAGCCCCTGGATTCATTAATTTTTTGAAGGGTTTTTTGTGTCTCTATTTCCTTCAGTTCTGCTCTGATTTTAGTTATTTCTAGCCTTCTGCTAGCTTTTGAATGTGTTTGCTCTTGCTTTTCTAGTTCTTTTAATTGTGATGTTAGGGTGTCAATTTTGGATCTTTCCTGCTTTCTCTTGTGGACATTTAGTGCTATAAATTTCCCTCTACACACTGCTTTGAATGTGTCCCAGAGATTCTGGTATGTTGTGTCTTTGTTCTCGTTGGTTTCAAAGAACATCTTTATTTCTGCCTTCATTTCATTATGTACCCAGTAGTCATTCAGGAGCAGGTTGTTCAGTTTCCATGTAGTTGAGTGGTTTTGAGTGAGTTTCTTAATCCTGAGTTCTAGTTTGATTGCACTGTGGACAGACCACTAGATTTTCCATTGTCAAAACTTCTTGTAAGTCACAGTTTGAATTTCCTTTCAACAAACATTTATTGGGCATCCATGTGAGCTAGAATTCTAAAGATGAGAATTTAAAGGTAGACTCTATAGGGCAAAGGGTTAAGAACATATACTTGGGAGTCAGTTGATCTGGGTTCAAATTCTAGCTGTGCTACCTTCTACCTATGCTGTATTGGACAAATGATACTGTGTATCTGTTTCTTCAACAGTAAGTTGGGTATATAATATCCTTACCTCAAAAGGTCATGATGATTAAGTGAGTTAATGCATGTAAAATGCCTTCTGTGCTGGGCAGTCAGAAACCACTCAATAAATATTGATTATTCTCACCAAAGATGTGCTTCCTGACCTCAAAACCTGTTAGCCTAATATAAAGACAGTGTGACAAATGCCAATCCTGCCTCAGGACATCTTGCACTTGCTGATCCTTCTGTCTGGAACATGCTTCACTTGGATTCTTTTGTGGCTTCCACTCTCCCCTCTGTTGGGCCTGAAATGCTAACATCTCAGTGAAGAGATTTCCTTCACAACCCTATTTAACAATGACCATCATCCCTCTTTTTGGCACCCTATATTTTCACTTCTTGCCTAATTATTCATCTTATTGCCATATAACAAAACATTACTTTTCTTATTTATGCTGTTTATTCTCTGTCTCCCCCCGCGGTCAAATGAAAGTTCCAGAAGGTCAAGGATTTTGGTCTTGTTTGTCACTGGTTTATTAGTGCTTGAAATTATGTGTGGCTTGTGTTAGGTGGGCAGGAAGTATTTGTTGAAAGAATGAATGAAGGACCATTCATGGGAGCCTAGAGGAGGGCATGTCCGGCTCTGCCTACGGGGATCGGGGGCTTCACAGAGAGGCAACTGTTTGTGTTGAGTCTTAGAACAGCAGTTCTCAATTTTTCATCCATAAAGACACACATGGAAAGTTATATTCCTATGATTGATACCTGATTCACAGTTTCTAAGATACTGCCATATTCGTACTCCTTTCTCTATAGTCAAGAAAGCCAATTAGAATTCAAGTCAGAGAGTGATACTATTCTGGAGATAAGGTCAAATCCACACTAATGTTTATTTTAAAAGATAAACTACTTGCATACTTTATACAGTGATAACTTTTTAATAATAAAGATGTTGTGACTCATCTTCCCACTGGGATATTGAGAAATGTATTTGAGGATGGGTGGGAGTTTTCCAGGCAGATAACCAGTGTGACAGTGTTTGAGATAGAAGAAACAGCATGAGTGAAGGCACAGTGTGATTGTGGAACCACAAATAATCTGATATGACTAAAGAGAGGTTCCTGGGAGAGAAGGAGTGAGAGATGAGGCTGCCAAGGATCAAATTACAAAGAGTCTCATTTGCTAAACTAAAGGAATTTTATCTAGAAGACAGAGGGAGATATTGCCTAGTTTAAGTGGGGTTGTGTTGTATTTCTAAACTTTTATTTAATTATTTTTATAACTTAATTTTAAAAACTGAATAAGTAAATTCACGTGGCACAATGTTCAAAAGAACATATACAGTAAAAAAGTCTTCCTTCTTGGGGACAATCAATATTTCTAGTATTTAACATGTGTTCCTAGAGATATATGTATAGATAAGAAAATAATTTCCTATTTTTATACAAATGGCAGCAAAAATTACCTATTGGAATACCAATATGCTTAACATTGCCCTTCTTAGAAGGACATTCAGTGAAGAAATGCTTGCATGACCAACTAAGATGATGATACCTGGTTTTGTACTTGAGAAATTATAGACCCAGAGCACATTCTCCAAGTTAGGGGATAGGAGATAGACTGAGGGTTAGACATGCCAAACCCAGGACATTCCAATGACATGCCCAAGGGTCATTCCAGGGACATTCCCATAGAGGTCTTGAGGTCAGGAGGAATGCCTGGATTGAAAAGGTAGATTTGCAGGTCATTAGTGAATAGATGGTGGTTAAAGCCACAAAAATGGATGCAGCTTCCCAGGGAAAGGGGCTATATTGAGAAGAGAAGAAGGTCTAGAAAAAGACTTAGGTTTAATTAGATGTAACGAGAAGTGCTTTGGGAACCAGGGGAGTATAGCCTTTTCTAAATTGTTGTAGTAGTCAGCGTTCAAATCTGGTTAATATAAGGAGGAGAAAAGGTTATTAAAAGGATGTTAGGAACTCACAGAGCTTTTGGAAAGACCAGGAAAACATTTGGAGACTACGTGGCCAGGAACAATGCCCCAGATCATGTTGTAGAAGGAGTAACAGGAATATATCACTGCTGCTGCTACTGGACATGGACCTGTAACATACACAGCTGATAAAACCATCAGGTGACACTGAATACCACTTCCAGAACCATGACCACTTCCAGAACTAGCAATACTGCCATGCTCTAACCAAAAGGGTCTTGAATAGTTCCTCCATTAGGTACTCTTCAGTTACTGGAGTGGGTGCCTCTGATGGGCCTATTCTAGATCATGTGCTCATACTGTAGTTGCATGGAAAAGCAGGTATTCTGGCATACTCAGCTTGTGTGGTAGGAGGCAGGCTGCACCTTGTAAGGTGGTGATTCCTCAAACACAGGAAGACAGTTGAGACACTGTGTGGCCATGCAGAATGTCAGATGTTCATTACAAGTGTCAAGTGCTGAAGGTACGACAATTAGAAAGTCATTGGTAACCCTTGGGAAGGTAGATTCTGAGAAGCAGTGGGAGTGAACATCTGATTGCGATGGATGGAAAAATGAGTGGGAAATGAGAAATTGAGCCGTTGTGTGTTGATTATAGTTTTAGGAAGGAATATTAGGAAGTTTGGCAGGGCAAATGTGGCAGGAGGGCAAGGAGCAAGGTTGTTAGAGTGGTGGGAAGAGAGTACTCAAAGTGATGTAATTAACACAGTCTAGTATGATACAAAAGGAAGTGGAATCTGCAGATTTGATAGCTGGAAAAATAAAAAGAAATGAGGAATAGGGATATCAAAGAGAAGCCAAAAATTAGGTAGGATGGGGATAAGGGAAAAAGTGTGGGAGGAATGGAAAGTCGCACTCGTCATGTAGAATGCTAGTGTGTAAGATTTCAGAGTTGGAGTGGTTTCCAGTGATGATGTGGAGTAAAGGTAAAGATCATTGGGAATGAAGAGGTCAAAGGATAGAATGTTGAATTATTTTTCTTCATGGACATTAAGGTTTCCCATGCTGATGGCAGGAGATTGCCTGGGGAGCCAGGAGAAAAGATTCAGGGGCTGTAAGGGAGGGGCCAAGAAATTGGTATGCAAGATAATTAATGAAAATACTAAGTCTAATTTCTGGCATATTTGTAAGCATTAAACAGATGTTACCCATTCATAATTAGATAGCAGTAATGAGGATGTGGTATTGCTCAATGGCATGAATGTTAAGGGAGAGGAGAATTTTGGTTTTTGAGTGCCAAATAGCACTTCTTTGGAAGATGCAAGTGTGGAGCTTGAAAACTCTCTACTATTAACTCCATGATGTAAGGGAGAAGAGGGAAAAAGCAGGGTGCTGGGGGAAAGCCAGGTTTCAACTAAATCAAGAAGGTAGTGAGAACAACCTATGAAGATGCTGAGGCTGGGAATTTTTCTACACATGAAGATGGGTTCCAGAGGTCTCAGAGGGAAGCATTGAAAAGGAGGTCTTTAGCTGGAGGAGGATGCAGGGAAAGAGTAGTGATGAGTAATATGGGGTTGAAAGCAATCAGGAAACTTTAAAAAAAGATTACCTGCGGAATTTGCTATGGATGCGATTGTGTCTCCTTACAGACCTGGAAGCCTGTCAGAACTATCTATCAACCTGAAAGACTGAGTGGTTCTTTTCAGCAACACATTGTCATCAGTCTGTGACTGTTATTTCCCTGTCTATGGCAGAAAAAATAAAATTGAGCAGAGAATTGGTTAACCTGGTTAGATGAGAAGACAATGTAAAGCCCAATTTAAGGGAATGCTTTATTTAGGCCAAGTGAATGGCTAAAATGTGCTAGCTTGCACACAGATGAATCTAATAATTGCTGAATGTCCATTTCAATTGAATTGCATGAGTATAACTATAACAGAGGTTACTGAGATTTACCAACGCATTCTCTCCGGTCATAGATGTTGGCCTTCAGGGATAAAGCTCATTAAAATAGGTTCTCACTGTCTCTTCATCCATGTTGATCCAACTTGAAATTCTTGATTGTTCATAATTGCAAGTTTGTATTAAAGAACTCTAGGGAATTATTTGAAATGTGAGGTAGGTTTTCTTTTAACATTTTTAATTGGCACATAACAGTTCATTTTTATGGGGTACAGTGTGATTTTCAATACATGTAATATAATGTGTACTGGTCAAATCAGTGTATTTAGCATATCCATCACCTCAAACATTTATCACTTCTTTGTGCTAGGAACTCTTTTAGCTATTTAAAAACATATAACAACTTATTAATTGTAGCCACCCTGCAGTGCTATAGGATACTAGAATTTATTGCTCCTCTCAAGTTGTAATTTTGTATCCAGTAACTGAACTCTCCCTATTCCCTCTCCCCTTCTCAGTCTCTAGTAACCATTATTTTTGCTCTCTACCTCTGTGAGAAAACCTTGTTACCTTCCGTATATGAGTGTGAACATGTAATATTTATCTTTTCGTGCCTGGTTCATTTTATTTAACATGATATGTTCCAGGCTCATCCATTTGTCATCCTGCAAATGACAGGATTTTATTTAATTTTTTTTATGGCTGAATACTATTCGTGTGTGTGTGTGTGTGTGTGTGTGTGTGTGTATGTGTGTGTGACATTTTCTTTGCCCATTTATCTGTTGATGACACTGAGGTAAATCCCGTATCTTAATTATTGTGAACAGTGCTATAGTAAACATGAGTGCAGCTATCTCTTTGACATGCTGATTCCCTTTCTTTTGGGCATAACCCAGCATTGGGATTGCTAGATCATATGATGGTTCTATTTTTAGTTTTCTAAAGAACTTCCTTACTGTTGTCTATAGTGGCTGAACCAACTTATATTGCTTGTATATATACAAGCAAAATATATTATTTATAACTGATTTACATTATCTTGTACACCAATAGTGTACAAGAGTTCCTTTTTCATCTCATCCTCACTAGCAATTGTTATTTTTTATCTTTTTGATAGTATCCATTCTAACTGGAACGAGATGGTATCTCATTGCGGTTTTGACTTGCATTTCCCTAATGATTAATGATGTTGAGCATTTTTTCATATACTTTTCAGATCATCTGCCAATTTTTTTTTTTTTTTGAGATGGAGTCTTGCTTTGTCACCCAGGCTGGAGTGCAGTGGCACGCTCTCGGCTCACTGCAACCTCCGCCTCCTGGGTTCAAGCGATTCTTCTGCCTCAGCTTCCCAAGTAGCTGGGACTACAGGCGCAAGCCACCACGCCCAGCTAATTTTTGTATTTTTCGTACCATATTGGCCAGGCTGGTCTGGAACTCCTGACCTCATGATCTGCCCGCCTTGGCCTCCCAAAGTGCTGGGATTACAGGCGTGAGCCACCACACCCAGCCCATCTGCCAATTCTTAGTCAGATTATTTTAAATATTTTGCTGTTGAGTTCCTTGTATATTCTAGATATTACTTAAGGATATTCATCCTTGTTGGATGGAGAGTTTACAAATCCATTCTTTAGGTTGTCTTTTCACTCTATGGATTGTTTCCTTTGCTTTACAGAAGCCTTGCAGTTTTATATAATCTCATTTGTCTATTCTGGCTTTTGCTACCTGTACTTTTGAGGTGTTACCCATAAAATCTTTTCCCAGACTAATGTACTGAAGCATTTTCCCTATGTTTTCTTACAGTAGTTTCATAATTTCTAGTCTTATATGTAAGTCTTTAATCCACTTCGAGTTGATTTTTGCATATGGTGAGAGATAGGAGTCTAATTTCATCCTTCTGTATATGGATATCCAGTTTCCCCAACATCATTTATTGAAGAGACTGTCCTTTCCCCAATGTATGTCCTTGGGATCTTTTTTGAAAATAAATTGGGTGTAAATACATGGGTTTATTTGTGGGTTCTTTATTCTATCCATTGGTCTATGTGTCTGTTTTAATGCCAGTACTATGCTGTTTTGGTTACTATAGCGTTGTAGTAAATTTTGAAATCAGATAGTGTGATGGTTCCTGTTTATAATAGTCTCTAATGATCCTTTCTGTGTTATCCATTGTAATGTCTCCTTTTTCATTTCTGATTTTATTTACTTGGGTCTTATCTCTTTTTTTCCTAGTTGGTTTAGCTAATGGTTTTGTTGATTTTGTTTATCTTTTGAAAAAACCAACTTTTCATTTCATTGATTTTTTGTATGTTTTTAGTCTCTATTTCATTTATTTTTGTCCTGATTCTCGTTGCTTCTTTCCTTGTACTAATTTTGTTTGGTTTGTTCTTGCTTTTCCAGTTCCTTGAAGTGCATCGTGAGGCTGCTTATTTGATGTATTTCTGCTTTTTTGATGTAGCTGTTTATTGCTATAAACTTCCTGCTTAGTATTGCCTTTGCCATATCCCATTGTTTTTGGTATGTTGTGTTTCTATTTTCATTTAAGAAAATTTTAAATTTCCTTCTTAATTTCTTTATTGATCCATTAGTCATTTAGGGGCATGTTGTTTAATTTCTGTGTATTTGTATAGTTTCCAAAGTTGCTCTTTTTATTGATTTCTAGTTTTATTCAGTTGTGGTATGAAAAGATACTTTATATGATTTAATTTTTAAAAAACTTCTCATGACTTATTTTGTGGCCTAACATACAATCTATCCTGGACAATGTTACTTTTGCTGATAAGAGAAATATGTATTCTGCAGCTGTTGGATTAAATGTGGGTAGATGTCTATGAGGTCTGTTTGGTCTGTAGTACAGTTTAAATCTGATGTTTCTTTGCTGATTTTCTGTCTAAATGATTTATTTAATGCTGAGAGTGGGATATTGAAGTCACCAACTAGTATTTTATTGGGGTCTATCTTTTCCTTTAGATCTAATAATATTTGCTTTATATATCTGAGAGCTCCAGTGTTGGGTGCATATATATTTACAATTATTGTATTATCTTGCTAAATTGATTCTTTGATCATTATATAATGAACTTCTTGGTCTCTTTTTACAGTTTTTGGCTTAAAGTTTATTTTATCTGACATAAGTGTGCTACTCCTGCTTGGTTTTGGTTTCTGTTTGCATGGAATTTTTTTTCCATTCCTTCTTTTTCAGTCTGTGTGTTTTTACAGGTGAAGTGAGTTTCTTTTAGGTAGCATGTAGTTGGGTCTTGGTTTTTTATTCATTCATCTAATGTATATCTTTTAATTGGGGAATATAATATATTTACATTAAAGGTTATTATTGATAGGTTAGTACTTACTCCTGAATTTTGTTTGTTGTTTTCTGGTGATTTGGATATTCTTTGTTTCCTCTTTTAGTGTTTATCTTTTTGGTTTGGTGGTTTTCTGTAGTGACAAGGTTTAATTTCTTTTTCATTCTCATTTGTATACCTGCTCAGCCAGTGAGGTTTATACTTTCATATGTTTTTATGGTGGTAGTTATCATCCTTTCATTTCTAGATATTGGACTCTCTTAAGCATTTCTCATAAGAAATAGCAATTCCCTCATATATGACTTGAAGCTTTTTCTCTTGCTGTTTTTAGAATTCTATCTTTGACTTCTAACAGTTTGACTATAATGTGCCTCATAGATAACCCTTAGTGGGTTGAATCTATTTGGGGACCTTCAAACTTCCTGGATGTGGGTGGATGTCCATATCTCTCCCAAGATATGGGAAGTTTCCAGCTATTATTTCATTAAGTGGGTTTTCTGTTCCTTTTACTGTCTTTTCACCTTCTTGAATTTACATAGTGTAAAAATTTATTAACTTAATGGTGTCCCATAGACTTTCTTCATTATTTTTTATTACTTTGTCCTCTGGGTTACTTCAGGAGGCTTGTCTCAAGTTCAGAAATTGTTTCTTCTCCTTGAACTAGTCTGTTGTTGACACCCTGGATGTTTTTTTTTTTTTTTATTTCGTTCACTGACTTCACCTCCAAGATTTCTGTTTGGTTCTCTTGTATGATATCTATCTTTGTTGAATTTCTCATTTAGGTCATGAGTTGTTTTTCTGATTTTTGCTGAATTGTATGTCTGTATTCTTTTATATCTCACTGAGTTTATTTTTATTTTTAAATTTAATTTTATTAGGTTTCTGGGGAACAGTTGTTGTTTGGTTACATGAAGTTCTTTAGTGGTGATTTCTGAGATTTTGGTGCATCCATCACCAGAGCAGTGTACCCAATGTATAGTCTTTTATCCCTTACCACCCTCACCCTTTCTCCCGAGTCCCCAAAGTCCAATGTATCATTCTTATGCCTTTGTGTCTTCATAGCTTAGCTCCCACATATGAGTGAGAACATACAATGTTTTTCCATTCTTGAGTTACTTCATTTGGAATAATAGTCTCCAATTCCATCCAGGTTGCTGTGAATGCCAGTATTTTATTCTTTTTTATAGCTGAGTAGTATTCCATGGTATATATATACACCACATTTTCATTATCCACTTGTTGATTGACGCACATTTGGGCTGGTTCCATATTTTTGCAATTACAAATTGTGCTGCGATAAACATGTGTGTGCAAGTATCTTTTTTGTATAATGACTTCTTTTCCTCTGGGTAGATACCTAGTAGTGGGATTGCTGGATCAAATGGTAGATCTCTTTTTAGTTCTTTGAGGAATCTCCACACTGTTTTCCATAGTGGTTGTACTAGTTTACAGTCTCACCAACAGTGTAAAAGTGTTCCCTTTTCACTGTATCCCTGCCAATATTTATTATTATTGACTTTTTGATTATGGCCATTCTTGTAGGAGTGAAGTATACATTGTGGTTTCCCTGATAATTAGTAATGTTTAGCATATTTCCATATGCTTGTTGGCCATTTGTTTATTTTCTTTTGAGAATTGTCTATTCATGTCCTTAGCCCACTTTTTTAGGGGATTGTTTGTTTTTTCTTGCTGATTTGAGTTCTTTGTAGATTCTGGATATTAGTTCCCTGTCAGATGCATAGATTGTGAAGATTTTCTCCCACTCTGTGGGTTGTCTGTTAACTCTGCTGCTTATTTCTTTTGCTGTGTAGAAGTTTTTTAGTTTAATTAAGTCTCACCTATTTATCTTTGTTTTTATTGCATTTGCTTTTGGGTTCTTGGTGATGAAATCTTTGCCTAAGTCAATGTCTAGAAGGGTTTTTTCCAATGTTATCTTCTAGACTTTTTATGGTTTGGGGTCTTAGTTTTAAGTCTTTGATCCATCTTGAGTTGATTTTTGTATAAGGTGAGAGATGAGGATTCAGTTTTATTCTTCTACATGTAGCTTGCCAGTTATCCCAGCACCATTTGTTGAATCGGTGTCTTTTCCCCACTTTATTTTTTGTTTGCTTTGTCAAAAATCAGTTGGCTGTAAGTATTTGGGTTTATTTCTGGGTTCCTTATTCTATTCCATTGGTCTATGTGCTTATGTTTATACCAGTACCATGCTGTTTTGGTGACTATGGCCTTATAATATAGTTTGCAGTTAGGTAATTAATCTGATGCCTCCAGAATTGTTCTTTTTGCTTAGTCTTGCTTTGGCTATGTGGGCTCTCTTTTGATTCCATAAGAATTTTAGGATTTTTTTTCTAGTTCTGTAAAGAATGATGGTGGTATTTTGATGGGAATTGCATTGAATTTGTAGATTGTTTTTGACAGCATGGTCATTTTCATGATATTGATTCTACCCATCCATGAGCATGGGATGTGTTTCCATTTGTTTGTGTGGTCTATGATTTCTTTCAGCAGTGTTTTGTAGTTTTCCTTGTAGAGGTCTTTCACCTCCTTGGTTAGGTATATTCCTATGTATTTTACTTATTTTTTTGCAGCTATTGTGAAAAGGATTCAGTTCTTGATTTAATTCTCAGCTTGGTTGCTGTTGGTGAATAAAAGAGCTACTGATTTGTGTACATTAATTTTGCATCTGGAAACTTTGCTGAATTCTTTTATCAGTTCTAGGAGCTTTTTGGATGAGTCTTTAGGGTTTTCTAGGTATACAATTATATCATCAGCAAACAGTGACAGTTTGAGTCCCTCTTTATTGATTTGGATGCCCTTGATTTCTCTCTTCTCTGATTGCTGTGGCTAGGACTTCCAGTACTATGTTGCATAGAAGTTGCGAAAGTGGGCATCCTTGTCTTGTTCCAGTTCTCATGGGTGAATGCTTTCAACTTTTCCCTGTTCTGTGTGATGCTGGCTGTGGGTTTGTCATAGATGGCTTTTATTACCTTAAGGTGTGTTCCTTCTATGCAGATTTTGCTGAGAGTTTTAATCATAAAGGGATGCTGAATTTTGTCAGATGCTTTTTCTGTGTCTATTGAGATGATCATGTGATTTTTGTTTTTAATTCTGTTTATGTGGTGTATCACATTTATTGGCTTGTATATGTTAAACCATCCCTGCATCCCTGGTATGAAACCCACTTGATCATGGTGGTTTATCTTTTTAATATGCTGTTGGATTCAGTTTGCTAGTATTTTGTTAAGGATTTTTTAATCTATGTTCATCAGGGATATTGGCCTGTAGTTTTCTTTTTTAGTCATGTCCTTCCCTGATTTTGGTAGTAGGGTTATACTGGCTTCACAGAATGATTTACGGAGGATTCCCTCTTTCTCTATCTTTTGGAATGGTGTCAGTAGATTGATACCAGTTCTTCTCTGAATATCTGATAGAATTCAACTGTGAATCCATCTGGCCCTTGACTTTTTCTTGTTAGAAATTTTTAAATTATTTCAATCTCACTACTTGTTATTGGTCTGTTCAGAGATTCTGTATCTTCCTGGTTAAATCTAGGAGGGTTGTATATTTCCAGGAATTTATTCATCTCCTCTAGGTTTTCTAGTTTATGCACATAAAGGTTTTCATTGTAGCCTTGAATAATCTTTTGTATTTCTGTGGTATTAGTTGTAGTATCTCCCGTTTTGTTTGTAATTGAGCTTATTTGGATCTTTTCTTTTTTGGTTAATCTAGCTAATAGTCTATCAATTTTATCTATCTTTTCAAAGAACCATCTTTTCGTTTCATCTTTTTTCTTTTGTTTCATTTAGTTCTGCTCTATCTTTGTTATTTCTTTTCTTCTGCTGGGTTTGGGTTTGGATTGTTCTTGTTTGTGCAGTTCTGTAAGGTGTCTATTTTTGCTCTTTCAGACTTTTTGATGTAGACACTTAAGGCTATGAACTTTCCTCTTAACACTGCTTTTGCTGTATCTCAGAGGTTGTTTCACTATTGTTGTTCAGTTCAAAGAATTTTTAAACTTCCTTCTGGATTTCATTGTTGACCCAATGATCATTCTGGGGTGGGTTATTTAATTTCCATGTATTTGGATTGTTTTGAGGGTTCCTTTTGGAGTCCATTTCCAATTTTATTCCACTGTAGTTTGAGAGAGTACTTTATGTAATTTAGATTTTCTTAATTTTACTGAGGCCTGTTTTGTGGCCTATCATATGGTCTATCTTGGAGAATGTTCCATGTGCTGATGTTCCATGTGCTGAATGTGTATTCTGCAGTTGTTGAGTAGAATATTCTGTAAATATCTGTTAAGTTTATTTGTGGTAGCATATAGTTTAAGTTTGTTTCTTTGCTGACTTTCTGTCTTGATGACCTATCTAGTGTTGTCAGTGGAGTATTAAAGTCCCCCAGTATTATTGTGTTGCCACCTATCTCATTTCTTAGGTCTAGTAGTAATTGTTTTATAAATTTGGGAGCTGCAGTTTTAGGTGCGTATTTATTTAGAATTGTCATATTTTCCTGTTGGACAAGGCCTTTGTCATTATATAGTGCCCCTTTTGTCTTTTTTTAGCTGCTGTTTCTTTAAAGTTTGTTTTGTCTGATATAAGAATAGCCACTCCTGCTCACTCTTGTTGTCCATTTGCGTAGAATATCTTTTTCCACCCCTTTATCTTAAGTTTATGTGAGTCCCTATGTGTTAGGTGAGTCTCCTGAAGACATCAGAAACTTGGTTGGTGAATTCTTATCCATTCTGCCATTCCATATCTTTTAAGTGGAGCCTTTAGGCCATTTACATTCAATGTTAGTATTGATATTTGAGGTATTATTCTATTCATCATGTATTTGTTGCCTGAATATCTTTTTTTCATTGTGTTGTTGTTATATAGGTCCTGTGAGATTTATGCTTTAAGGAGGTCCTATTTTGGTGTATTTCAAGGATTTGTTTCAAGATTTAGAGCTCCTTGTAGCAGTTCTTGTAGTGATGGCTTGGTAGTGGTGAATTCTCTCAGCATTTGTTTGTCTGGAAAAGATTGCATCTTTCCTTCATTTATGAAGTTTAGTTTTGCTGGATACAAAATTTTGGGCTGATAATTGTTTTGTTTAAGGAGGCTAAAAATAGGACCCTACTTCATCTAGCTTGTAGGGTTTCTGCTGAGAAATCTGCTGTTAATCTGATAGATTTTCCTTTATAAGTTACCTGATGCTTTTGACTCACAGGTCTTAAGATTCTTTCCTTTGTCTTGGCTTTAGATGACTGTGTGCCTAGGCGATGACCTTTTTCCAGTGACTCCTCTTGGTGTTCTTTGAGCTTCTTTTATTTGGATGTCTAGATCTCTAGCAAGGCTGGGGAAGTTTTTCTCAATTATTCCCTCAAATATGTTTTCCAAACTTCTAGATTTATCTTCTTCCCCAGGAATACCAATTATTCTTAGGTTTGGATGTTTAACATAGACCCAAATTTCTTGGAGGCTTTGTTCATTTTTTAAAATTCTTTTTTCTCTGTTTTTGTTGGATTGGGTTAATTTGAAAGCCTTGTCTTCAAGCTCTGAAGTTCTTTCTCCTGCTTGTTCAATTCTGTCCTGAGACTTTCCAGTGCATTTTGCATTTCTCTAAGTGTGTCTTTCATTTCCAGAAGTTGTGATTGTTTTTTAATTTATGCTATCTATTTCACTGAAGAATTCTCCTTTCATATCCTGTATCATGTTTTTGATTTCTTTAAGTTGGACTTCACCTTTCTCTGCTGCCTTCTTGATTAGCTTAATAATCAACCTCCTGAATTCTTTTTCTGGCAATTCAGAGGTTTTGTCTTGGTTTGGATCCATTGCTAGTGAGCTAGTATGGTCTTTTGGGGGTGTTAAAGAAGCTTGTTTTGTCATATTACCAGAATTGTTTTTCTGGTTCCTTCTCATTTGGGTTTACTATGTCAGAGGGAAGTTCTGGGATTCCAGGGCTATTGTTCAGATTCTTTTGTCCCACAGGGTGCTCCCTTGATATATTGTTCTCCCTCTTCCCCTAGGAATGGAGCTTCCTGAGAGCCAAACTGCAGGGATTGTTTTTGCTCTTCTGGGTCTGGCCACCCAGTGGAGCTACGGGGCTCTGGATCATATTGGGGAGTGTCGGCAAAGAGTCCTGTGATGTGATCCATCTTCAGGTCTTGTAGCCATGGATACCAGTGCCTGCTCCAGTGGAGGTAGCAGGGGAGTGAAGTGGACTCTGAGGGTCCTTGGTTTTGTGTGTGTGTGTGTGTGTGTGTGTGTGTGTGTGTGTGTTTAGGTGGAGTTTTGCTCTTGTTGTCCAGGCTGGAGGGCAATGGTGCAATCTTGGCTCACTGCAACCTCCATCTCCTGGGTTCAAGCAATTCTCCTGCCTCAGGCTCCGGAGTAGCCAACATTACAGGCACCTGCCACCATGACTGGCTAATATTTTGTATTTTTAGTAGAGATGGGGTTTCACCATGTTGGCCTGGCTGGTCTCAAACTCCTGACCTCAGGTGATCCACCCACCTCGGCCTCCCAAAGTGTTGGGATTACAGGTGTGAGGTTGTGTTTTTGTTGAGTGTGCTGTTTTTGTGTTGGTTGGCCTCCAGCCAGGAGATGGCACTTTCAAGAGTGCATCAGCTGTGGTCCTTTAGGGAGGATAGAAACTTGCACTAGGGACACCTGGTTAAGCATTCAGGTTTCTCAGGTGGTGGGCAGTGCAATAGGGCTCCCCAGAGATTATGACCTTTGGTTACCAGGGCTGGTAGAGAAAGACCACCAGCTTGGGGCAGGGATAGGCATGTCTGAGTTCAGTCTTTCCTTGTGTGGGGCTTGCTGCAGTTGCTGTGGGAGTTGGGAGTGTGGTTCCCAGTCCAGTGGAGTTATATTCCCAGGGGGGATGATGGCTGCCCATGCTGAATCATACAGGTCACCAGGGAAGTAGGGGAAAGCTGGCAGTCACAGGCTTCACCCTGCTCCCATGCAGCCCTCTGTCCTAAAGTCTGGTCTCACTCTCACCATGTCCCCCGCAACAGCACCGAGTCTGTTTCCAGGCAGCAGGTGACCAGGGCTAAGAACCTGCCTGAGGCCATGAGCCTCCCTACTGAGAAAGCAAGCCGACTCACAGGTTTTTGGCATATCAAGGAGCCTGTAGCAGTGATCAAGTTCCTTCAAAGGGTCTGTGGATTCTCTTGGCTTTCCTGGTATATTCCTGCAGTAGTTCTTGGAGCAAAAGTTCACAGCATGAGTCTCCACATGCTGCTCTGTCCATCCAAGTGGGAGCTGCAAGCTAGTCCTGCCTCCTATCTGCCGTGTTAATCCCAGTCAATCCTCACTGAGTTTCTTTAAGAGCATTATTTTGAATTCCTTTTTAGACATTTTATAGATTTCCTTTACTTTTGGGTCTGTTACTGGAGAATTATTGTGTTCCTTTAGAGGTGTCATGCATTCTTGCTTTTTCATGTTTCCTTTGTTCCTACATTGATATCTGTCCATCTGGTGGAATTGTTACCTCTTCCAGTTTTATGGAGTGGCTTTTGTAGGGAAGGACTCTTTTCTGTAAGTATGTCCTATAGCATCAGTTGGGTAGGGTACTTTGGCTTTAATCTGGGTGAGTGCAGGAGTGTAGTCTCCAAATTTTTGTTTGTTTGTTTGTTTTTTGGCTATAATCAATGTCAATGGTATCTGTGAGTGCCTCAGTGGCCTAGACTACAGTTGTTAGTGGAGGCAGTGATGTGGCTTTTCTGTGGGTTGGGGCTGTCTGACAGGCTGGTTCTCAACCCTGGAAGTGCACATCTTGTACAGTGGCTCCACTGGTCATGGAAATAGCATTGCTGGTGGCGATATGTGCCAGGTAGGCCAGTCCCTGGTTCCACAGTGTGCAGAAGCTCTGACAGCCAAGGGATGAGGTATGTTTTCTGATGCAAGAAGTCTCATGTTTTTAGTGTACTAAAATAAAATAAAAATGTTTGGAGTATTCTTTTTTATTTATCTCATCTACTGAACTCAGGCAAGTAAGGAAAAAAATCTCAAATTAATAGCTTAAAAATGCATTAAACAACTAGAATTCCAGCTGCTAATGCATTAAAAGAGAACTTACACAACAACCGTGTAATAGAGTATCAGTGTGCACATAGATAAATAACACAATGAAAAAATGCTTGTTTTTTTATTGTTTCAGAGGCTCTTTATAATAAGAAAGAATTTTATAATAATTCAAACTTCAATTTAGTTTGGAAAATATTCAAGACCCTTTCTGCAAAGGCACTGTGCTCTAGACCTTGTGTAGGTGTATTCATTCCCTAGGGTTGATGTAGCATGTTACTACAAACTAGGTGGCTTAATACAACAGAAATTTATTCTCTCACAGTTCTGGAGGCTAGAAGTCTAAAATCAAGGTGTTGGCAGGGCCATGGAGAGAATCTATTGCATGCCTTTCTCTTAGCCTCTAGTGATGCTGGCAATTTTTGGCATTCCTTAACTTGAAGATACATCCCTCTAATCTGTATCTGCATCACTCCAGTCCCTGTATCTGCCTCTGTTACATACTATTTTCCATCTGTATCCATCTCTTCTTATGAGAACACCAGTAATACTGGATTAAAGATCTACCCTATTCCAGTATGACTTCATCTTAACTAACTATACCTGCAATGATCCTATTTCCAAATGAGGTCACATTCCGAGGTTCTAGGAAGGACATGGATTTTTGTGGGGACATTGTTCAACACAATACATGTTGAATATATGGGGCTTCTAAAATGAATAACAAGTGGCTTCTACCTTCAGAAAGGTATAGTTCCCGATGTAGTTGGGGAAATAGGTACAGGAAATTAATGCAAGGCAATGTGTTCAAGTGATAATGGATATAGAATACTTATGGACACATGGAGGAGTTGGTGCTTGGTTGGAGTTGGTGACAAGCCTGAAGAATCACTAGTATGCAAAACAGGAATGCTGAGCATTCTGGACTGAAGGACCAGTCTGAGCAGGCACAGTCGTGCAGTTGTGCCTCCACCATGTGGGATGCTTGCAACACTTTGAGTGTATGGCTAGAGGATAGCATAGCTTTTGGGCAGTAATTGCATGGATTGTGGTGGCCACTGAGGAAGGATGGAGAAAGGACGAAGTAAGAGCGAGATAAGAAAGATGATGGGACCCCTAATGGCAGTTTATCTCTATGAATGACCGCCACAGAAGTCTGCTGGTCAGAGGTAGTAGGAGTGGGAGTGGTCTAGGAGAGGCTGGATGACCATTTCTTAAAGGTGGTCTAGAAGACATTGCTGAACTCAGAGGAATTGGCCTAGGTGATTTCTATGCTCCCTCTTAGCTCTCCAATTCTGCAATTATTAGGTAGAAATATATTTTCAGTTATCATGTCTTGTATCTCTCACTATTATTATGCTTTTGATTCTTCCTCCTTTTCTCCCTATTGAGCATCTTCCATATTCCAGGTGTTGGAGTACAATAGTGAACAAGAAGAAAAAGACACTGTCATTTTAATCTCTTCTCTATAGCATTAGCACAAAGAGTACATACTAGGTTCTACATAAATGTTGCTTTGAACTGAATACAAGTAAGGAAAAAATGACAAGGCAGTTTTGCCCTGGGCAATAAGTTCTGCTTCAGAGTATAACTGTTTGAATGATGATTTCAGGGACCTCCTTATGAGGAGGTGGAGAGTAGGTGGCTGCTTATGTGGTGTTTGATTTCTGAGTCATCAAAAACACTCCTTTGCCTCCCAAAATATCTCCTCCATGCAGGCTATGGGTACTTTTAATTCCACTGTTGGAAGTTGGTTTCCCAAGGTTTTCTCCTCTTTTAGAATGTAAATGCCTATGAAGAGAGGATATCCATTTACCCTCATTAGTCTTTTGTACCTTAGTATAAGGGATTTTCTCAGCCCTTTTTACATAGCGGGTTTTTGAGAAAAACACAGGAAGGGAAAAAGACTCAGGGGAGGAATATTGGGCATGCCAATAGTAAGGTTTGTTGAAAACGGTTTGGATGAGACTGACCCTGGAGATGTAGTCCCTTGGCCTACAAAAATCTATTCTTATTCTTGCATCTTGCCATTTGCTGGTGTATGTTGGACAAGAAATTATCATTTCCGTTGAACGTTTTATGGCTACAAACTTGTCAGTTTTTTTTTTTTTTTTTTTGAGACGGATTCTCGCTCTGTTGCCCAGGCTGGAGTGCAGTGGCACGATCTCAGCTCACTGTGCAAGCTCTGCCTCCCAGGTTCACGCCATTCTCCTGCTTCAGCCTCCCGAGTAGCTGGGACCACAGGCGCCTACCACCATGCCTGGCTAAGTTTTTTGTATTTGTAGTGGAGACAGGGTTTCACCGTGTTAGCCAGGATGGTCTTGATCTCCTGACCTCGTGATCTGCCCTCCTCGACCTCCCAAAGTGCTGGGATTACAGGCATGAGCCACCGCACCTGGCCCCATCAGTTTTTTTTTTTAAAGGGCAATAAATCTCACCTCTTTCATCCTCACCTCAACAAAAGTAATTTGTGTGGCAACCCGATGTATGGTCTATATTGACAAGGCTATGCTACGTATGGTTTATGTGTTCACATGACAGAGGGGCTCTGTATTTGTTAGGGAAGGCAAATACTAGCTGCTGTAACAGATGTTCCCCAAAGTTGCAGTGGCTTATTCAGAGGTTTCTTTCTCATTCACATCACAATACAATTCAAATTGATTTTGGGGAAAGGGGTGTTCCACATAGTCCTTCCGGGACCCAGGCTCTTTTCATGCTATGGGTCCACCTTCAATGCATGGCCTCACAGTCATGCTAGACTCACCTGGAAGATGTGCTAGGGGAGGAGAAGCATGTAGAGAAAGCACACTTATTATTAACTGCTGTGGCCTGGAAGTGACATATTTCACCTCACATTCCGTTGGCAAGAAATAGACCCCAGGAACCACCCCGATGGAAGAAGCTGCAAAATATAGTTTAACTGTGTCTCCAGGAAGAGGAAAAGCCTTGGTGGATCTCTCGCATAGGTTCATCAAAACCATGTGTACATTTTCCTCCTGTCTGTGACATAACTTGATCCTTGGAGTGTTGTTATTAAAGGGACAGTGGACAAGAGAGAATAGCAGTGACATTGAAACTGTTAGTGTTTAAAATAACGAAAAGTAATTCCATCTACTTGGTGAAGGACATCATCCTTTCTTGGATTTTTGCTATATAAGGGAGGACAAAGTCTTGATCCAAAGAAATGTCTGTTTTGTTTGCTTGTTTATTTGCTTTGTAATGGAAGTAGAAAAAAGCTAACGGAAACTTCCCTTGCATACATCTTGGAATCACCTTAGAACACCTTAGGTTTGGGGTTTTAAATGATATGGCTTCTGCAATGTGTTTCAGCTATCTTTGGTGATAAGAGTATGTTAGTGTATGGAGAAGACTTAGAGATCCCCAATCCACCTCCCATTGTCTAGAGAAGGGAACCAAGAGGTAACTGAATTATCCAAATTCACAGCAAGTTAGTGGTTTATGTTTGTCTCAGACCCCATTTTCTAGGTTTGTACTCAAGTGTTTTTTTCACTACCACAATGCTGTTCCCTAGATAACTACTATTTGGAGAACAGACCTGGCCTGGTGTGATCAGTGGTTGCCAGCCAGAAGGGAAGAGGCTTGATCAGGTGAAATCAGAAGCTTCCCTCTAGCTTTTAGGTTCCTTGATTGATTGTATTTAAGTAGGTGGTGTCTGATTGTATAATCCCTGGCCTGACAGAAGTGATACGGCCTTCTAAGAATTTGTAATGTTTCTGAGGAACCAGAATCTCATTTCTTTATTCTTCTCAGCTATTTCTTAATTTATTTTTAGCTTTTTAAAAACTATATTTGTTTTTAAATTTATAAACTTATTTTTTAATTATAAAAGTAATATAGAAATGAAGTAAATATAACAAAAATATATACAAAATATAAAATTGCCTGTAATTTCATAACTTGCTAATGCAGCAATAACCTCTATTAATATTTTGGTGTATTTCCCAACCATTTTCAGCACATATATGTTTGCATACTTATGCACAATATAATTTGGATGAAATGTTATGCAATATGAAACAAATGTTATGCAACCCTTAAAATTTTTCATATTATGCAATATCTCATTTCCATGAGATGAAATATTATGCAACCCTTAAAATTTTTTCAAGTAAGTAATGATATGGAAAGATGCCCACAGGTATTTGTTTACTTATGTACAATATAATTCTAATTCTATTTGTTTTGTCTGCTTGCCTATTTGCTTTTTAATGGAAGGAGAAAATGCTAATGGGAATTTCCATTCCATACATCTTGGAATAAAATTCTAATTTTGCTTTTTTTAAGGGTTGCATAATATTGCATCTCATGGAAATACACTACGCTTAAAATAATGGCCCAAGTGGGGCGGAGGGGACGAGAGTAGTATCTTTGGTTCTTTGGCCCTGACGCTGTGTTCCTCTTCTCTCAGGGCATCAGCAGCCTGTTCAGCTCTCTAAAAGTTGTCCGGCTGCTCCGTCTTGGGCGAGTGGCCCGTAAGCTGGACCACTACATTGAATATGGAGCTGCTGTGCTGGTCCTGCTGGTGTGTGTGTTTGGGCTGGCTGCACACTGGATGGCCTGCATCTGGTACAGCATTGGGGACTATGAGATCTTTGATGAGGACACCAAGACAATCCGCAACAACAGCTGGCTGTACCAACTAGCGATGGACATTGGCACCCCTTACCAGTTTAATGGGTCTGGCTCAGGGAAGTGGGAAGGTGGTCCCAGCAAGAATTCTGTCTACATCTCCTCGTTGTATTTCACAATGACCAGCCTCACCAGTGTGGGCTTTGGGAACATCGCCCCATCCACAGACATTGAGAAGATCTTTGCAGTGGCCATCATGATGATTGGCTGTAAGTATGACAGTGCTGGGGTGGGGGTGGCCATCTCTTCTGTTAGCTGGAAATAGGTCAATGGCTACGGTGCCAGCAGGATCAGGAGAATAATAACTTAAAACAAAGAAGAGATTTTTTTTAAGACTAGGCTTACAGTTACCCTGATAATTAAAGCAGTATATGCTTGCTGCAAAAAAATTTAGAAAATACAAAAGAGTGCAAAGTAGAAAGTAAAGACTATCCATAATCCTGCCTCTCAGAGATAACTACTAATACTGTTGGTGTCTTCCCTTACAGACTGTTTTCTTTGCATATCTGAATACATATAGATTTTTATAAGCTTAAAATGAGACCTTGCTGCATGTGCACTTTGGTAAACTATTCATAAAACAGTGAATTATGGAAGTCTTTTTGTGTCAATTTTTTTCTTTTTAATAAAAATTATATATATTTAAAGTATGCAATGAGATGTTTTGATATAGTGAAATGATTATGACAGCAAAGCAAATTAACATATCCATTCCTTTACATCATTACCTTTTTTTTGGTGAAAGCACTTGAAATCTGCTCTCTCAGCAAATTTCCTGTAGGCATTACAGTATTATTAACTATAGCCATCATGCTACATGTCAATTTGAACATAGCTCTAGATTGGCATAGTCTAATATAGTATGAAAAAAAGAATGTTTGAAAAATGAATGCAAAACATCTCATTATTTATATTTTATATTGATTATATATTGAAATGGTAATATTTCTGATGTATCGGTTAAGTAAAATATTCTCTTAGAATTAATTTAATCTGTTTCATTTTCCTTTGAAAAGTAGCTCCTAGGAAAAATTTAAATTTGATCATTTGGATGGTGCTGGTCTAGATTAACATTTTTGATGTCTTGCTTGATGGGAAATTTTCCAACTCAAAAACAAAACCACAGACGCAGAGGGAAGAAAGGCTGTTGTTGAGTTGAGAAGTAATAGGTTATTGGAGTAACTTTATTGGACTGAAAAACAACCTTAGTTCTTGAGGAAGATACTTAGATTTGATTGATTTACCCACTGACTGTTGTATAGCTGTTCTATTGCTGAGTGTAGAAGCAACTTTTTTTGGCTGTAGACAACAATGAATTCCCTTCATTAAAGGGAGTCTTATGTAGGAAGGGACCTAACCGGGATGGAAAAAGCAAACAAGTTTGAGTGGATTGGACTCATTGTGAAACTGCCAAGTGCACCCTGTGGGCACTTCAATGACAAATTGAGATGCGAGAAGACGGTCCTCTGGTGAAACTTCAGTTTAGACAGGTCTGAGCAAACACGAAGACTCTTGGGTTCTTGTTTCAGTAGGTAGAAACTGTTTCGCTTGATGTACTCCTTTAGGATGGAGTTGACAAATTGTTATACTGACCAGGGAAACCTGAGGCTTCAGCTTGCCTTGCTTTGTCCAACTGACCAGAGATTCAGCATCCCGCTTTGTGAGTGGATTTTGTTACCTCAAATTGTCACATTTGCTGCTTGGTACCTCGTTTTTTGCAACAGCCTCATCATGTCTGATGAAGTCCTTTCATAAAAGCCCCCTCTGCAGGCAGAGTTTTCCTGAGAGTATTTAAGGAATGTGTCTAAGGGGGTAATTGATTTGTGGGAAGTGTGTGCCTATGGAGCTTTGGGTTTGTTCCTTACTTTAAAATGGGTTTTAATAGAGATAATTGCCTGGCCATGGGAAGCAGTGTTAAGGATCTGTGGGTGGCTAATTGCTTCATCTTAATTAGAATTTGAGGTGCTTTCTCATGTCACAGAAAAGGATTTAAGATCTTTTCTCTTCTAGAACTGTTTCAGCCTTAACTGCACGTATTTCCTAGGCAGTGCTTACTTACAGCATTTTTGTGAGCCTTGGGGCACCCAATAAACAACCGGATGCACTGTGCTTAGGACATGATTTGATTTCCTTCTCTTAGAGGGAGGGGGAGATGAGCCACTTTGTCAATCAAAATACCTCATTATATCCATTACAGAAAATTTGCTAAGAGTGGTCATTTAGAAAATGGGTCCCATTTTATGGACTCGCAAAAGCCTCTCAAATATGAGATTTCCCTGCAACTTCTTACCTGGAAGAAAAGAAAATAGTTGTGGTGGCATATAATAAGGATAAACAGTTGGGTTTTTTTTTGTTTTGTTTTCCCCAAAATGAGTCATCTATGGAAAGCACAATTTCTTGGGTATAGTCTCCAGGGAAAACCTCAATTATTTACCGGCTCTTTTCTCTTCCCACCTTCTGAGAGTCAGATGATCTCTCTCTGTCTCTCTCTCTCTTTCTCTATCTCTCTCTGTCTCTCTCTGTGTCTCTGTCTCTCCCTTTCTTTCTTTCTTTCTCTCTCTCTCTGTTTCTCTTTTTCTTTCTTTCTTTCTCTCTCTCTTTCTTTCTCTCTTTCCCTTTCTTTCTCTGTCTCTTTCTTTCTCTCTTCTCTCTCTCTCTTTTTGAGACAGAGTCTCACTCTGTTGCCCAAGCTGCAGTGCAATGGTATGATAGGCTCACTGCAACCTCTGCCTCTTGGGTTCAAGCGATTCTCCTGCCTTAGCCTCCCAAGTAGCTGGCCTTATAGGCACGCAGCATGACACCTGGCTAATTTTTGTATTTTTAGTAGAGATGGGGTTTCACCATGTTGGCCAGGCTAGTCTCGAACTCCTGACCTCAGGTGATCCACCTGCCTCGGCCTCCCAAAGTGCTGGGATTACATGCGTGAGCCACTGCGCCCAGCCTGTTTCTTTTTTTAAAAATGTAAAATACATGGGTAGTCACCTCTGCATTATGTGGCCAAGGGCAATGTTTAGTTAAGCGAGTCTACTTAACACCATTTCCTTATTTGCCAGACACTGTGCCAGATACTCTACACACCATTTTTTCTGCTCATGACAACAGTATATGTTAGAGATTATTATCTCCATTTTATAAGGAAATTAACTCACTTTCCCAAGAACCTGGGACTGGTAGACAGGAGAGATAGGATTCAGATCCGGATCTCTCTCCTGTGGTAGCGTGGTCTAACAACACAGACTCCAACAGTCTCTCCACACTTAGGCACTGAAAATTCACTTCATAAACTTCAGCAAGCCGGCAGTTTCTGCAGTGGAAACTTTTTCTTTGCTTGTTTGTTGTTGTAGTCGTTTTAAGAACAAGATTATGGCACAGACTCAGGGGACTGGGTGCTTAGGAAACCAGCCATTTTTCAGCAACCTGTCACAGTTTCAGCTGTTCCACTTTCCGTGTGACACCCATCTGGCAAATTGTGCTAACAAGAAAGTTACTGCACTTGGTGTAATGCGTTGGTAATTATCCCTGTAAACTTATACTCCAAACAATGTTTGTTCAGGACAACTGCTGATGTCTTACTAGATTTACAGGGTTCTCTTTTACCTTTATTTCCCTGTGTATACACTGACCTTCTTCCTGTACGGCTCATGGGATTAGACTGACATCAGATTTAGGATCAATAGTAATGGGGAGCATTGACCACAGCCTGCACTTATACCGAAGGCTCGGTGTTGTCTCCCAGGTCACTCTGGTAGTCAGGCCTAGCACTCCTTAAGGGGTAAAAAGAGACAAAAAGCCAGTGGGTTTTTGGAGTGCTGGGTATGTTATGATTTTTTCCTCTTTGCATTGAATTTTATATACCTTAGTAATAGTGTTTCTTGGCTATCCTGTTGCAGTGTATTAGCCATAATATAGATTATCCGAGCTTTCTATGACCTCCCCTGTCTGCTCTGAATATCTCATTACAACTTGGCTAAATCCCCAGAGGATGACATGCAGCAGGAAAACTAAATATTTTCAAGCTAGCGTACCTTTTTTCAGTTCTGATAAGAAATGTCTTTAAGAAGGGGTGAAAACAGTTGATTAAAATGAGTTTTTATGATTAGCTGCGGATTTACGTGATCTACAATGTCTCCAAGTGCCTGGTTTTATGTCTAATTTCCGTTCTGGGGTCTTGGCCTGGATCAGGGGCAAGCTAGCTTCTGCCCTGGTTTCCCTGCCTTCCCTGTGTGGATCTGTGGTAGTCTCTGGCAGGGGCTGACTATAAGGTAAGGTGTGTGGACTCATTTTCTCCCATATAATCTCTCTTATGCATTGGTAATGCCAAGAGAAGCACAAGGCCATGCCAGCCCTCTGTGTGACATCTAGGAGAGGATGTCCCCCATTCAACAGGCACATACTGAGTGTCCCCCTGTGCCCTGACAGATGCCAGGCTAAGTGCTGAGGATTTGGTGACTAACACCGTAGTTGGTGCTCTTAAGGGGTTGACAATCTGGGTGGTGGAGGTGGATAGGAAGGACAGAGACAGACCCTGTCAGCCTAGCAACCAGCAACAAAGGCCTAGAGATGGAGTCTTCACTGTGGCTGAGCCTTTCCCTGGCTTTTGAGGAATCCCTCAAAGGAAGAAAAATTGTCAGGGGAAGAGTCCTTTTATCTGGGAAGTCTCCGGCTAGGGACCTGACCCTGTTTAGGGGAGCTCTCTGGGGATAATTTGATGGCAAAGAGACAGTTTCCATTTTCTAAATATGGGCTTTGCATTTTTCTGATTCTCTTCTCATAATGTCACTGCTGTCATCCTGTCATTATAAGTCAGCCACATCTGTTTCCTTTCTCTCTGCTAATGGTAGGGGGTCTAGACAATGTACTCCTACTCCAGACACTCTCCACCCCCAAGCCTAATATTTGGTCTCCTACCTCAGCACTGCACAACACCTGTCTCTTTGAATTCATTTCTTTCTTCCCGGTCCTCCTCCCACTTTAGGTCCTTAAAATACTAGCTGAGTGTCAGCTAAAGGGACTCTTGTGAGCGTTTCCTTGGTCCAGTTCTCCTCTCTCCTTCTAGTTCTTCTGCTGGGCCAGATACCATCCTGATTAATGCTTTAGGTAACCTCTCCCTCAGGCCTGGAAACTCCCACACAGCAACTGGGCCCACCCTAGTGTTTCCTTCTATTGCCTTCTTGCCTGGCAGGAAGAGACAGTACTTACATTCACTGCTGAACACTTGACCCCATTACCTTACCCACTTGCAGCCCAGCAGTATCCTTTGTGGCCTCACTTTAGCTTGGATTGTCACTTGCATTCAAATATGGGCTTTTCCCCTGCCTCCTTCATGACCTTATTTAAAGATTTCTTGTTTCTTTCCATTTCACCTTCGCTGAGTATCCCTTTTTGCATTCTGTACCAACATACTGATTTTTCTAAAACGTTGTGGGTCACAACTGCCAGGAGGCTGTAAAGATATTCTTAGGAGACTTCCAACACATAGTGGGCTCTTAGTAAATGTTTACTGACTTCTTAGTCTGAATTAGAGCAATTGAGAAGACCCCAACATTTTGGAAGGCGTCTTCAGTGCTGTTGGCCACACTTTTTAAAAAGTAAGATATGGGTTCTGCTGTTGGACAGAGACCCAAAGTGGCATCAACAAAATTTTCTAAAAGTTTAGCGTTGGTCTGGCTACTCTGCAGTCATCAGAGACCCAGGTTTCTCTGCTGTATTCAACACATGACTTTCATATGGGGATCCCATATGGCTTTTTTTTCCAGCCATGTGTTCTTATTCCAGAAGGCAGAAAGAAAAGGAAGGGGAAAGCTGGTCATACTCCTTACTTTTGAGAAGAAGACTAGGACGTTGTCTATCACTTTTGTTCACATCACATTGGCTGGAACTTGGTAACCTAGCCACACTAGGAAGGGAAACTGGGAAATATAGAAATATAGTATTTATTCTGAGTGGTCATGTGCCTGAGTAGAAATACAGTAATATATGCAAGGAAAACTGATATGGGGCGATGACCAGTATTGTCAGCCTCAACTTTCCTTCTTCTCCCCGTAGTCCTATTCCGTCAATTGATACTTGGAAACATTAGTCCTCCACAGCAGGAAGAGCTTGTTGGAGCTTTGTCCTTATATTTCTAGTTGAGAGACTTTGATTCAAATCTTAGATCTGCTCTGTGCTTTGGGCTGTATCCTCTATTTTTGTGGATTAGAGGTAAGAGGCTCTCCTGACAATCTCACTTGGCCGAAGTGAAAACTAAATGAGATAATGATATATAACAACTTTTTGGAAAAATTTGAAAATTTAACGCTCAGATGTCATGATTTTGTTGTTGTTAATAACAGTGTTTGTTTCTTGCTCTTCCTGGTTAACTTTTTCTTTTCCATAATTAGAAAAAAAAAAGAAAATAATAATCGCTACTCCCTTCTCGGGAGTGTGAGAATGCTGTTTAATTTCATTTTTGGTTTATATTTATTTTGGGAATGGGGCAGTGTTCAGAATGTTACAGGAGAAATAGCCTTTCATTTCCAATTTATCATTAGAGTTCTTTTCTAGCCAACAATCAGCTTGATTTTTTCTCTATAACCTGGTTTTTAAAAAAAGTTCTGCCTACTACTATGCATTTCAGTTGGGTGCCCCCATTTTGGACACAACCTTAGACTATTTTCTGTCTTCCACTTCACTTTCTTCCCTCCTCCAGAAAACTCTGGTTACTCCTACCCTGTTCATAACCCTCTGTCACTTCATGCCCTTAGGCTGATGGACCCTATTTTGGGTTTATTCACTTGGATTCACTTGGTACTGCTCTGTGAACGTTCTTGTGACATCATGGCTATCTTTTTTGCCTGCTATTTGGTCCAGCTCTTGTAACGCTCTAAGCTTCCTGAGGGTGGGACCTGTGGGTCCTCTTGCTCTTTCTCTTCTCTTTTGTTCCTAGGCTGCTGTAATGTGGGAAAAAGCCTACATTTTGGAACCAGTCAGTTCTGGCTTTCAGGCCCACCTCTGCCCATGATTAACGGTTTGACCTTCAGCAGGTTCCTTAACTGAAAATGGAGGTACCATTTGGGGATGCAAAAACAAAATGATGTGAAGTACGAAAGTACCTAGCCTAGTGCTTCCATGCAGAGTGTTTAAACAATGATAACTCTCTCCCTGCCCCTCTGTTTCCTCTCTTACAACACATTAATAGGACTCAACAAACAATGACGTTTCTCAACTATTTGTTAGTCCTTTGGGTATGTTCTACTTTAAGAGAATTGAACTTGCATAAAATATCAGGTACATTACAGTGTTTAAAGTATAGGTCATTAAATATAAGTATATCTGGATATGATGTTCCTTAGATACAAAGCTTCTTAGAAAAAAAAAATTGGCCTGACTGCAGAGCAAGTTAAGGGAAGCCCTTAAGTAGGAAGTCATTTTGTGTGGTTGGGAAGTCCTCCCAGGCTTCACTGTTCAGGCTTGACTGGCAGGATCTTCACTGTACAGGACATGGTACCAGGAGCAGCAGGAGTGATCCCCTTGGTGAAAGGGAGAAGACTACAAATAGTCATGCCCCGAGTGCCCAAGACATGCCAGGTCATGCTGGGAAGTTTTCACAACCCAATAACTCTTATAAATAGGCTTTCTTATCCCTGTTTTGCAGATAAGAAAACTGAGTTCAGAGACATGAAATAACCTATTTAAGGTCACAGTTTGAGAGGTGGCTGGACTGGGTTTTAACTTCAGTTTCATCTGACAAAGTCATTCCCTTTGTCTTGTTGCTTTACTTGTTGATTATTTTGGGATTTGGCAGGAGAAAATGTTCTTTGTGATATGTGTTTGGTCGGGGGATGCAGAGTAAAGAATCGGGGAGGGAAAGAGGGCAGTGGAGAGATTGCAGGAGAGGGGTGGAAGATATCTCTATTATTTTGAACTATAATTATGGTGACAAAATATCTTGTGTGTATTGTGGGAGGACATCATCCTTGTTCATAGCTGGATTACTGCACTGGGCAGAGGAATTTACAACAAGTTTTAGATGTTCAGAAACTTTGATGATGGAATGCCAACCGATAAGAGTCATTGTCTCTGATCTTATAGGTACCCACATTATTTGAAAAATTCCTTTCCTTCTTTTTAAAAATATAATTTTAATTCAAATGTGAATTATAATGTGGAGATGTTGCTAACATCCAATCCTTTGTTTCTAGTAATATTTTGCTTCTATGTCTGTTGTCTTCTTCGAAACTCACAATATTCCATGGGGCAAGTAGTGTTCTCCCCATGTTATGGATAAAGAATCTGTGGAGTAATTTGTCAAAGGTCACCCAGCTAGTGAGAAACAGAGCCGGGCCCATCGCTCCCAGCCAGTGCTATGCTTGCTCTTGCAGATCTCCATGACAGCAGTTGGTACTGGTAGCCACAGGCCAGGCCACAGTTGCTGGTTCCTTTGTAGGGTGTCCTTGAAGCTTGAGCAGAAGGGGTGAAGGTGGGCAAAGAGTGGTGAAAGTCTCCCTTCTACTTTAAGCAGGGGAACTTGATTAATCACATTTCGCACTTCAGCTGCTTTTTGGCAAGCATTTATTGTGGCTCTCAACTGCTAGACTGACAACTACGGGCAGCTAGAGAGAAATCACACAGAGGAGAAAAGAATTTTCCTTTCCTTCTTTAAAATTAGTGGGAGGAGGAAAGCCCACCAGGAAATGGTTTCTAAAAATACATCAATAACTATGGTCCTTGAGAAAACAAATGTTGTATTTACCTGCTGTTCTCCAGAACCTCAATTAATCAACAGTGTAGCTGAGTACCTCTGGGCTCAGCCGAGTGCCTGCTGTGTGCCAAGCACTGTGTGCATACTGAGGATGAAGCAGTTAATGCGTCCGAGAAGCTCTGCCCTCCCGTTGCTTGGAGTCTGGTAGGGGAGCCAGATGAGTCAATGAGTCTCCACTAAGGAAAGGACAGCTTGTTATGGGCACATGTGCAGGGCGTCTCCCCAGGGAGGAGGTCAAGGAGGGGTCAGGCAGTATATACCCCATTTATTTGGGAAGAGCCATGGGCGAGGAACCTAAGGTTTTTCTGAGATTTATCATATTGCATCTGTGTGCTGATGTCTTCACAACCAGACTTCAAGCTGCTTAGGTCAGGGGCTGTGTGAGCCAATCCACGGTCCACAGTGGGCTCAATAAATGTAGAATGAATGGAGGAAGAGAGAGAAAATATGATATTTTCTCCACAATTAACTTACGATCTACACAAATGCAAGTGGGAAAACCATGTGCAGCTGGAAAGCACTAAGTGTTCATGGAATAAGCTTTCAAATTTCTAGGAAGATGATGATCTTTTGTGTAATATGGCCGTGAATGTGGCATAAAAGAGGAGAGAGTTTACTTGACCAGTGAATAATGGTTAGGATTTGCATCACTTACAATGATAGGTAAGTAATGACAGTGTTAATAATGATGAATGATTGAACATATACTGTGTGCAGGGCATGTTATACACATTCTTTATTCACCTCTCCCAACACTTTTATGTCACAGATGTTATTATCCTAGTTTTGTAGGTGAGGAAACTGAGGCTCAGGGAGGTCAATTCTCTTTCCCTCAGTCAACCTTCTTGCGAATGGTGAAGGCAGAATGCAAACCCAGATCTCTGACTCCCAATCTCATTGTCTTTCCACCAGTCTGTGCTGCCACCTTAGTCACTGACAGCAATGAGCAGGGCACTGGTGCAGGGACCTAGGAGCTGAATGCTGCAGAAAGAGCAGCCACAACCCCTTGCTGCCAAATAGTGGGCAGAAAGAAAGATGTGCTGATCAGAAAGGGGCTGAGCACCTGTTTTGTGTCTCCTGGCTCGTCAGCCCCTCAGACTCCTTTTTGCAGTAGGCTAGTGCTTGATGACCACCTCTGACTGTTTACCATGTATCGAAAGACAGGGATTGCAACATTTTGCAGTAAGGCCAATTTGATGATTTTTTTTTTTTTTTTTTTTTTTTTTTTTTTTGTGCTCAATGACCACCTCTGACTGTTTACTATGCATCAAAAGACAGGGATTGCAACATTTTTCAGTAAGGCCAATTGGATGAAATTTTTTTTTGGTGCTTGATGACCACCTCTGACTGTTTACCATGTGTCAAAAGACAAGGATTGCAACATTTTGCAGTAAGGCCAATTTGATGAAAAAAATTTTTTTTTTTTGGTGCCTAATGACCACTTCTGACTGTTTACCATGTGTCAAAAGACAGGGATTGCGATATTTTGCAGTAAGGCCAATTTGATGAAAATTTTTTAACATCCAGATCTCAATCCTGTAGTCTTCAATTTAGAAAAGTCACTGAGATGCAGACTTGATTTTTTACTTAGAGGACTCCACCAGGGATTTCTGGATTATATGACTCAGTTTCTTTGGACAGAAGATGCTACAGCTCATGATAGTGGTCAGCTTGTTGGCATCAAAAATTGCCCCCTTCTCCAGGACAGCCCCTCTTTGAATTGATACTACTCAGAAAGGAGACTAACTAGACAGCAAGGATGATTTATGAAAGTCATCTCCACTGCCAATGAAACCAGTCAAGCTGCATGTGCAGCTGCCATTAGGTCAGGAGAAAAAGTTCCATTTTTGAAATTGTATAGCATAGAAAGTCCCTGGGATCGAAAGGAGACAAGCATGCGTATGGATCTTGGCTGCACTACTTAATAGTTAGCAAGGCACTTAAGTCCTGGGCCCGTTCCTTCTTCTGAAAATGGAAACGATGCAAATTAAATGGCATAAATGAAGGTAAAGATTCTTCCCTTTCGGAACCTTTGTTTCTGCCTAGTGTTCAGTTGAGGGCCACAGATGGCCTGCTAGTTGGTGTTAATGCCATTCTTTAACTACCCTTTGTGTGTGTTGTTTGTTCATTAATGTGGATGAATGGTTCAACAATTCCACCAGGGACTTTGGTAGGTGTTGGATGAGTGTGTAAAGGGGGAGAAGGTGTTACGTGCAAAGCTGGTAACAGAGAATAGGGACAGCCCAATGCTTTGTATAAGAAGAGCTTGATAAGGGTTTGTTTGTAGAACTAAATATCAAGAAGAAAATCTTCCAATGAGGGTACTGCAGAATGAGAAGCTGTTAGGGCCAACTCTGTAAATTCTCACCTGACAGGGATTTTGCAGACTAACAAAATGTTTCCATTTTTGCTTTTCCCCATTGTGACCCTCTTTGCATGCATGGGAGAGAATAATTTCAGCTCTCATCAGCTAGAGGTCTGGCTCTGTGTCATAGCTACGTGGTGATAAAAACCCACCACCACTGCAAGAAAGCTTGGCAAGGAGCGAGGTCTTGGTAGGAAGAACAAAAAGAGCAGAAGGCTTTAAAACAAAATCTAATATGTGAAAAATCACCAGTGAGTTCTGCAGAGCTGCAGGTGCCCTGCTTGCAGAGCCAGCCCTGGTCAGAGGATGATCCTTTGTTCCTCCTTTGCAGAAGGAGATGGGAAACAGAACTGGTCTGGGCAGGAATGGAGGTGGCTGAGCCAGAGCAGGGGTGGGCATAGGGTGTCCCTCTTCCTGATCACATAAATGAGGGCTGGGCCCCCTTCTTAAAGATCCCTGGGTTTGGTGTGAGGAAGTTAGAATGCACCCATTGGGGAAATGACAGTAAACTCTAAGAAGTCCCTATGAAGCCTGGCCCAAATGTTCAAATTAACAGAGAACTTACTGACAGCAGCCCTGCAGTGAAAACACAAAGTGATCGGGGCTGTTGGGGACTACCCATCCGGCCCAGTCTTGCAAGCAGCGAGGCGGGGCACAGGCAGAAGCCACAGGTTCTCCCCTGGCTGTCATTTTGATTCCATCCCTCCTGGGAAGCTCAGATGTTTAATTATATTGAGCTGTGCTCACATGCAGGCACTGGCAGCCTCGGATGGAATCCAGCACCTTAACAAGTAGAAGGGAAGCAGGATTTCTGAGCAAAGGCCTTTCTGAACACATTGTTGAATGTATGATTTAAGCCTTCCATCTTTGCTTCTCTTTCTCTCTCCCCTCCACAAATATTTATCAAAACCCTACTATGTGTCAGCCACTTAGAAATGATGTGAGAACAGATGGATAATTAGCCATTCATTTTCTCAGGTAATTAGCCAGCACTCCAGTGATGACACTCACAGAGATTGAGATTAAGAAGAACCTCACACTCATTTCCTCGGTTGTACTAAGAACCATGTCTCTACCATCCTCTGCCTTTGCGATGGGCTTTTTATTGCACCAAATTCTATGACTCGACATTTATCCAAATGCGTCTCCTCATTTTCCTTGGCTACACCAATGTGGAAACATAGACATGGAAAAGAGTCACAGTAGCAGGAACAAAACACAGTTTATTTTCCTGTTGCTGACCAGAAAGATCATTAGAACCCAACTTATGGCTTAAGGGGTAAAAGTAATGTCTCATGGCAACTCTGGGTGACCATAGCTGCTTGTTCTTCCACCTGGTAGCATCTGCTCTCCTTCCCTGGCCACTACTGACGCATACCACATCATTTCTCAATTGCTATGTGAACCCCCACCCCCACTAGGATGGATCTTTTTTTCCATCAAAGTGCTGATGTTACTTCTTCTGTGTCACCCACAGACACATGCGGAAGCTCTGTAGTTTGCTCCAATGTGGGGAAATGCCCTCCTCTACCTGTGCTCAGCCCTGGCACTAGGACAGAACAGAATCACATCATACTGCCAATAATAGAATGCTTTTTCCATTCAGCTTGCTTTTTTTTTTTCTTCCCAGTCCTTTTTCATAGACCATGATTTGAGCTTGGGCCAGAAGACACTGGGTGGGGCTGCATTCTCCCTTTCCTTCTCCTCATGCAGAATCTCACCCTATACCAATGTTCCTAGACAAAGCTTGTTCTTGGCAAGCATCTACATATGGAGAAATCATATTTCTACCATCTTTTGCTTTGGCAATTGGCTTTTTGGACCAAACTTCATGCTTCCCAGTAGAGTGAGTCCTTCCCCACTGGGTACAATTTCTTGGCACTTAAGAAGAGCCATTGTACCCTGACTACCTGGAGATACAACCCTGGGAAGTGGTCCTGAGTTCCCATTTACCACCCTTATCTGAGTGCTTCCTGGGACCTCTCATATAAATAAGTTTCAGCCTTTTTGCATCTATGCGATTGGATATAGCTTTAACCAAGTTACAATTTTAAATTTATGGTTGATTATCTGTCGGATACATAATTTGCAAGAAAGTTAAAGTGCCTTTTCACCTTCTTGATGGTGTCCTTTGATGCCAGAAGTTTAACATTTTGATGAATTCTGATTTTTCTATTTTTTCTCTTTTGTTGCTTGTGCTTTTGGTGTCATTTTAAAGGATCCTGGTATTTATCCACTTGGTTATTACCTCCCTAGCCTCGAGCTATCCATGAATTTGATCAGCATGGCATCAGTGTGAGAGTGTTCTGGCCCATATAATTACTTCTTCACATTGTATCATGTAAAAGAAGTACCTGCTCTAGAGCCACTCTTTTTCTCCCACTCACTTCAGAAACTTGCAGGGGGAGCTTCTCAAATCTGTCAGTGAGAGAATCCGAGTGAATGTGAGAGAAAGCACTGAATTATCAGTGACACATGTAGATCATAAATCCCTGACTTTTTTATGGACAGGCCATTTGGACATACTGTTTTTAAAATTTCACCCACTGGAAGTCTCATTCCTGTGTGGTCAAGAAGGCATACGAAATAGTTATGGAAATCAATTTTTCTGGGATACTGCTGAAAGCTGGAACCAAGATGGTCACTGTGTGGAATGACAATAAGCACTTCTCTCCAGTACTTGATCCTGAGAGTTAGAGGATATTAGCTGAGTCTGGGAGGAGTCATGTGGTGTTGAACTGTGATATCTGCCCCAGCAGCATCTTGCCATCCCCTCCCCGGCACTGTGTCTCCCACCATTCCCTGGCAGCCACACATGGCTGCTGCTTTCTCCATATGAAATTACTGACCTGCTTTTCACAGTCATCTGGGCCCTAGAGACCTGGCTGTTTCTTATCCCCAGGCTTATAAGCTTGAGGCAGGGAGAAGACTCACATGAGGTCACATGCTGACCTTTCTACAGCCAGCCCTGCTGAAAATAGAACCCATGACTTTTACTTCTGGGAGTTCAGACCTGACGGCATGTGTCACGCCCCTTGTCCCCTCCATCAGCTGCTTCCTTGAGATCCTGAAACCAAGCCAGAAGAGGAAGTAGGAGTATGCAGGTGAGGTTTGGTTTGAGAGGAGTAAGGGCTTTACGCTGGACTAAGTGGATTTGATTTAGGAAGAATGAAAATATTAATTCTAGTTCTCTATATTGATATATTGCTTTGAGCAAACAGTGTTTTACATACACTATGCCACTTAATCATCATAGTAACACAGTTGAAGAAGTGAGGCACAGAAAAGTGGATCAATTTTCCAGACATGACACAGTCGCTGACAGGAAGAAACAGAGCTTACATTTGAGTCTTCTGAAGTGCTCCCTCAGCACCCTACAGCTGCCCTTTTGTGAACCCCACTGGGAACATAGAGAGGGTAGGACAGTTTTACGACGTTTTTTGTTTTTTTTTCCCCCGAGATGAAAGACATGATGCTCACAAAGAACTCTTTTGCTCTAAGCTGTCAATGTGAATGATTTATTGTTGGCAATAGTCTCAGTCCACTGGACTCAGGGCTACATGTCAGGAACTGAAGGGTGACAAACTCACTCTCTGGAACCAATGCTTGACTTGGGAAGGTGTCTATATTGACCATTTGGATCCTGATCAGGCTAAGGGAGGAGATTTAACCCCAAGTCCATGGTACTTGACAGTACCAGGATGCCTTGCTCTTATATTTGGAGCAGTCAGGATAATGACAATGTTGACGATAGTAAGAGCTAAAATTTATTAGACGCTTACTATGGGCTACTCTTAACTCATATTGACTAATTCAATCCTGATAACCCTGTGAGATGGGACTATTATTCACATTTTACAGGTAAGAAAACAGGCACAGAAAGGTGATAAGTTATTTGCCTAAAATCAGCTAGGAAGTGGAGGAACTGGGAGATTCATAAATTGCAACTGCAGGTACCAACTCTGTGTGTATCGAACACCTGTCCTATGTCCAGATCCCTACAGTCACCTTTCAGGGATGGCTCTCCTTCCTCTCATGCTGATACTTTGCCTCTGCTTCCGCCTCCTTAAGGAGCTGATGGTGTGGGTAGTCATGAGGGAGGTCAAGACGGTAAACCTTCTGATGAGCATAGGTGGTGGAGGTGGTCTCTTGTTCTCCCTGTCACATCCCCTTAGTTACTCACTCTCTATGTGGCTTTGAAAAGTTCCTAAAGCTAGGTGTTCTTTTCTGAACTTCCGTTTCCTCATCTGTAAAATGGAGGAGGTAATGGCTCTATTTCATTGGCAGAGTGATTGACAGGCTTAGATGTAATGTCTGTGGAATTCCTGGCATGGCGCCTGGCAGGTAGCAAGTGCTGAATAAATAACTGCTGGAGTTATTGCTTTTATTATTATTCCTTTCCTCTTCCTCTTCCTTTCTATTCCTACCCTAGACAGAGATGTGGGTGTTGCCTAGTGAACATTGTCTAGAAGTTGTCTAACCCCAGTCCCGCTTCCAAAATTGGTTCAGAGAGCCATGAAGTGCAAGAAGGTGGCCAGTCTCCATGCAGCCTGGGCTCCAGAGCCTTCCCCTTTCATTATGAAATGGCAGGATTTATTCATTTATTTTTACCACTGGCCTTTGGAATAAATTCAATAATACTACCTCAAAAAGAATTTCTTCACACCTTCCACTGAGTATATCAACTCTCCTCTCCAACTGCTAGTCCACCAGAGATGGAGGACCTGGAGGAGTGGGGGTGGGGAAGCATGGGGGAAGGCTCTTGGGGTCAGTGAGGACAGAGCCCAAGAAGGATGTTCTTCTTCATGGTGTGGAGGCTTCTGATATGCTCACCACTTTGCAGATTCACTCAGCTGCTGCTTTCTTCTTTTAATCAGGCTTTTTGCAAAGCAGTTATCTCATCATTTAAATATCCTCCAGTTGAATGTTCTCACACTCATAACTTAATGACCTTAATTATGCTTATTAGTGAGAAAAGTACTTGGCATTATATTGCACTGCCTGCTGACATTCCACTGTTCCTTAGAGGCTTATAAGTATGTTTCCTGGTCAGGTACATAAAGAGATTGCAGAGCAGGAGAACTACTAAGATACAGTAGCCCTTTCTATGCCCACTGCAGCTCACTGTTCTCCAAGATTAGGTGTCCTTGGCTTGGCTATGCTCTCTCTTAGGGGTGAGGATGGGAAAGGAGAGAACGAGCATCTGGAGTGGGGCCAATTCTGTTTGCGTCCCCAAGGAGCAATTTTGCTTTTCTATGCCTCTGTTTTACTACCTGAATATGGTAAAGTAACCTTCCTCTCTCCCTTCCTGAGAGGCAGAGAGTTGGTAGTAAATTTGAGATCTGCTCTGCAGTATTGGTCCAGGACTTTCCAGAGAGGACTTTAGTGGAGAAAACGTTGAGAGGTCACTTGAGGTGTCAACCCTTATTCCAGTGGGAAAGTGAACAGGATCTTAATCTTTTGATTTTGATATTTCATTTTTTCTGTTTATTATGAATGCCTGCTTTATACCAGGTACATCATAGGTATTTCTTGGCAGCAAATAGACAATTTTTTACCATGAAAAAAATTTTGCTATTTGTTGATATAACGAAATACATACTATATTCACCATCCATGCTTAGAGTGAGTGGTAGGAATACTTTTAATGACATTAAGAGGCTATGAGCCCTTCCAAAGTCCTGCCAGAGAGGTTGCTAATTTACTGCCTGTCTTTGACAAGTATATTTTATCCATTCATTTAAAAAAATGTAGGGCTGATAGATGCTGAGATAAATAAAACAAAACTTACAGAGGCAGCAGTCTAAGAGGGGACAGACAAGTACATAGACAATTTGATACAGCATGAGAAATTCTGTGGCTGTAGTTAAGTATGGACTTCCAAAGGAAGAAGTGGGTAGAAGTGACCTAAACTAGTCTTTGGAGTCAAGGAACAATGGACATTTACTGTGACCTAAGTTAGCCAGATGAAAAAAAAAAAAGAGAGATGGCAGGGCAGGGAGGCAGACCAGAGGACCCAGTGCATTTGAGGAGAATGAAATGTGTTCACATAGCCGAAATGTAGGGGAAGAGAGCAACTAACCACAATCAAAGCAAAAGCAGAAAGTAGGGGCTAGTTTTGAAGGGATCTATGTGCTAAAAAGCTTATACTTTCTCCTGAAGGCAGGAGGAGGTATCCAGGACTTTAAGCAAGGAATATTACTTTAGAGATTGGATTGAAGAGGAGCAAGATGAAAGGCAGATATGACAGGAAGTTTTTGTATTATTTTAGTGGAGAAACAATGATTGTCTGAGCAAAGGCAGTGGTAGCGGGAATGGAGAGAACTGGAGGGATTCCAGAAATCTTAAGAAAGTAGATGGATAGCTCTTGGCAGTGTCACTGACTGGGGTTGGGGACAGAGTGTACCGCTGTACTATGGAGGGCCCACTTCACGGGCTTCCTTCTCAGCAGGGCAGGTAGATAACGGCATTTTAGCAATGCCTGAAACCACCACTTTCAGCCATATGGCGGGTCTGTGGGTGGCTGGGCAGCAGCAGTGGGAAACAGACGGGCTGCCCGGCAGCAATGATGAATGGGCACATCTCTCGAAGCCAAGACTTCCCTTTTAGCCTCAAAACAGAGCCATCTTCCTCCCACCACCACCATGTGCACAGAGGTGTGAGGGCCCGGGGTCACTAGATGGTGTTTTTGGCCACATCTGCTCATGCAGATACAGACCATGGTCAGCAGCAGAGCAGCATCTTAATTTATTCTCTTTTTCCTGCAGTGTCCTTTGCTTGAGACCCTCTGGGCTAAAATTGAAAAAATGCTGTCTTGATGGAATTATTTTACTAAAGGAACAATTGGTCAGATCCTGAGAATCACTCCTCAGCTATTGGCACATGTTGGTTTTGTCTGCTCTGCAGAGTTGGGAACCACCTGCTCCTCGTGAGAGGGTTGCGGGTGGGGGCGGGTGCCCTCTCCTCTTCCCTCCCCTCATTGGTTCACTTACTGGCATTTGATGTTTCCTTTGAGTCTGTTCATCCTGGTCTTCCTGTGGCCCCTCCACTCTTCTGAGCTGCCCACATGTAGCCCAGCATCCTTAGTGAGGCCAGCTTTTAGCACTGTCTGTGAGTTGTGGTATTTGGAAAAGGGAAGGCTTCCCTGTGTCCTCTGCATGCCTGAGGTTTGGAGGCCCAAGTGCTTAGATATTCATTCTCCTGAAATCACTATGCATTTGTTTTTCTTACTTGGGGCTATAGGACTTTGCCGCAGGGCCACAGGCTGCTTGATCCAGGGTAAACCCATCTGTGTGTTATTCCTCACCACCTTCTCTCCATCCTCCTCCTACTCATGTGGCCTCTTTTTTTCCTACCTAGGAATCACCACACTTAACCTGCTCTGATCCCCAAGCATGGCCATCTCACTTTCTGTCTTTTCATCTCCCTTTCCCCACTCTGTCTCTTGCTTTCCTCTTCCTGCACAAGTCCGGGACTTTGATTCTGAGCTGCAGAATTGTTTTCCAGAAGCTCAAGGGGTTTTGAAGGAGAGATTTTCCCTCTTCCCTCAGCCAGATTTTGGGCCTCAGAGGTAAAGGCAGGTTCCAGGGCGGCTGGCTGTGCGCTCAGAGACTGCTGCTGGGCCTCGAAGCGTCTCACTTGGGAAAGGAGAGCAGTGTTAAAATCTTTGACTCTGAAATCAGGCTGTCACTGGAGCCCCTTATCCCTGTTAGTTGTAGAGGAAACTGCATCAGGGGAGAGGAGCCCCTCCCTTCTGGATCTGCTGTATCCAATTCAGGGGCTGCTGTTGACATGGATGAAAGTACACAGTGGGTACAATTTTTGTAAAACTCTTCATTTACCTCATTCCTGCCCCATCCTACTTCTAACCTCATTGCCCCAAACTGGGAGCTTCCTTGAATTCACTAGAAATAGAAATGGTTAGGTCTATTTTGGGACTATCTCTTGGAGCCTAGGACTAAGTGGAGAAGAGTCAATGGAGTGGGGCGTATCTGTCGACCTGCCCCTGCTAAACTCAACAATCATGGTGAGAGAAATGGCCTTCCAGCACTTCAAGGCTGAGGAACCCACAGAGGGAGGGATTAATTCGATTTATTCATTCTGGCATCACCCCCTATTCTGCAGGCTACTGACGCCCAGCTGCTGTGAGCCAGTCAGGTGCAGAAGTCTCTGGCCTAACTGTGAACTCTAACAGATGGTGGATACAGCAGCTCCTGAAGGCCTGGTTTGGTTCCCTGGTTCCTCCAACCACAAACATTCTGCTCTTTCATTTTTCTCTTCGTTTCTTTTTTCCAAGTCCTTATGGTGCTTTTTTTTTTTTTTTTTGGAGTTGGTTCTACCCTAGTGTATAGTAAGTCAAATTAGTGGCACTTCTCTCCGTGAGTTAGGAGTGGAGGGAGAGCACCCAGGCCCTTTGAGGACTTTGCCAGCCTCACTGGTACCCTTAGCAAAGGGCAATATAAAACCTATCGAGTAGTAACCCTATGGCATGCTCCTTTTAACTATTTGTATTAGTATTATAGTACCCTTTTGTCATTACCTGGCAGCTTTCCTTCTGAGCCTCTAAGCATTACTTAGGTTTAAAATTTACACAGGGCGCTGTCTATGTTGACTGTGCTTTATTTATTCATTGATCATATATTTATTTGATGTCCTGAGTTCTTGGCACTGTGCCAGGCTGTGGGTCTCCAGAGATGAATTGTTCTCAGAGCCTGCCCTCAAGGAGTTTATAATCTGATGGTCTAACAAATTACTGTAAATCAAAGTGGGCAACAGAGCGAGACTCCGTCTCAAAAAAAAAAAAAAAAAAGTCTCTGGATAAAGGGCTATAGGAGTTTGGAGAATGAGAAATGACTTTCAGGAAGACATGTCTTCTGTAGTTTTATGAGCAGACCACTGAGAATACTATGTTAATGGTAACATGCTCCTCAAAGGTTTATTATTATCATTACTGGTAAAGCAGGGATTGATTTGTGGGTCATGTAGCATTTGATGTGCATCTTAAAGAAGCCTCTATATAATTTGGATATGGGGATAAGCATTTATCTGTCCATCTGGCCATTGGAGATACCCCACTTAAGTAGCCAGAAGGGGAGTCAGGGGTCAAACCTGTGTAGGATTGCTGATTATTTAGTGGGCTTAGAACACACATTTAAAGAAAACGACTAGCAAGTATGCATAGCAAGGAAGGAATGCCAGTATGCAGGATGAGTGGGTCCAGGAAAGCTGGGCCAGAATGATACAATGAATGAAGCTGTGCAGAAGAGCCAGGAAAAGGTATTTTGAAAGTGAGATGTGGTTTTCAGAGGTCAAGGATTCCAAGCTGTAGGAGATACTGTCCCTGCCCCAAGAAGCTCAGTATCCAAGTGACTATTAGATTCTGTTACATAAAACAGATAAATGGAATATAAGACACTGTGTGAAACTGTTCTTCTCTTTCTCAAGATCAACAGGCTTGTCTTGAACTGCCAAAGCAGCTCTTCCTCCTAACTTTCTTAACTTTGTTAGTAGCCAGCTGCCATGGTAGTTAAGTTAAGCTACATGGTAGCTGACTTCCCAGCTACCATGCCCCATCTCCAGCCCCTGGACCTTTTCCCTTTTTATTTCTGCATCATTTTCTGCCTGAAAAGTCAGCATCCACAAGACTCTTGGTGTCCTTCACTTCTTTAGGTTCCCATTATTACACCCCCAATCTTGGTCCGCGTCACTCCTCATGGGAACAGTGCAGAGCCTCCTGATTTTGACTCTCCACTTCATGTGTTCCTCTCTGCCCACACCATCCCACACATCCCCATCCAACCTGACCACCCACTGCCATGTGGAGAGTCACTTGGAGGCAGAGTCCTGTGAGGAGGATGTTGTAGTTGCCCAGGTGAGAGCTGAGGTGAGCTCTGATGATGGTGGTGGCAGTGCAGACGGAAAGGGGAAAATCCAGGATGGATTTTGGAGGTGGGACCAACAGGACCAGGTGGTGAATTGGCTGTGGTAGGCTTGGGGGCAGAGCATTTGCGAGACTAGTATCGAGAGATATTGCGAGACCTGGGTTCATGGAGGTGTACTAGGTGTGGAAGTGGGGGTGGGGTGCCATTTAGGGGTAGATCATGAATTTGAGTTTAAATATGTTGAGTTTGAGCTATCCAAGAGATGTAAGTAGAGAGTTGGCTTATGGGGCTGGGGCTAAAGAGAGAGGGTTGGTCAGAGATATAGATCTGGAAGCCGTTGGCATGTAGCATCTGTTAGATCCAGATGTTAATTGAATATGTACTATTAGATGCAGCTTTTCCACCAAAGGTCTTGGAGGGAGGAGTGTCTGTGTTTTATTTTTGCTAGGGTAATGTGAGCTGTGTGTGACTATAACACGGTACTAAAGTTGGGCTTCTTTCTGTCTGGCTAGGTTGAGGAGAAGGAGGATGGGAAGAATGGAGAACAAAGCACTATCTGAATTTAAAGAAAAAAGCCTGTCAGTGAGGAGAACCCTATTATTCCTGTAACCATTGTGTCCAAAGATTACTGTGGCTCTTCTGCCACTCTGCAGAAGAGATGGGCTGTGTGAGCAGGGCAGAGGCTCTTCTAGTTCCATCATGACCTTGGCCCACTGTTTATGCACCAGAATTAGTAAGATGGCTAATTGCACTGAATCTGCATCAGCACTACCACTGGTCTAGTTATTATCCCTGCCTCTGCCCAGAAAGACTTTCTGTTCCAGAAAGTCTCTAAACAAGCTAAACATACCCAAGTGCTTCACACCTCCCACAGCCTTCCCTAGCCCACCATGCCTCACAAAACATATTTGTCCTTTCAAATGAAACAGTAATCTTGGCTTATCTAGATTCAAAAGTTCAAAGATGTATGTAGCTGAAAAAATAAAGAAACCAACAAAAAGAACTTGTAAATACCCTTCTGCTCAGATGAACTGTCTGAACAGCCCCAGTTCAAGTTCTGATAGGAGCACCGGGGATGATTTATGCCAGATACTCTGTTGCCCTTCCCAGCTCCCTTGGTATGTGAATGGGGATGGCTCTGAGCAAGACTACTTTCCTTCCAGGAATCGCTGTGTTTTTGAACTGCTTTGTATTGTGTATTTGTTTAAATCTGTCTCTGATCTTTCACTATCTCTCTCGTTAAGCTCCTTAAGTGGAAGAACTGAGTTTACCTTGTTTACCACTGTGTTCTTAGGGCACCGTATAGTGCCTAGGAGGCAACAAGCATTTAGGACTAAAGAATTATACTCATTTACTACCCCTTTATCCTAAAGTTTCTTCCCTCACGATGGGTCTTTTCTATTATCTATTATCATGGATTTAGTTTTTTAAAAATCTGACTTTAATATGTACCTTTGTGGTATTGACTTTTGGAGAACTAGATAATGATTAACAGCCTGGGCCTTAGCATTTGACAGACATAGGCTTGAATTCTGTTCTGCTTAGCTAATGGCTGTGAGACCTTGGGCAAGATGTTCAAACTCTCTGAGGCTCATTCTTCTCATCTGCAAAATGGAATACGCTTACCTTAAAGTGTTGAGAAGATCACATGAAGTCACAAATACAAACCACCTAGTAGAATGCCTGGCCCACCAGTTAGTGGAAGTTAAACACAAATACATTTTGAGAGCTTGTCTTTACCATTGTTCTTTTAGATCAGTGGTTCTCATTTTTTTGGTCTCAAGACTCCTTTATAATCTTAAAACATTATCAGAAATCCCCAAATCCGAAAGAGCTTTTGTTTGTATGAGATAATGATAAAATATATATATATATATATATATCTCATAAGTGAGATATATATCTCAATACATACTGTTTTAGAAATTAAAACTGAAATTTAAAAATCTATTCATTTAAGAATAAGAGTAATAAAAGTTATTGCATGTTGACTATCAGCATATTTTTAGAAATAATTTTGTGTCAAGAGTGCTGTTCTTTTAGACTTTGAAAATCTTTTTGACCCTACCTTAATGAATGAAGCTGGAATCTCATATCTACCTCTGTATTCAGCCCACTGCAATATTACATACTGTGTGGTTTCTGGAAACTCTACTCACTGTACATTTGTGAGAGAATGAGAGTCAAAAAGGTCAGTAATGTCTTAGTTTTTTGGGGAAATAATTTTGAATTTAAGGACCCCTGAAAGGGTCTCAGGGAATCTCTAGAGTTCCTAGTCACACTTTGGGAACTGCTTTCTAGATACTGGGTTCTATAAAATAGGGCCATAGTTGGATATTTAGGGTTAACCTGAGCAAGTGACTAATGAGACTGATTAAAAGCCATTGTGAGCCCAGCCCTGGAAGGCACTGTTAGAATCTGAGTCTGAGCTTCCTTAATTCACTCTGTGCTTCTTCCCCAACACCTAATCAGGTGGATAGCTCTCTTCAGCTTAGCTTCCCTATTTGTTCTGTCTTCACCTGAGTCCAGGCCCTCATTACCCCACACCTGAACGTCAAGCCAGGCTTCTCTTGGTTGTGGCAATTTGATACAGGAGAAAGAGCATTTTGGAGTCACTTAGACCTGGCTACAAATTCTGGATTCATTTACTGTGAGGTGTATCTATAAAAGGTGGTTGACAGGACCCACCTGCCCCCTCCAAGGGGTCTTGCGGTTCTAGGTGAGATTATGATGCCACATGCCTGACACAGGTCTGGCTCACAGTGGGTGCTCAGCAGTGAGTTCTGCTCCTTTCCTAGGCGGTCCCAGCCAGTTCACTCTCTGGACTGTCAGTAAGCCCCATACTTCTGAATCCCTGAGGTGTCTAAAGCCAATATTATACACATTTACCACTCACTTGCAGGTTGTATGTTTCTTATCTTCTGTGCCTTGTTTCTCAAGACTGTAAGCCACCAGAGGGCAAAACCATGCCTGTTAAGGTTTCTGTATCTTCCATGGGGCTGAGGTTTATAAATATTTATTGTTTTGAGTAGAATAATTAAAGGGCATATTTTCTGCCCTTGACAGATGCCCAGTGTGGTGGGATGATGTATTCCATTTGTATAAGGCAATATAGTCATACTTAAAAAGTATTATTATGAAACAAGTGACAATCAGCAGGCAGGTCAGCTCCACAAACAACAGAGATACCTGCCACAAACACTACTGTTTAACAAAGAAGATTTCCGAGTCTTTGTTAATGATAGACATATTTTGAGTATTTTTCAATATAATGCAACCCACAGGGAAAGAGAAAAGAATGTAGTGCCTTAGAGTTGTTTAGAAAGGCATTAGACTAAGCCAGATGTTCCTGGAGGAGGCAGCTGAAAGGTGGTCCTGGCCAGCCACTACACAACCACTGCCACTTACCCCTCCAGGGGTCTTGCCATCTCAACAGGCTTCCTAGCCCACTCTTCTTAGAGCCCATTGACTTGTGTCTCTTTCTTGTCTTGGAGCATCAGCTCGCTCTCTTCCTGCTTCTGCCTCTCAGCTTCCTCTGTACCATACCCTTTAAAAGTGCCCCAGATGGCAGGAGACAATGCAAAAGAAGCTGTCCGAAGGTTGGTTTTGCTTTTCACTCTTCTAGCGCTACTATCCCTCTCCCTACGTTCCCCAAAGGCAGGTGAGCATGCAAGGCCTGGTACCTCCTTGGAGCAGGGGAGAGAAAACCATACCAAGAGCAATACAAATCCAAATTAAGATCTCAGTAAATTATCCTGTCTTATTTAAAAATCACAGTAGGGCTCTTGTCTGATTTCATATCCAGGGGAGCCTGTAGGAGCTGCTGGAACAGAGGGAAGGGGTGTTCTCATCACTGTGTCTAGGAGAACACAGTTAATCTCTTTCCCTACCTGTGCAGATGTTTGAGGTGAAGGTAGTCTCTAAAGTAGATCCTATGTAAGCTCCTGATGGGTTTGTAACCAACCCAGTCAGAGGAGGTAATTATTTTTCTTAGTTTTAAAGATTTTTAAGCCAAACACTCCATTATCTCCCTCACCTACTTAGTTTTATGTTCAGTCCATTCAGTTCTAACTTCTGCTCTTAGATAAGAGGATTTCTACTTCTCTTTTCTGGTGAAGGAAGCACAAGTGGCCAACCTTTTTTTCATAATGGTCCTTCACTAATTTGAAGACCAGCTTCTTACCATCTGCTACATCCAGATCACTGTGGTTATATTGCCCTTTGAGTTATCAAGGAGTTCTTGCACATAGTATGGGCTTAGTGAGTGCTCACTACTGATCCCATTGTGAGTGGATTAAAGCCCCCTGGGCCATGGAGTGCTCCTTCCAGGAGAAGACCATCCCATTTAGAGGTATGAAGCCACTCACAGGCAAGGATTTGTCTGCCAAGACCAAAATACACTTGTTTAGAAATGCTGTAGGGATGTGCTATCAGGAGGTTCCTATTCTAAAGCTGTTTGCTGGAAGACAGAAAAAGATGGCATTTTGTAACTGTGCAGCCATACACAACCTCCTCCATGGGGTAACAGGAAGGAAAAGTCTGGTTTTTTTCTTAGTTTTATTTTCTTCACTTGTTCCTTGTTCTTTGCTCCTCCCTCTCTTTTCTTTCTTCAACCTTTTCTTCTTTCTTTATCAGATTGACATGAATACTAAAGAAAAGCTAAACTTTCCACTGAGTTGCTAGACACCAGAAACCCAGAATGTTCTGGAAAGAGCCTCCACTTTTAGTCTGATATTATTGGTGTATATGTAAAATATACTCACTTCTTCAGGGATTTAGCTGAGGGTCTAGGGTCCAGCCAGGACTCTACTTACTCTGTCTGCTTACTGTTTCTATTATTCTCCTCAGCCAGTCTATCTAATGTAGATACAGAAAAAACAAAGGAAGAAAACCCTTCAGTCTCCTTTTTAAAGGCATTCTTTGATGTTATGTCTATCACAACTTTGCCCTGAACTGCTTAGATGGTTTTAGGGCTACTGTCTACAGCCTGGTCACTGCTCAGGTTTTTTCTAGGGTTTATATTTTTGATGGTAGGGGTTTCTCAGTAACATTTTTTTTTTTAAAGATCTCATACATTGATGACACCAGCTTCATCACTTACCTATGGTTTAGAGTGGTTCAGGTCAAGGTCTTAGAATTTAGGACTAGGAAAACCAACTCGTACTTCACATCTAATCATTGTGAATTTTAGTTCCCTTACATAAAATTGGGGAGCATGGTCCTATATCAGCTAACATCCAAGAATGGGGAGGATTGAAACTGTTTGCATGAAAACTGAGATTGTTGGTATAAAACCTCCTACATGTTTAGCTCTTATTAAGTTTCTTCTCACATACCCTACTCTGATAAGAAATACCAGTAACAATTGTTGACGTCCTAAATTACTCAGAATCTCTCGTGGTTGTCTGCAATATTACTGTAGGATTGCTTATCTGATGATCTGTCTATGTTAATCTCAGCTGCAGTGTGGTTTAGGATGTGTCTATGTAAATGCATGTGCCTGAATGTGATATAGCTTTGTTGGAAAAGCAAAAGCAGAGAGGCAGTCCTGCCAATCTAGGTCCATCTTTTTGGTAGCCACGTCTAAGAGTATTTTTTTTTTAGTTTGAGAAATATCTCTTGTGTGAAACTATATTCTGTTTTCTGCTCTCAACTTTTATCCCTTTCCTATGTTTCCTGATGTCTCTGTCTGTAGAGCCCTGTTGGTAATAGGTATGTGTGGGAAGATAATTACGGGTCAGAGAGGCCTTCTATTGCAAAGGGGAGACATGGTACTTCATCTCTCATCCTCCTCCTCCACCTAAACACCATTTTAGCTTTTGCTGCCTTGTTAGGAATGTATTAGAGGATTCCATGTTTTATAAAGGGATAAACCAGAGGAGAGGGCCAAGATCCTGAGACGCTGTAAATATCCAATGGACCATTCTTGCCATCCCCATTGTAATTGAGGCAATGGAAAAAGGTAGCCTACATCTATGATATAGAATTAATCTTTGTTAATTATTATTCCATCTACATTGTGTGCCATACATGTATGAAGATGTGAAAATGAATAAAGCACAGACCTTACTGATAAGGAGCTCAGACTCTAGTAAAAAGAGAGATGCATAAATCCAGTGTTAAAAGACACTGTGATTAATTTGTCCAAGGTTATATAACAAAGACCAGATTTACCCTCTTGCCTGAAAAAAAAAAAAGGAAAATAAACAGAAAGCTTAACAAAATATATAAAACAATGCTTTCAAGATACTGGACATCAAGCAACAAAGGACAGTGATCCCTAAGATGCGGGAAATAAATGAAGTTAGCCCTATGATTACCCCAGTTTACTGCCTTCAGAGAATTTCTGCAACCTGGTTGGGGAACTCAGTCAGAATCTGAGGAAATGGAACTGAGAGTGTGGATCTGATGAAGGCAGCTAGATATGACAGAGGAGAGTATTGTCTTGGCCTGTTTTCTGCTACTAAAACAGAATACCACACAGACTGGATAATTTAAAAAGAAAAGAATTTATTTAGCTCATCGTTCCTCCAGAAAGCTGGGAAGCCCAAGAGCATGGTGCTGGCATCTTCTTAGGGCCTTCATGGTGCATCATAATATGGCAGAGGGCATTACATGATGAGTGGGCAAGAAAGCCAGAGAGAGCTCATTTTTATAATAAAGCTACTCCAATAATAACGAACTCATTTTCAAGATACATCAATCCATTCATGAGGGCAGAGGGATTATGTTTTCAACACATGCACTTTTGAGGGACATATTCAGACCATAGCAAGTATCAAATAGGAGAGGGCTGCACAAAGAGAAAACTAGGAAGATACAGCAGAGAATCTTCCTCAAGCCTTCAATAGAAAACTAATCAACACTTGTGAATGAAGAAACTGCCCAAAGCTAGGAGAAGAATGACCCAAAAGGATTATTAAAAAACAGTGACTGGTGCTTGCACAAGGTTGGGAAGAAGTTCAGTTCCCACCAGGCCAGCTGTATTCATGGGACATTGGATTGAGTAGTCAGAAGGGTCTTTCCTTGGCAGTGGGAAATAATTACCCCTAGACTAAATAATGCTCTGGGTCCACTTAACAAATCTTAAAGGTAAGACTCAAAGGATCAAGTTGTTTCCAAATAATTTAACTGTGTTGCAGAATAAAGCTCAAAAATACATGTAGGAATACAAAAATATCCAGTACTCCCAAAGTCCTATTCACAATGTCTGACATTCAATAAAAATGACCAATTAAGCAAAGAAAGAAGAAAATGTACTCATGATGAGGAGAAAAATCAGTCAACCAAAATTGACTCAACTGTTACAGGTTTTTAGAATTAGCAGGCAAAGACATTAGTTATTATAACTATATTCCATATGTTTCAATATTTAAGTAAAGACATGGTAAATTTTTTTTTCAAATCAAGCTTCTAGAGATGAAAAAGCATTGTCCAAGATAAAAATGCATTAGGTAGGATTAATGGCAGAATTGACACTAGACATTGCAGAAGGGAAGATTAATACACTTGAAGACACAGCAATATGCACTATCCAAATAAAATACCTAGAGAGAAAAGAATTTAAGAAAAATGAAAGAGGCATCAAGGAGCTATGACACAACTTTACAGGGCAAATATACATATAATTGGAGTCTGCAAAGGACAAGAGAGGGAAATCTTTCTGAGCCTAGTCTGGCTTGCGAGGCTGCTTTTATAATTTAAAAAATAAAAAGCAAAGGATGAGAGAGAAAGAGAAGGTAGAAGCAATATTTGAAGAAATAATGGCTGAAAAACCTTCAAACTTGATGAAAAACATGAATTCACAAATCCAAGAGCCCAGCAAACCCCAGGCACAAGAAACATGAAAACACACAAAAAACCTATGCCAACGTACATCATAAAAATTTCAAAATCGTGATAAAAAGAAAATCTTAAAAGCAAACGTAGGAAAAAATATATGATACATAACAAGGAACAAAGACATCAGATTTCTTTTTTTTTTAATTTTATTTTATTTATTATACTTTAGGTTTTAGGGTACATGTGCACAATGTGCAGGTTTGTTACATATGTATCCATGTGCCATGTTGATTTCCTGCACCCATTAACTCGTCATTTAGCATTAGGTATATCTCCTAATGCTGTCCCTCCCCCCTCCCCCCACCCCACAACAGTCCCCGGAATGTGATGTTCCCCTTCCTGTGTCCATGAGTTCTCATTGTTCAATTCCCACCTATGAGTGAGAACATGCGGTGTTTGGTTTTTTGTCCTTGCGATAGTTTACTGAGAATGATGTTTTCCAGTTTCATCCATGTCCCTACAAAGGACACGAACTCATCATTTTTTATGGCTGCATAGTATTCCATGTGTATATGTGCCACATTTTCTTAATCCAGTCTATCGTTGTTGGACATTTGGGTTGGTTCCAACTCTTTGCTATTGTGAATAGTGCCGCAATAAACATACGTGTGCATGTGTCTTTATAGCAGCATGATTTATAGTCCTTTGGGTATATACCCAGTAATGGGATGGCTGGGTCACATGGTATTTCTAGTTCTAGATCCCTGAGGAATCGCCACACTGACTTCCACAATGGTTGAACTAGTTTACAGTCCCACCAACAGTGTAAAAGTGTTCCTATTTCTCCACATCCTCTCCAGCACCTGTTGTTTCCTGCTTTTTTAATGATGTCCATTCTAACTGGTGTGAGATGGTATCTCACTGTGGTTTTGATTTGCATTTCTCTGATGGCCAGTGATGAGGAGCATTTCTTCATGTGTTTTTTGGCTGCATAAATGTCTTCTTTTGAGAAGTGTCTGTTCATGTCCTTTGCCCACTTTTTGATGGGGTTGTTTGTTTTTTTCTTGTAAATTTGTTTGAGTTCATTGTAGATTCTGGATATTAGCCCTTTGTCAGATGAGTAGGTTGCAAAAATTTTCTCCCATTCTGTAGGTTTCCTGTTCACTCTGATGGTAGTTTCTTTTGCTGTGCAGAAGCTCTTTAGTTTAATTAGATCCCATTTGTCAATTTTGGCTTTTGTTGCCATTGCTTTTGGTGTTTTAGACATGAAGTCCTTGCCCACGCCTATGGCCTGAATGGTATTGCCTACGTTTTCTTGTAGGATTTTAATGGTTTTAAGTCTAACATTTAAGTCTTTAATCCATCTTGAATTAATTTTTGTATAAGGTGTAAGGAAGGGATCCAGTTTCAGCTTTCTACATATGGCTAGCCAGTTTTCCCAGCACCATTTATTAAATAGGGAATCCTTTCCCCATTTCTTGTTTTTGTCAGGTTTGTCAAAGATCAGATAGTTGTAGATATGCGGCATCATTTCTGAGGGCTCTGTTCTGTTCCATTGATCTATATCTCTGTTGTGGTACCAGTACCATGCTGTTTTGGTTACTGTAGCCTTGTAGTATAGTTTGAAGTCAGGTAGCGTGATGCCTCCAGCTTTGTTCTTTTGGCTTAGGATTGACTTGGCGATGTGGGCTCTTTTTTGGTTCCATATGAACTTTAAAGTAGTTTTTTCCAATTCTGTGAAGAAAGTCATTGGTAGCTTGATGGGGATGGCATTGAATCTATAAATTACTTTGGGCAGTATGGCCATTTTCACGATATTGATTCTTCCAACCCATGAGCATGGAATGTTCTTCCATTTGTTTGTATCCTCTTTTATTTCATTGAGCAGTGGTTTGTAGTTCTCCTTGAAGAGGTCCTTCACATCCCTTGTAAGTTGGATTCCTAGGTATTTTATTCTCTTTGAAGCAATTGTGAATGGGATTCACTCATGATTTGGCTCTCTGTTTGTCTGTGATTGGTGTACAAGAATGCTTGTGATTTTTGTACATTGATTTTGTATCCTGAGACTTTGCTGAAGTTGCTAATCAGCTTAAGGAGATTTTGGGCTGAGACAATGGGATTTTCTAGATATACAATCATGTCATCTGCAAACAGGGACAGTTTGACTTCCTCTTTTCCTAATTGAATACCCTTTATTTCCTTCTCCTGCCTGATTGCTCTGGCCAGAACTTCCAGCACTATGTTGAATTGGAGCGGTGAGAGAGGGCATCCCTGTCTTGTGCCAGTTTTCAAAGGGAATGCTTCCAGTTTTTGCCCATTCAGTATGATATTGGCTGTGGGTTTGTTGTAGATAGCTCTTATTATTTTGAGATACGTCCCATCAATACCTAATTTATTGAGAGTTTTTAGCATGAAGGGTTGTTGAATTTTGTCAAAGGCCTTTTCTGCATCTATTGAGGTAATCATGTGGTTTTTGTCTTTGGTTCTGTTTATATGCTGGATTACATTTATTGATTTGCGTATGTTGAACCAGCCTTGCATCCCAGGGATGAAGCCCACTTGATCATGGTGTATAAGCTTTTTGATGTGCTGCTGGATTCGGTTTGCCAGTATTTTATTGAGGATTTTTGCATCAATGTTCATCAAGGATATTGGTCTAAAATTCTCTTTTTTGGTTGTGTCTCTGCCTGGCTTTGGTATCAGGACGATGCTGGCTTCATAAAATGTGTTAGGGAGGATTCCCTCTTTTTGTATCGATTGGAATAGTTTCAGAAGGAATGGTATCAGTTCCTTCTTGTACCTCTGGTAGAATTCAGCTGTGAATCCATCAGGTCCTGGACTCTTTTTGGTTGGTAAGCTATTGATTATTGCCACAATTTCAGAACCTGTTATTGGTCTATTCAGAGATTCGACTTCTTCCTGATTTAGTCTTGGGAGGGTGTATTTGTCGAGGAATTTATCCATTTCTTCTAGATTTTCTAGTTTATTTGCATAGAGGTGTTTGTAGTATTCTCTGATGGTAGTTTGTATTTCTGTGGGATCAGTGGTGATATCCCCTTTATCATTTTTTATTGCATCTATTTGATTCTTCTCTCTTTTCTTCTTTATTAGGCTTGCTAGCGTTCTATCAATTTTGTTGATCTTTTCAAAAAACCAGCTCCTGGATTCATTAATTTTTTGAAGGGTTTTTTGTGTCTCTATTTCCTTCAGTTCTGCTCTGATTTTAGTTATTTCTAGCCTTCTGCTAGCTTTTGAATGTGTTTGCTCTTGCTTTTCTAGTTCTTTTAATTGTGGACATCAGATTTCTCATTAGAAAGAATGCTAGAAAGAATGCAGGTAGAAAACAATAGAGCACCATCTTTAAAGTACTGAAAGAAAACTCTCAACCTAGAATTCTATGTCCAGCAAAAATATCTTTCAAAACCAAAATTTAAATGAAGATATCTTAGACATGTAAAATCTGAAAAAAGTTTGTCATTAATACACCAGCACTATAAAAAATATAAACAGATGTCTTTCAGACAAACCAAAAATGATACTGAATGAAAATATGAATCTCTATAAAGGAATGAAGAGCACTAGCCTTTCTGCCTGAACTTTCTTCTCTTCTTTTGCTAACTCCTGCGAGTCCTTAATGACTCAGTTCAGATGACCACCAGTTTTCCTCCAACCCCTTAGAATGGAATCACTATCCCTCCCAAGGCTCTCTGTGATTACCTCCTACATTGCGTTTATCATGATAATATAATTGTCCACTTGTATAACTCTTCTAGGAATTTATGAGCTTGAGGGCAGGGACTATATATACTGATAACTGGCACATAGTCAATGATCAACAAATGCTTATTGAGTGGATCAGTGTTCTGAATTAAGGCATGGCAGTGGCATGAAAGTGGCCAGAAAGAGTTTTGTCTGGGAACACTTCTTGAGGCAAGACCAATGAAAACTTGTCAAAGGTGATTGGGGATAGTAGATTCCACTGTATTATTGTCCAAACTTTAGTTTTTGGGGGTCCATTTTTGCCATTTTTGGGTCCATATTTTTGGGTCCATTTTTACCAAAGTTCAACCTATATTACTTTTTAACTCAGCATTACTTCTTAAATGAACTCATACATTTTTACATAGATAAATGTGTTTTTTTAAAAAATATGGTGTGACCTACGCTGGGATGGAGGCATGTGTAGGGGAGCTGTCAGTGAGGGTGGTGACTGTCTGCCTCTGAGAGACAAGGAAGGCCTTGCTGTTGCTTGCATAAATGAGTGACTGAAAGAAGGAATGAGGTGCAATTTTAATAGCTCTAAAAGGAGAAACTGGCATTTCTTCAGGCAGAAAAGGGGGAAAGACTAAACCTGGAAGAAGGTACTGATAGGCAAAAGCAATGAGACTGTTTTAGAAATGAGTTTCAGGCATCCAGGGAATGGTGTGACTGTGGGACAGGATATAAGGTTTTTTTATTTTTCATATATATATACTTTAAGTTCTGGGATACATGTGCTGAATGTGCAGGTTTGTTACCTAGGTATACACGTGCCATGGTGGTTTGATGCACCCATCAACCCGTGATCTACATTAGGTATTTCTTCTAATGCTATCCCTCCCTTAGCCCCCTGACCCCCTGACAGGCCCCAGTGTGTGATGTTCCTCTCCCTGTGTCCATGTGTTCCCATTGTTTAACTCCCACTTATGAGTGAGAACATGCTGTGTTTGGTTTTCTGTTCTTGTGTTAGTTTGCTGAGAATGATGGTTTCCAGCTTCATCCATGTCCCTACAAAGGACATTAACTGATCCTTTTTTACGGCTGCATAGTATCCACAGTGAATATGTGCCACATTTTCTTTATCCAGTCTATCACTGATAGGCATTTGGGTTGGTTCCAAGTCTTTGCTATTGTGAATAGTGCTGCAATAAACATACATGTGCATGAGTCTTTATAGTAGAATGATTTATAATCCTTTGGGTATATACCCAGTAATAGGATTGCTGGGTCAAATGGTATTTTTGGTTCTAGATTCTTAAAGAATCGCCACACTGTTTTCCATGATAGTTGAACTAATTTACACTCCCACCAACAGTGTAAAAGCATTCCTATTCTCCACATCCTCTCCAGCATCTGTTGTTTCCTTTTTTTTATTATACTTTAAGTTCTAGGGTACATTTGCACAATGTGCAGTTTTGTTACATATGTATACATGTGCCATGTTGGTGTGCTGCACCCATTAACTCATCATTTACATAAAGTATTTCTCCTAATGCTATCCCTCCCCCTTCTCCCCACCCCATGACAGGCCCCGGTGTGTGATGTTCTTCACCCTGTGTCCAAGTATTCTCATTGTTCAGTTCCCACCTATGAGTGAGAACATGCAGTATTTGGTTTTCTGTCCTTGCAATAGTTTGCTGAGAATGATAGTTTCCAGCTTCATCCATGAACTCATCCTTTTTTATGGCTGCATAGTATTCCATGGTGTATATGTGCCACATTTTCTTAATCCAGTCTATCATTGATGGACATTTAGGTTGGTTCCAAGTCTTTGCTATTGTGAATAGTGTCGCAATAAACATACGTGTGCATGTGTCTTTATAGCAGCATGATTTATAATCCTTTGGGTATATACCCAGTAATGGGATGGCTGGGTCAAATGGTATTTCTAGTTCTAGATCCTTGAGGAATTGCCACAGCATCTTCCACAATGGTTGAACTAATTTACACTCCCACCAACAGTGTAAAAGCCATCCTATTCTCCACATCTCTCCAGCACCTGTTGTTTCCTGACTTTTTAAATGATCGTCATTCTAACTGGTGTGGGATGGTATCTCATTGTGGTTTTGATTTGCATTTCTCTAATGACCACTGATGATGAACTTTTCTTTCATATGTTTGTTGGCTGCATAAATGTCTTCCTTTTATAAGTTTCTGTCATTCACTGTACCCACTTTTTGATGGGGTTGTTTTTTTCTTGTCAATTTGTTTAAGTTCCTTGTAGATCCTGGGTATTAGCCCTTTGTCAGATGGATAGATTGCAGAAATTTTCTCCCATTCTGTAGGGTGCCAGTTCACTCTGATGATAGTTTCTTTTGCTGTGCAAAAGCTCTTTAGTTTAATTAGATCCCATTTGTCAATTTTGGCTTTTGTTGCCATTGCTTTTGGTGTTTTAGTCATGAAGTGTTTGCCCATGCCTATGTCCTGAATGGTATTGCCTAGGTTTTCTTGTAGGGTTTTTATGGTTTTAGGTCTTACATTTAAGTCTTTAATCCTTCTAGAATTAATTTTTGTATAAAGTGTAAAGAAGGGGTTGAGTTTCAGTTTTCTGCATATGGCTAGCCAGTTTTCCCAGCACCATTTATTAAATAGGGAATCCTTTCCCCATTTCTTGTTATTGTCAGTTGTGTCAAAGATCAGATGGTTGTAGATGTGTGGTGTTATTTCTGAGGCCTCTGTTCTGTTCCATTGGTCTATATATCTGTTTTGGTACCAGTACCAAGCTGTTTTTGTTACTGTAGTCTTGTAGTATAGTTTGACGTCAGGTAGCCTGATGCCTCCAGCTTTGTTCTTTTTGCTGAGGATTGTCTTGGGCATATGGGCTCTTTTTTGGTTCCATATGAAATTTAAAGTAGTTTTTTTCTAATTCTGTGAAGAAAGTCAATGGTGGCTTGATGGGGATAGCATTGAATCTATAAATTACTTTGGGCAGTGCGGCCATTTTCACAATACTGATTCTTCCTATCCATGAGCATGGAATGTTTTTCCATTTATTTGTGTCCTCTCTTATTTCCTTGAGCAGTGATTTGTAGTTCTCTTTGAAGAGGTCCTTCACATCCCTGGTAAGTTGTATTCCTAGGTATTTTATTCTCTTTGTCGTAATTGTGAATGGGAGTTCACTCATGATTTGGCTATTATTGGTGTATAAGAATGCTTGTGATTTTTGCACATTGATATTGTATCCTGAGACTTTGCTGAAGTTGCTTATCAGCTTAAGGAGATTTTGGGCTGAGACAATGGGGTTTTCTAAATATACAATCATGTCGTCTGCAAATAGAGACAATTTGACTTCCTCTCTTCCTATTTGAATACACTTTATTTCTTTCTCTTGCCTGATTGCCCTGGCAAAAACTTCCAACACTATGTTGAATAGGAGTGGTGAGAGAGGGCATCCTTGTCTTGTGCTGGTTTTCAAAGGGAATGTTTCCGGCTTCTGCCCATTCAGTAGGACATTGGCTGTGGGGTGGTCATAAATAGCTCTCATTATTTTGAGATATGTTCCATCAATACCTAGTTTACTGAGAGTTTTTAGCATGAAGGTCTGTTGAATCTTATCGAAGGCCTTTTTTACATCTATGGAGATAATCATGTGGTTTTTGTCATTGGTTCTGTTTATGAGATGGATTACGCTTATTTATTTGTGTATGTTGAATCAGCCTTGCATCCCAGGGATGAAACTGACTTGATCATGGTGGAGAAGCTTTTTGATGTGCTGCTGGATTCGATTTGCCAGTATTTTACTGAGGATTTTTGCATCGATGTTCATCAGGGATATTGGCCTGAAATTTTCTTTGTTTGTTGTGTTTCTGCCAGGTTTTGGTATCATGATGATGCTGGCCTCATAAAATGAGTTAGGGAGGATTCCCTCTTTTCCTGTTAATTGGAATAGTATCAGAAGGAATGGTACCAGCTCCTCTTTGTACTTCTGGTAGAATTCGGCTTTGAATCTGTCTGGTCCTGGGTTTTGTTTTGGTTGTTAGGCTGTTAATTACTGCTTCAATTTCAGAACTTGTTATTGGTCTGTTCAGGTATTTGACTTCTTCCTGGTTTAGTCTTGGAAGGGTGTATGCATCCAGGAATTTATCCACTTCTTCTAGATTTTCTAGTTTATTTGCATAGAGGTGTTTATAGTATTCTCTGATGGTAGTTTGTATTTCCGTGGGATCAGTGGTGATATCCCCTTTATCATTTTTTATTGTGTCTATTTGATTCTTCTCTCTTTTCTTCTTTATTAGTCTGGCTAGTGGTCTATTTTGTTAAACTTTTCAAAAAACCAGCTCCTGGATTCATTGATTTTTTTGAAGGGTTTTTGTGTCTCCATCTCCTTCAGTTCTGTTCACATCTTAGTTATTTCTTGTCTTCTGCTAGCTTTTGAATTTGTTTGCTCTTGCTTCTCTAGTTTTTTTAATTGTGATGTTAGGGTATCAATTTTAGATCTTTCCTGCTTTCTCCTGTGGGCGTTTAGTGCTACAAATATCCCTGCAAACACTGCTTTAGCTATGTCTCAGAGATTCTGGTACCTTGTGTCTTTGTTCTCATTGGTTTCAAGGAACTTATTTATTTCTGCCTTAATTTTGTTATTTACCCAGTAGTCATTCAGGAGCAGGTTTTTCAGTTTCCATGTTGTTGTGTGGTTTTGAGTGAGTTTCTTAATCTTGAGTTCTAATTTGATTGCACTGTGGTCTGACAGACTGTTATGATATCTGTCCTTTTGCATTTGCTGAGGAGTATTTTACTTCCAATTATGTGGTCAATTTTAGAATAAGTGTGATGTGGTGCTGAGAAGAATGTATATTCTGTTGATTTGGGTTGGAGAGTTCTGTAGATGTCTATTAGGTCTACTTGGTCCAGAGCTGAGTTCACGTCCTGAATATCCTTGTTAATCTTCTGTCTCATTGATCTGTCTAATACTGACCGTGGGGTGTTAAAGTCTCCCACTATTATTGTGTGGAAGTCTGAGTCTCTTTGTAGGTCTCTTAGAACTTGCTTTATGAATCTGGGTGCTTCTGTGTTGAGTGCATATATATATTTAGGATAGTTAGCTCTTCTTGTTGTTTTGATCCCTTTACCATTATGTAATGGCCTTCTTTGTCTTTTTTGATCTTTGTTGGTTTAAAGTCTGTTTTATCAGAGACTAGCATTGCCACCCCTGCTTTTTTTTTTTTTTTCTCTTCATTTGCTTGGTAAATATTCCTACATCCCTTTATTTTGAGCCTATGGGCATCTTTGCATGTGAGATGGGTATCCTGAATACAGCACACTGATGGGTCTTGACTCTTTATCCAATTTGCCAGTCTGTGTCTTTTAATTGGGGCATTTAGCCTGTTTACATTTACGGTTAATATGGTTATGTGTGAATTTGATCCTATCATTATAATGCTAGCTGGTTATTTTGCCTGTTAGTTGATGCAGTTTTTTCATAGTATCTATGGTCTTTACAATTTAGTATGTTTTGTAGTGGCTGGTCCCGGTTGTTCCTTTCCATACTTAGTACTTCCTTCAGGAGCTCTTGTAAGGCAGGCCTGGTGGTGACAAAATCTCTCAGCATTTGCTTGTCTGTAAAGGATTTTATTTCTCCTTTGCTTGTGAAGCTTAGTTTGGCTAGACATGAAATTCTGGGTTGAAAATCATTTTCTTTAAGAATGTTGACGCTTGTAATCCCAGCACTTTGGGAGGCTGAGGCGGGCGGATCATGAGGTCAGGAGATCGAGACCACGGTGAAACCCGTCTCTACTAAAAATATAAAAAAATTAGCCGGGTGTGGTGGTGGGCGCCTGTAGTCCCAGCTACTCGGAGAGGTTGAGGCAGGAGAATGGCATGAACCCGGGAGGTGGAGCTTGCAGCAAGCCGAGATCGCGCCGCTGCACTCCAGCCCGGGCGACAGAGCGAGACTCCGTCTCAAAAAAAAAAAAAAAGAATGTTGAATATTGTACCCCACTCTCTTCTGGCTTGTAGGATTTCTGCTGAGAGATCCGCTCTTAGTCTGATGGGCTTCCCTTTGTGGGTAACCTGACCTTTCCCTCTGGCTGCCCTTAACATTATTTTTTCATTTCAACCTTGGTGAGTCTGACGATTATGTGTCTTGAGGTTGCTCTTCTTGAGGAGTATCTTTTTGGTATTCTCTATATTTCCTGAATTTGAATGTTGGCCTGTCTTGCTATGTTGGGGAAGTTCTCTCGTATAATATCCTGAAGAGTGTTTTCCAACTTGGTTCCACTCTCTCTGTCAATTTCAGGTACATCAATCAAATAGGTTTGGTCTTTTCACATAGTCCCATTTTTCTTATAGGCTTTGTTCATTCATTTTCATTCTTTTTTCTCTAATTTTGGCTTCATGCTTTATTTCATTAAGTTGATCTTCAATCTCTGATATCCTTTCTTCCACTTGATCGATTCGGCTATTGATACTTGTGTATATTCACGAAGTTCTCGTGGTGTGTCTTTCAGCTCCATCAGGTCATTTATGTTCTTCTCTAAACTGGTTATTCTAGTTAGCAATTCATCTAACCTTTTTTCAAGGCTCTTAGCTTCCTTGCATTGGGTTAGAACATGCTCCTTTAGCTCAGAAAAGTTTGTTATTACACACCTTCTGAAGCCTACTTCTGTCAATTTGTCAAATTCATTCTCCATCCAGTTTTGTTCCCTTGCTGGTGAGTAGCTGTGATCCTTTGGAGGAGAACAAGTGTTCTGGTTTTTGGAATTTTCAGACTTTTTGCACTAGTTTTTCCTCATCTCCGTGGGTTTTTCTATCTTTGGTCTTTGATGTTGGTGACCTTCGAATGGAACTCGTTTTTGTTGGTGTTGTTGCCATTCCTTTCTGTTTGTTAGTTTTCCTTCCATCAGTCAGGCTGCTCTGCTGCGGGTCTGCTGGAGTTTGCTGGAGGTCCACTCCAGACCCTGTTTGCCTGGGTATCACCAGCAGAGGCTGCAGAACAGCAAAGATTTCTGCCTGTTCCTTCCTCTGGAAGCTTTGTCCCAGAGGGTCACCTACCAGATGCCAGCTGGAATTCTCCTGTATAAGGTGTCTGTGGACCCCTGCTGGGAGGTGTCTCCCCATCAGGAGGCACGGGGGGTCAGGGACCCACTTGAGTAGGCAGTCTGTCCCTTAGCAGAGCTCAAGTGCTGTGCTGGGGGATCCGCTGCTCTCTTCTGAGCCAGCAGGCAGGAGTGTTTAAGTCTGCTGAACCTGTGCCCACAGCCACCCCTTCCCTCAGGTGCTCTGTCCCAGGGATATGGAAGTTTTATCTATAAGACCCTGACTGGGGCTGCTGCCTCTCTTTCAGACATGCTGTGCCCAGAGAGGAGGAATCTAGAGAGGCAGTCTGGCTACAATGGCTTTGTGGTGCTGTGGTGTGCTTCGCCCAGTTCGAACTTCCCCGCAGCTTTTTTTATACTGTGAGGGGAAAATAGCCTACTCAAGCCTCAGAAATGGTGGACACCCCTCCCCCTACCAAGCTCAAACGTCCCAGGTGGACTTCAGACTGCTGTGCTGGCAGCAAGAATTTCAAGCCAGTGGATCTTAGCTTGCTGGGGTCCATTGAGGTGGGATCCACTGAGCTAGACCACTTGGCTCCTTGGCTTCAGCCCCCTTCCCAGGGGAGTGAATAGTTCTGTCTCGCTGGTGTTCCAGGTGCCACTGGGGTATGAAAAAAAAACTCCTGCCCAAATAGCAGCCCAGTTTTGTGCTTGAAACCCAGGGCTCTGGTGGTATAGACACCTGAGGGAATCTCTTGGTCTGCAGGTTGTGAAGTCTATGGGAAAAGCTTAGTATTTGGGCCAGAGTGCACCATTCCTCACAGCATAGTCCCTCAGGGCTTTCCTTGGCTACAGGAGGGAGTTCCCCACCCCTTGCACTTCCTGGGTGAGGTGATGCCCCACCCTACTTCTGCTCGCCCTCCATGGGCTGCACTCACTGTCTAACCAGTCACGGTGAGATGAGCCAGGTACCTCAGTTGGAAAGCAGAAATCACCCACCTTCTGCGTTGATCTTGCTGCAGACCGGAGTTGTTCCTATTCAGCCATCTTAAGAAGATCCTGATATAAGGGGTTTATGGTCAGATTCTATTCTTGGCCTCAGTCCTGATCTGTGTGCACTGGTAGTGCTGACTGAAGGCAAATAGGAAAAGTGTGGCTTCAGATACTTAGTTAAATTGAGAAATCACCCTTCAGAAGTCTGAGTAACTGCCTAAGGCTCTGTAAGTGAACTTCGGCCCTGAGGTGGTCCTGGAAGGGTAAAGCTGACTCACAGTAGGCCAATGACTGACTTCTTTCTCTCTGCCTGGTGTCTCCTCCAGAAGGGATGGAAGACAGTCTTCTGAATATGCCATTAGGCCATCAGCTCAAGAATTGTGGTACAAACTGGCATGAATGCCTGGCAGAGAGCAGGGCAATTTGTGGAGAGATATCTAGCAGCTCTTCCAGCACAGCTTTGTTAGGGGCTGACTGCCTCTCTGAAGCAAGTATGGGTCCAGGCCAGGCCTGGGGAGAGTGAACAGGCAAGGAGGATGGCAGACAAATTTCTTGGGTGCTGCTGCTCTTCTCTCACCAAAAGTACATGGGGAGTAATCCTGAGGTTGAGGAAAGATCATTCTAGGATCTGAAGTCCGGTCTGAGTTTGAGGGCCTAGCTCCATGACTTATAAATTATGTGCCTTTGGGCAAAGACATTTAAGCTCTCTGAACTTTGGGATCTTCCTCTATAAAATAGAGCTGAAAAGAACTTATCTGCCTACCTCGTGGGATTCTCACAGGCTCACTGAGATAATAGATACAGGAATGCTCTGTAAACCTCCAGACAGGCTGCAGGTGCTAGTTGTGTAGGAAAGAGAGGATCCTCTCAAGTAACAAAGCTCTTTTGAGAAGGAGGTTGCTTTGATGTAGATACCACATTGTTGGACTTGATGCTATTGAAGCCAAAGATGCCTGTGGTGGGGCTTAGTTTGTACTTGGCATTAGAGTGAGGAATATTGACAACTCTGTCCCTTTCAAAGGATAATGACCATGGCTCTATGCATGCACGTGCCTATGGATGCAACAATTTCTCTGCCATGTTTTCTTTGCTCCCTAGTTCTTTTTCTGTGCATGCCTCTCACTAGATCTGACATAGGCATCCAAGGACATAGACATGGATTAGAGCTGTTAGTGTCTGTAGAACCGAGAAGCTGATGAATCATTGTCCAGAGCATGGGCTGGGAGGAAGAGGTTTGCCTCAGACCAGATGTAATCTAGGCCCTTGGTTTCACCATCCAAGTTTAATCATTTGATGAATCTTGTTCAGTCATTTATCAGTGTAATAAATTTCTGTTGAACATCTTGTATTTCTGAGTCTACAGATACGCTGTCTGTTTCTTTTCCTGGACAGTTCAACCTCCACCAAGCTTGCTTGGCATTAATGAAAATGGGCTGTCCAAGACAGAATACCACAATCCTGTGAATTTGTATAGCTCTTTCTTTACACATTACAAAGCCTTTTGCATGGCTCTTCTTAATCCTCTCAATAACACTATGAAGTATAAAATATAATTTATATGCACTTTAAGCCAGGCCGGCTGGGATGCAAAGAGAGTAAGCAACCTGCTCAAGGTCACATAGCTAGTAAATGGTGGAGTCAATATTTAAACATAGTCTCTGGTTCTAGAATCCCCATGCCATCCCATAACAGGACATGAAGCAAATTGTGCCTTGTCCATGAAGAAGGCCAACAATTGTTAGGATACATGTTTTGTGTTATTGTTCTAGTGCCAAGAATGTGTTCATAGAGAAACTCCTCCACCCCCAGATCCATTCTGGTCCCTCTGGTGATCAAGGGCCAGCATGCCTAAGACAGGGAGACTAGGTTAGCCTCACACGTGTTAGCCAGGAAAGAAGAGCTTTTCTCTATCAGAAGCAAAGCTCTGTTGGCATCCTTTGCCTTCATTAACACACATTTGCTGCTCTAAGGCACTGAGCGTTCCACCTATGACTTCATTTATATTCATTTCTCTGAAAAAGCCTAGACCTCTGGATTGGAAGTTTTTCTAAATGCTCCCTCCCCCACCATCATACCTAGCACTTGTCTCTGGTCTATTGGATTTGTAATTTAGGAAGAGAATCAGGTGACTTCATTTGTTAGGGTAGGATTTATTCATTATAACCACCACCACAGCTACTGGAGGTTATTACTCATTCTTCCGTAATGCATTCCTGTGGCTGCATACTTCACAGTCTTTTTCACAGTTTTTATGTTTTTACTGTGTATTAATGATTCAATTTTGCAGAGTGATAATGTGATGACGCTTTTGCTTCTCAGGGCTGAAAAGGTTTAGAGATGTTGCCTGATGTGGCTTCTAATTAGGATGTAGTTTAGATGCAAGCATTGATTTCTTCTTTCCAAACAAAGAGAAACACCTCAGCAATCCTCAAGCGAGCACATTCAGCCTGAAAAGAAAATGATTTTTCCCTCCTACTCCTCATCCTCCTTATGTTTGTGCTTTCTTCCTCCTCTTGGCTGCTCACAAGTACACCAAAAGCATCTCTGACTCATAGCAAAGGAACCAGAAAGTTCCTCTTCTAATCTTAAAAGTTCCATACTTTAAAGTAAAGGGGGCGGAGGTGGGTTTGTCATGTGAGCCTGTCCTGGCATCTGCAAGCCTCTGTCTATCTGAGCACTGTTGATTTCCGAGGGCTATTTTTGATCCTGAAATCTGGGGAATGAATTTAGATGTTATACAATGGCGGTGGGATAAGGTGATTCTATCTAGAGCTGACTTTCTCTGAAGATATCCTGATATTCTCTTGTCCCTTGATGGGAATTTAACTTTTTTCTCCCACACCCAGATGAGGATGACCCTTGCTCAATCTCCATTTGAGGAATATTGCTTACCTGCTTGGTGTCTGTACCCATGACTACACGTGTCTGTGAAAACCACTTCCTTTGGGCACCTCTTTAAATTTTTTAAAAAATTTATAATAGAATTTTATTGTTTAGAGTGATTTTAGGTTCACGGCAAAATTGAGTGGAAGGTACAGAGATTTCTATGTATCTCTTACCCCCACCCATGCACAGCCTCCACCATTATCAATATCCCCCACCTGAGTGATATATTTGTTACAATTGATGAAACTACATTGACACATCATTGTCACTCAAAGTCCATAGTTTACATTAGGGTTCACTCTTGGTATTGTACCTTCTATGGGTTTGGTCAAAAGTATAACGACATGTATTCACTATTATAGGATCATACAGAATAGATTACTGTCCTAAAAATCTGCGCTCTACCTGTTCATCCCTCTCATCCTTCTAATTCCAGGAAACATTTGATCTTTTTTCTGTCTCTATAGTTTAGCCTTTTCTAGAATGTCATATGGTTAGAATCATACAGTAAGTAGCCTTTTCATGTTGGCTTCTTTCACATAGCAATATACATTTAAGTTTCCTCTATGTCTTTTCATGGCTTCATAACTCATTTCTTTTTAGTACACCCAGACAATGGAATATTATTCAGTACAACAGTTTATCCATTCATCTACCGAAGGACATCCTGTTTGCTTCCAAGTTTTGTCAATTATGAATAAAGCTACTGTAAATATCTATGTGCAGGTTTTTGTGTGGGCATACGTTTTCAATTCATTTGAGTAAGTAGTATGATACCAATCATAACAAGGAGTAGGACTGCTGGATTGTATAGTAAGAGTATGTTTAATTTTGTAAGAAATCACCAGACTGTCTTCCAAAGTGGCTATACCATTTTGCATTCCCACCAGCAATGAATGAGAGTTCCCATAGTTCCAGAATCTTACCACATTTGATGTAGTTAGTGTTCTGGATTTGGGCCATTCTAATATGTGTGTAAAGATGTCTTCTTATTGTTTTGGCTGGGCATGGTGGCTCACACCTGTAATCCCAGCACTTTGGGAAGCCAAGGTGGGCAGATTACTTGAGCTCAGGGGCTTCAGACCAGCCTGGGCAATATATAGTGAAAGCCCATCTCAACAAAATATACAAAAATTAGCCAGGCATGGTGGAGCATGCCTATAATCCCAGCCACTTGGGAAGCTGAGGCACGAGAATCGCTTGAACCTGGGAGGCAGAGGTTGCAGTGAGCTGAGATTGAGCCACCGCACTCCAGCCTGGGTGACAGAGCGAGACTCTGTTTCCAAAAAAAAAAAAAAAAAAAAAATCATATTACTGTTTTAATTTGCATTACCCTGATGATATATGATGTGGAATATCTTTTTATATGGTTACTTACCATCTGTTTATTGTCCTTCATAAGGTCTCTATTAAATCTGGCCCATTTTAAAATCAGATTTTATTTTTATTTTTGTGTTTTAGAGTTCTTTATTTATTGTGGAAAACAATCTTTTATCTAATATGTCATTTGTAATTTTTTTCCCCATTTTGCGGCTTGCCTTCTCATTCTCTTGACAGTGTCTTTGACAGAGGAGAAAATTTTAATTTTAGTGAGGTCCACCTTATCCGTTATTTCTTTTCTTGTGCCTTTGGTGCTGCAACTAAACAGTCATCACCAAACCCAAGATGATCTAGATTTTCTCCTAAGTTTTCTTCTGAAAGTTGTATGGTTGTATTTTATGTGTAAGTCTTTAATCTATTTTGAGTTAATTTTTGTCAGAGGTGTATGGTCTGTGTCTAGATTCATGCTTATGCATGTGGATATCCAGTTATCTGAGCAACATTTGTTGAAAAGACTCTCTTTTCTCCATTGTTGCTTTTACTCCTTTATTAAAGATCAATTAACTATATTTGTATGTCTATTTCTGGGCTTTCTATTGTGTTGCATGGATTTATTTGTTTATTCTTTTACCAACACTGTATTGTTGATTACTGTAGCTTTTAATAGTAAGTCTTGAAGTTGGATAGTGTCACTCCTCTAGTTTTGTTCTTCTCCTTCAATGTTATATTGGCTATTCTTGGTCCTTTGCCTATCCATATAAACTTTAGAATCAGCTTGTTGATGTCCACAAAATAACTTGCTTGGAATTTTTATTGGAATTGTATTAAATCTACAGATCAATTTGGGAGGAACTGACATCTTGACAATATTGAGCCTTCCTAACCATGAACGTGGACTACATCTCTATTTATTTTGTTCTTTGATTTCCTTCATAAGAGTTTTATAGTTTTCTTCACAGAGATCTTATACACATTCGTTAGTTATAACTAAGTATTTCATTTTTAGGGGTGCTAATGTAAATGATACTGCGCTTCTGATTTCAAATTCCACCTGTTCATTGCTGACATATTGAAAAGTAATTTTTATGTATTAGCCTTATATCTTACAACTCTGCAATAATTATTAATTCCAAAAGATTTTTTGTCAGTTCTTTCAGATTTTCTGCATATACAATTATGTAATCTGCAAAAAAACGTATTTCTTTCTTCCCAATCTTTATACCTTGTATTTCCTTATCTTATTGCATTAGCTAGGACCTTCAGTATATTGAAAAACAGTAGTGAGAAGAGACATACTTACCTTGTTCCTAATGTTAGTGGGAAATTTTTGAGTTTCTCACTATTAACTATTTTGTTAGCTTTAGGTTTTTTGTAGATATTCTTTGTCAAGTTGAGGAAGTTCCCCTGTATTCCTAGTTTACTGAGAGTTTTTATCAGAAATAAGTATTGGATTTTGTCATATGCTTTTTTCTGCATCTATTGATATAATCATGTGATTTTTCACTTTTAGCTTGTTGATGCAATGGATTGCATTAATTAATTAATTTTTGAATGTTGAACTGGCCTTGCATATCTGGAATTCAACTTGTTTTTGCTGTATAATTATTTTTATTCATTGTTGGATTTAATTTGCTAATATTATGTTGAGGATTTTTGCATCTCTATTCATGAGAGATATAGAAGTGTACTTTTCTGTAATGTCTTTGTTAGGTTTTGGCATTAGTGTAATCCTAGCCTCCTAGAATGAGTTAGGAAGTATTCTATTTCTATATTTTGAAAGCAATCATAGATAATTGTTATATTTTATTTCTTAAATGTTTGATAGAGTTCACCGGTGGACCTATCTGGGTCTGGTGCTTTCTGTTTTAGGAAGTTATTAATTATTGATCCAATTTTTGAATAAGTACAGACCACTTCAGATTGTTTATTTCTTCTTGGCATATTGTTTCTTTGAAGGAATTAGTCATTTTCATCTAGGTTATCAAATTTATGAGCATAGAGTTGTTCAAAGTATTCCTTTATTATCCTTTTAATGTTCATGATGTCTGTAGTGATGTACTCACCTTCATTTCTGATATTAGTAATTTATGTCCTCTCTCTCCTTTGTAGAATTAGCCTGGCTAGAAGCTTATGTATTTTATTGATATTTTCAAAAAACCAGCTTTTGGTTTTGTTAATTTTCTCTATTGATTTTTAAATTGTATTGATTTCTGCTCTACTTTTTATAATTTCTTTTCTTTTCCACTTACTTTGCATTTAATTTCCTCTTCTTTTTCTACTTTCCTAAGGCGGAAGCTTAGGTGATTGATTTTAGATCTTTCTTCTTTTCTAATATAGGTACTCGATGCTATAAATTTTCCTCTACGCACTGTATTTGCTGCATCCCACAAATTTTGATGTGTGTTTTTTTAAATTTAGTTTGAAGTATTTTTTAAATTCTCTGGAGATTCCTTCTTTGACTCGTGTGTTAGAGTTATGTTTATTCTCTAAGTATTTCAAGATTTTCCAGCTATGTTTCTGTTGATTTCTAGTTTAATTCTATTGTGTGATCTGAGAGCAGACATTACATCATTTGTATTCTTTTAAACTTGTTAAGATGTTTTTTGTGTCCCAGAATGTGTTCTATCTTGGTGAATGTTCCATGTGAGCTTGAGAAGAATGTGTATTCTGCTGTTCTTGGGCAAATTAGTCTCTACGTGTCCATTTTATCTAGTTGACTAATGATGCTGTTGAGTTCAATGGTATCCTTACTGATTCTCTGCCTCCTGGGTCTGTCTATTTATTATAGAAGGGTATTGAAATCTCTAACAGTAATAGTAGATTCATCTTTTTCTCCTTGCAGTCCTATCAGTTTTTGGGTGCATACTCATTAAGGATTATTATGTCTTCTTGGAGAATTGATCCCTTTATTATGCAATTTGGCACCTTTTAAAAAAACAATATCTAAATGACTTCTTTTAGCTGGAGACTTATAAGTTCAAATATGGCCAACACACATAAATGAGTATAATATTGAATTCATATACAAGATTTATAATTCAGGAAGAGAATTAGGTGACTTTGTTATTTATGCATTTAATCAATTTCTTGCATCTATGTTTGACTTACACTGTTAATGACAGAAGGAAAGAGATCATTCATTTATTCATTATCACCTATGTATCAGGTGGTATCATGCTGGAAATACAATGATGAGCAAGATAGGCAAGGTCCCTGCCATCTGGAGCTAATGACCTAGTGTAGAAAACAAAAAATTAAATAATATTTATTTCCAGTGTTAGGGGAGCTCTGAGTACACAGGCTATAGATATCTTTATATTTTCTACAGAAGGTTGTACCATGGTGTATACATAGGACATGTTCAGTTATTTGCAAAATAAATGGATTGAATAAATTGTATGGAATAGTGCAGTGAAAATGGGAGCAGATTTTGAGAGGAACTTTTGGATAGTGATGAGGGTCCCATCATTGTCAATAATGTTGCTCATGAAGCAGATGGGTCCTGATGCAAGTGTGGAAAATGGAGCATCATGTGACTTCAATGTGAAGGAAATGGATTCTTTGCCCTACCTGCTTTGATGACCTGCCCGGTTCCTGAGATTTCAGCAACATCCATCCTCCCTCAGGGCAGCTGAGACTCAGAGCCACTTTCCTTGCTGTTTTATACACCTATGAGACTTTCTGTGAGATTGCAGTCAGTGTCCTGCTTCAGACTCCTGCAGCCCAGTCTTCCACATTCCACTTACGTCCCTGCTCTATTCCTCTCTCTCTCTTCTTGCTCATATGAATGACCACATCAACTACAGCTATAATTAGTAAATTTCTAGAAAGTACTTTTCCACCTGCAAAAGCAAGTGGCATTTTTTGCAAACAAATTGTTTGTCCGGATTGGTGAACTGTGGGATTCAGGCTTTGTGGTGACTTTTTTTTTTTAATCCAGAGGATTAAAGTCATCCTAAATTGACTTAGATTTCCCTCAAGAGAGAAGTACCTGTGAGCTCATTATCTCTGAGGCTGAGCGGTAAGGTTAAATGCTTGGGTAGGCAGGGTGGAGAAGGCAATCTGGTATACTTAATCCATTTTGAATTAATTTTTACTGTAATCCTCTGGAGACAGAACAAATTATGCCTGCATTTGACCATGCACTTAGAGGGGTATAATGGCACTTAGTGATGCTAAGGGTGCTAAGGGTTTCCATGAGAAAACTAGATGTCCTTCACTGCCCCATACAGAGCTGAGCGCTTTGTGCTACTCATCGTTTTATGGCTCCTTGAAAGAACGGGGATTGCACTGGTTTCCTCTTCAGTTTGTTTATGTTAAATGCTGTCCCATTTTCAATGCCTCTCAAGAGAAGCTTATAAAAGCAAAGACCCCACAGAGATAGGAGAATCTCAGGGGACCTCTGTAGATGTGGGGAGAAGAGCATTTAAAAGACTTCAATTTTTCCCATAGACCTAGTTAGCACTGGCTCTACTATAATTTCAGGGAATATATCATAACCTGTCCCATTATGGCAGAGTGAGGAGTTGAATCCTAGGGAAATGGGAAGAAGAAATTTTCCTACTGTTAAACAACCAAATTCTAATGAGTGGCTGTCAACTGAAATGGAGAAAGCAGAGAGACAAGTAGATTTAGGATGGGAGGAAGGTAGATGGAAGGATTCATGTTTGGAATTGTAAAATTTGAGATTCCAAACAGATGTTTCCAGGGTTCTTTGATCTACCAATATTTGTATATCACTGTATCCACATCTACTGTTTTAATTAATATAGACATTTAATATATTTTAACTGGTGGGTCAGTTCTCTTTGCTGTTCGTTTAAAAATTGTCTTAATTATTCATATATTATTGTCCTTATGCTGGAATTTTCAAGTAAGTTTAAGTGCTCTGAAAACTCTTGGACGTTTGCTTGCAACCTTCATAAATTTTTAACACAATTTTGGAAGAATTAATATTTTAATAATATTGGGTTTTGTAATTAATGATTTATTTCTCCATTTATTCAGGAATTTTTAAACATTTCCTGTGATGTAGTCCTGATAATTTTCTCCATAAATGCTCTGCACATTTTTGTTTATTCCTAGATGTTTTACATTGTTTGTTGCTTTCATGAATGATCTGTGTTTTCTTATTAGATGTTCTAATTGATTATTGCTTCTCGAAGTAATGCTATTGATTTTATTTTTCTGAGAAAGAGTCTTGCTCTGTAGCCCAGGCTGGAGTGCAGTGGCGTGATCTCGGCTCACTGCAACCTCCACCTCCCGGGTTCAAGCGATCCTCCCACCTCAGCCTCCCAAGTAGCTGGGATTACAGGCACCTGCCACCACACCCAGATAATTTTTTGTATTTTTAGTAGAGATGGGGTTCACCATGTTGGTCAGGCTGGTCTCGAACTCCTGATCTCAAGTGATCCATCCGCCTTGGCCTCCCAAAGTGCTGGGATTACAGGCATGAGCCACTACGCCCAGCCAAAATATTGCTATTGATTTTTGTGCATAGATTTTATAACCAGCAAGTTGCCTAAACCCTCCTAATAGTTCTAATAAGTTTTACTCATGATTCACTTGCATTTACTATATAGACAAATATATAACCTATGCTTAGAATTTTAACTCATTTTCTAATCATTATGACTCTTCATTCCTACTGTATTTTTTTGGAACTTCAGTGGAATATTCAACAGCAGCGGTCCTATAGGCTTTCTTGCTTGTTCCAGACTTCAATGGGAAAGCTTTTGAAATTTTACCATTGAAGGTAATTTTGACTCTAGGTTTCTGATAGATATTCTTTCCGGATTAAAGCATTGCTTTTTAAATCTTGGTTTATTAAGAATAATTCATGAAAGTTTTATCAAATGTTTCTGTATTTCTTGAGAAGAATCATATGTTTCATTTCAATTCTTAATGTGGTAAATTACATTGGTAGGTATCCATTTCTCTTCTTTCTCCTTCCTTTTTCATTTCCTCCTTCCTTCCTTCCCTTCAAGTATAGGAAATTGAATTAATCATACCCCTGAGTGTGTGGAACACTATCAACCTTGGTTTGTTTCTTTGTTATTGTTCTTACCCCTTTAATCCACCATTCTACCTTCAATCTGTATATTTGGAGATACATGTATCCTTGAGAAATATGCAGTGGGGTATGTGTATATGTAGGGGTATATGAGTTTAATTTACTTAAAAGATATTGTGCTATGAATATATTTCTTTTTTTTCATTAAACACTAGGATCTTTGGCATTATAGCTATGCTGATATATATATGTATGTATGCTGCTATATGTATATGAATATGTGTGTATATATATTGATGAAAAAATATAAAAATCTATTGTATTGTGCCTGACATGGTTCTGCACAATATTCAGTGCTATGCAAAACTACTACATTTTACTTATCGAATTCCCTGTGGTGGACTTAGGTTTCCTCTGTTGCCTTGGTACCACAAACAGTGCTGTGATGAATATCCCTGTTCATGTTTCCATGAGACCTTTGAGAGAGTTATTCTGGAGTATATACAGAAGAAAGTATGGCATGTTTGCCAGATTTTCTAATATTGGCCACTTCTTATATTTCTAGGGTAAGTCCTGCTTAGTCATAGTATCAGGATGCTTTTCAGCTATGAATAATAGAAATATCTAACTTCAATTGTCTTAAACAGCAGGAAAATTTATTCTCTTACATTTTGAGATGTCTTAATGTACAGCTTCTTCAGCACTGTTTAATTTAGTGACTCAAAGACAGCATCAGGTTTCTTCTGTCGTTCCTGTCCTTCACCTCCACATGGGCATTGCCCTTTGCCAGATTTCCAGGGCTACATGCAGCTGCTACAGTGCCCAGCAGATGTAGAAGACTTTTTCTTTTCTTTGACTCCTTTTAAAAGTGAAGAAACTTTTCCAAGAAGCTTCTATTCTCCAACCTCAGTAGACTTTTCTTTGTGCTTCATTGACCAGAATTATGTCACATGCTCAGGGCTAAACTAATCCCTAGCCGTGGACTAAAACTATCAAAACTGAGTTAGACCAGTGACTCAAACTTGGCTGCATATTAGAATCACCTAGAAGCTTTAAGAACTGAATTAGAGCCTCTCAATTTCACTTAGCTGAATTATATTTACAATATTTTATCTATTTTTCACTACTATCTTGTTGTCTATTGTAATTATTGGTCTGACTTTTTGAAATTCTTTAAGTCTTTTATTTTCATGAATCTCCTTATGATTATTTACTATCAACTGTATCTAGAGTAACTTCTCTTGATTCATGTATTATTTTTGTATTTTCTTTTCCTTTTATGTCTTTGAATCAGGGGCATAAGACAGGAACCCCAGGGCTGGACCTGGTGGCTCATGCCTGTAATCCCAGAACTTTGGGAGGCTGAGTTAGGAGGATGGCTGAGGTCAGGAGTTCAAGACCAGCCTGGCAAACACAGTGAGACCCTCTCCATCTCTACAAAAAGTAAAAAAATAAGCTGGGTACAGTGGCATGCACCTATAGTCCCAGCTACATGGTAGGCTGAGGAGAGAGAATCACTTGAGCCCAGGAGTTGAAGGCTGCAGTAAGCTATGATTGCCCTACTGAGCACCAGCCTGGACAACAGAGTGAGATGTCTCTAAAAAATAAATAAAGATTTAAAAATACAAAAATTTTTTAAAAGAGGTAAACTCCAACTATTCAAGCATATTTCAAATCTTTGTTCATGATACACCTTCCAATATCTCATTTTTCAAAGTCATATGGTCAAGTTGAAACACAAGAAGCAGGGGATTCTGTTACATACAAGGCCATTGCAAGGGAATGGATAATATTGCTTAGGGGAAGTAAGAAGTAATACCTGTAATTTAATCTACCACCAGTAGAAAATGAAAAACGATGGTTCAGTGGTCATGGTAGCCAAAAATGAGAAAATGGACAATTCTGTCAAAAGCTACAGAAAGCCCAGTAGGATGTGAAAGGAATAGTAGGACTTTGAAAATGATATTTCATGTGGCTCAGAGGTGATTGGTAACTTTTACAGAAAATTAAAGTATTGAGGATAAAAGCTTGATTAAAGAGAATTAAGAATAAATTGGGTAGAAGAGTCATAGAAATGAAAAACCATGTGATACGGTTTGGATCTGTGTCCCCAGCCAAATCCCATGTTTAATGATAATCCCCACTATTGGTGGTGGGACCTGGTGGGAGGTATTTGGATCATGGGGGCAGAGTTCTTATGAATGGCGTAGCATCACCTGCTCAGTGCTGTTCTCATGATAGTGAGTGAGTGAGTTATCATGAGATCTGGTCATTTATAAGTGTGTAACACCTCCCCACTCTCTCCCTTGCTCCTACTCTGCCATGTAGGACACCTTGCTCCCCCTTCACCTTCTGCCATGATTGTAAGTTTCTTGAGGACTCCCCAGAAGCTGAGCAGATGTCAGCATCATGCTTTCTGTACAGCCTGCAGAACCATGAGACAATTAAACCTCCTTTCTTTATAAATTACCCAGTCTCAGGTATTTCTTTATAGCAATGAAGGAATGTACTAATACACTGTGTTTATGAAGAGCTGGAAAAGGGAAGGAAAGAACACACTCTTTTTTGTAAAATAGGAGAAAACTGTTTAAAAGCAGAAGTGAAGGGAGATTGAAGCTTCTTTGCTAGTAGTTAGGGAATAATTATAATCCTCAGGTCAGGCAGAGGGATGGTATGCAAAGTGTATGGAAAGACCATTTTAATCATCATCTTCGTCATCATAGCTAACATTTATTAAGCATTTACCATGGTACAGGCACTATATAAAGTACTTAACATAGATTATCTTGCTTAATCCTTAAAAAACTCCATGAGATATGCAGAATATATTTTCCCTATTCCATAAGTGTGGAAACAAACTCAGAGTCAGTAAATTGTCTGGAGCTATCCAGCAAATAAGGGGCAGAGCCAGCATCAGAATCTAAAGGCAACATTGTCCATCTTAAAGAAGGATGGGTTGAGGTGAAGATAATGTACCCTTAAGCCGAATGATCTCATTTCTATGAATTGTATTGGTGCTAAATAGAGAAAAAGTCAACTACAGTGGGAAGAATATATTAGTATCATAGAGAACCAAGGAGATATTAGAAAGAGTCACTCTGTAATGAACCAGTTCTCATCTCCCTCTGTCTGTTATCTTCAACTTGACAACAGATACTAAGAAGCTAAGAGGAACTAAGATTTATGACTTAACATGTCTACTGATAAAGCATGCCTAATAAGATGCTGGGACAAGGATAAGAACATTAATGAAAAGGTACCTGATTAACAGAGGCTGAAGCTGTTAGCAGAGATGGTGAGTGTATTTAAAATAGATGAGTGAGAGCACCTGGGTGACACTGCACACAGTAGGGGAAAAAAGAGGCTGAGAATCTCAGCTGGGAGAGTACCCTGTGCTTTTTTCAATTCTTGTGCTGGGAAACCCAAAGTGTTCTGTGTTGAGAGATATTCATTGGACCTAAATCAAGCCTTGGATATTGCACATCACAGAGACGGTATTAGCGGTGGAGGTGTGGGGGTGAGGATGGAAAGAGGGACAACCCTGGATTTTTTTTTTCACTGTATTAACATAGATAATATCAGTGACTTCTACTTCCAGACACAAGAGAGTGAATGGAGTTGGGCTTATTCTCTTACTGTAAACAACTAGAAAACCAGACAAAAATCTATGAAAAAAGCTCCTTTTGGTAATTAGTATAGTTCTGTGACTCCTCAGAGAAGGGAGACAAATGAGATAAGCCCTATGATAATACCAACCTTCTGCCTGGAGATACTTTCTGGACCACAATACACACTCAAGAAGAATATGATATCACAGAGTTGAGAAGACAAAAATTTGAATTTGAAGAGGCTGAGTGGTTGGAATGTGCTCAGTGCAGAAAATGCTGAGGATCTTTATAGAGTTCCTCTTGCAACTACAGCTCACTGCTATCTGTAGGCTGAAACTGCATAAGCCAGGCAAAGAACTACCAGGTATCTGTAAGCTGAATATTTCCAGAGGCAATACAGGGCTAGTAGAAGTTTGAGTTATGACCAGCCAGGGTTTAGGGTCCTTGCTTAATATTGAGGGCATTCCAAAATAAGTCACAGCTTAGTTATAGGACTAAATAAGCCCTAGAGTAAAGTCTACTTAATAAAGTTTAATAAAGCCTGAAAAAGGATCAAGCTGATATGTAATTAACTGCCAGTCAGAACACAGTTCAACATCCATTAAAAAGGACAATATCCAGCATTCAACAATATGAAGGCACAATGTCCAGCATCCAATCCAAAATTACCAGGCATGCCTAAAAACACACACACACACACACACAAAACATGACCCGTAACTAGGAGAAAAATCAGTTAACAGAAATAGACCTAAAATGACAGAGAAAATGGAATTAACAAACAAGGTCTTTTAAACAGCTATTGTAAATATGCATGTCACTGGAGTCCCAGAAAGAATGAAGGGCAGAAAAAATATCAAGTAGTGGCTAAAAGCTTTTCATATTTTATGAAAATTATAAACTCATAGATCCAAGCAGGTCAACAACTCCAAGAAGGATAGACACAAAATAAAATCACACCAAAGGAGTTCATAATCAAATTACTGAACAAAATTGACAATGTTTTAAGAGCTGACAAAAAAATTACATACAGAGGAACAAAGATAACAATACTCACATATGTCTTCTCAGAAACTTTTAAATCAGAAGAAAATGAAATGACATCTTTAAAGAGCTGTAACAAAAACAGCAAACTGTCAACCTAGAATTCTATATCCAATAAAAATACCATTCAAAAATAAATATGAAATAAAAACTTTTTCAGGCAAACAAAAGCTGACAGAATTATTCACCAGTGGACTTAAAATGCAAATTCTTCAGATGGAAGGCAAATACTATCAATGAAACTTAGATCTATACAAATGAAGGAAGAGCATCATACATGGATAAATGCAAAGAATAAATAGCAAATCCCAAAAGGTTATATACTTTATGATTCCATATATTCAATATTCTTGAAATGACCAAATTATAGAAATGGAAAACAGATTAGTGGTTGGTAGGAGTTAATGAGAAGAGGATTAAAGAAAGTTGGAAGGAAGTGGGTGTGACTATAAAAGGGGAATGAGGAATCTTGTGATGAACTGTTGTTAAGAAGATATTTTAGTGGGGAAATAGTCTTTCAACAAATGGTTCTACAAAATTGGATATTCATATACAAAAAATGGACTTCAACCCTTTACTCTAGACTCAAAAATTAACTTGAAATAGGTAGTATTCTGAAACATAAAAATTAAAACTGTAAAACTAGAAGTTTTTCAACATTGGCATATGCAAAGATTTCTTAGGACACAAAACATTTGAAACATAAAAGAAAAAAACGATACATTGGACTTTATCAAAGGCACTATTAAGAAAGACACCATTAAGAAAATGAAATTTTTAGCCACAGACTAAGCTGATAAAGGTTGGAGTCCAGAACGTATTAAAAAAACTCATACAACTCAATTAAAAATAAATTTTTTAAATAGGCAAAAGATTTGGACAGACACTTCACACACACACACACACACACACACACACACACACATGAATGGCCAAAAGCACATGAAAAGATGCTCTATTTAATTAGTCATCAAGGAAAGGCAATTGAAAACTACATGAGATACCCACTATGATGAATAAAATTAAAAAGACTTACATATATTGCTTGTGGGTATGTAGAATAGTATTAACATTTTGGAAATCAGGTTGGCAGTTTCTTACAAAGTTAGGCATACACTTATAAGACCTGGTGTTTCCACTTCTGTTCATTTACCAAAGCGCAATGAAAACATGTTTGCACAGGCCGGGCGCGGTGGCTCACGCTTGTAATCCCAGCACTTTGGGAGGCTGAGGTGGGCGGGTCACGAGGTCAGGAGATCGAGACCACGGTGAAACCCCGTCTCTACTAAAAATACAAAAAAAAATTAGCTGGGCGTGGTGGCAGGCGCCTGTAGTCCCAGCTACTCGGAGAGGCTGAGGCAGGAGAATGGCGTGAACCCGGGAGGCGGAGCTTGCAGTGAGCCAAGATCGTGCCACTGCACTCCAACCTGGGTGACAGAGCGAGACTGCATCTCAAAAAAAAAAAAAAAAAGAAAAAAGAAAAAGAAAACATGTTCGCACAAAAACTTGTATATCAGTGTTCATAATAACTAAAACGAGGGAAAAATATCAAGTGTCCTTAAGCAGATGAATGCAAAGCAAACTTTAGTCTATTTATATGAGAATACTCTCAGCAATAAAAAAGCAATGTATTAGAGATACGCATGACACATGGTTGAATCTCAAATATATTATCCTGAGTTATAAAAAAGTCCAGATCCCAAATAGTACATGCTGTAGGATTTATCTGGAATTATAGAAAAGGGCAAAACTTACTTAAAATGACATAAAGTAGATCAATTGTTACCTAGGGTTGGGCATTTTGAGACAGAGCGGCACAAGGGACTTTTTAGGGGTAATAAAAATATTCTGTATCTTGAATGTGTTGGTTATATGGTGGTCACATTTGTGAAAATACATCAAACTATGAACTGAAATGGGAGTACTTTGTCACATGTAAATTATACCTCAATAAAATTGTTTTTCAGAAAGCACCATCTAATTGCTTTTCACAAAAGCTTTGGTCACACAGCCACATGTCATGCTAAAGCAGAGGAGTATCTGTGGGTGGTTTTCTATTCTTGACATTGCCCCCACTTTAATATGAATTTGCTTTGCACATATATATGTGTGTGTGTGTGTAAACATATACATATATTTCTATGTATATGTGTGTGTGGATACAAATATTGAAATAAAATTCACCTACCATACAATTTGCACAATTAAAATGTACAATTCAATAGTTTTAAGTATATTATTGAGTTGTGCAGCCATCACCACTATCAATTTCAGAACATTTTCATAACTCCCCAAAGAAACCCCATACCCATTTTCAGTTGCTTTCCATTTCTCCTCACATTTCCTAGCCCTAGGCAACCACTAATCTACTTTCTCTAAATGTAGATTTACCTGTTCTGGACACTTTATATAAATTGAATTGTACAATATGTGGTCCTTTGTGACTGGCTTATTTCACTTGAAATAACATTTTCAAGGTTCTAATATTTTGTAGCATTTATCAGTACTTCATTCCTTTTTATTACTGAATAATATTTTATTGTATGGCTATACCACATCTAATTCATCTGTTCATGAGTTGACAGGTATATGGGCTGTTTTCACTTTTTTGGACATTATGAACAATGCTTCTATGAACATTATGAACATTCAGGTACAAGTTTTCATATGGATATTTGTTTCTGCCTTTTTTGGGTATAGACTTAGGAGTGGAATTGCTGAGTCATCTGGTAACTCCACATTTAACATCTTGAGGAACTGCTAAACTGTTTTCCAAAGCATCTGCACCACTTTACATTCTTCCAACAATTTCAGTGTTCTAATGTCTCTACATCATCACCAACACTTGTCGTTTTGATTATGGCCATTTTAATGGGTGTAAAGTGATGTCTCATTGTGGTTTTGATTTGCATTTCCCGTATGACTAGGGATGTTGAACATCTTTTCATGTGCTTTTTGGCCATTTCTATATCTTCTTTGGAGAAATGTCTATTTAGATTCTTTGCCTATTTTTAATTGGGTTATTTTTTCACTATTGAGTTATGACTTTTTTATAATATATTCTGGATACAAATCTCTTATAAGGTATTTTATTTGCAAATATTTTCTGCTAGTCTGTGGGTTGTTTTTTACTTGCTTGATGGTATCTTTTGCAGTACAAAAGTTTAGGTTTTCATATAGTCCAATTTATCTAGTTTTCTTCTGTAGACTGTACTTTTGGTGTCACAATTAAGAAGGCTTTGCCTAACTCAGGGTCATGAAGATTTGCCCCTATATTTTCATCTAAGAGTTTTAGAGCATTAGCTCTTACAATTAAGACTATGATCCATTTTGAGTTAAACTTTGCATATGGTGTGAGGTAGGGGTCCAACTTCATTCACTTGCATGCAGATATCCAGTTGTCTTAACACTACTTGTTGAAAAAGTTTTTATTCCCCCATTGAGTTGTATTGGTATATATGCGTTTTTTTCAACTAAAGCTGATCTGTAACATACTTTTTGACCCACATTTAGCCTGGATCCATCAGCTACCTGAGATAGAGAATGATGATAAGGATCAAAATGGGAATTCACCCATTTCATTTGATTGTGCTTTGCCCCACAATCTAGGCTAAGTTTCAAAATAAAAACTATCTGTCTTAAAGACTTGGGGGAAAAGTAAGAGAGAGGCCTTATTCCAGTTTGAAAAACAGAGGTTCTGAACTGTACCTTTCTCCCTACTTAGGAAAATGCGATTGGGGTGTAGGAGAGGCTAGCAAGGTGGCCCAGCTTCTATTCTATCTGGAGATACTGTTTTTCAAAGTCTTTCCTTACATAAAATGCATTTATTAGCAAAAGAAATAACACTTAAGAGTTACAAAGCTTAGCTTCAGCATTGTGTGTACACTGTGAACATTTAGGCATCAAATGAACAGCTGCCTTTTTTTTTTTCTTTGCTACCATATTCCTACTGCCCTAGAACCTAAGATCATTTAGTTTGACCCAAAATGTTCTCTAAAGGCTATGAGCGTTGAGTTTTAATAAGTAGTTAACAGATTTAGATCTGGATTTCATACTGCTTTGGTGCTTAAAAACTATATGACCTTGGTCAAGTTATCTAAACTTTTTGAGCTCAGTTTCAGGTAAAACATGCAGTAATAATAAACTACCTTGCAGTATTATTGTAAGGACTGAATTAATGAGCTCTCATATGAAAATATTTGTTCCAGACATTGCACATAATATCTCTGCATTGGGAGACTATGGGGGCATATATTTAGCTTGACAAATGAAGCAGATTGTATATTCCAGAGATAGCTTTAATATTACCTTCCATTCCACATGTTCTTCTTCTTTTTTTTTTAATTATACATTAAGTTTTAGGGTACATGTGCACAACGTGCAGGTTAGAGGTCACCCCAGTCTTTGAATCTTTCTGACTGAGGCTCCAGATATCAAGAAACAGAGACAAGCCATCCTACTGGGCCTTTTCTAAATTTCTCATGTTCAGAATCTGTGAACATAGTAAAATGCTAGTTGTCTTACACTGCTACTGGTGAAGTGATTTGTTTTGAAACAATCAAAACCAGAATTTTCTCCACCTGCCTTGATTGTTGTTGTCCAAGTGTCTCACTCCCTCCATAGGGATAGGATTTGGGCACTAAAGCTGCAGCCCAAACCCTTAAGGTTACCATCCGTTGAGTGTTTACTGTGTGCAGTGGCAGCTGACACACGTTTTGTTTGCAATTAGTCCTCACAGCACAGGAAGCTATCTTCCTTCTCCTTTCTTTTCTCACTTCCCCACTGAGTTGAGAGGAACTTGGTGATAATCTCTTACTACCAACACTGTTCTTGAAGGAGCATGGTAGGGGAACCTGGAACTGCATAGTGGACCTCAGCCCTGCAATGCCTTAGTCTCTCCTAAGCTGCTCCTCATTCCCCACATCCTCACTGCCGTGGCATTGCTACCATGCTGAGGGGGTAGAGATGGCATTCTAGGGTCATACCTGGTTCAATAGTGGAGACAGCTACTCTGCTGCCAGGCTGAGGGAAGCCTGCCCCAGCACTATCCACTCCATGCCATAGGCATGTGAGAGCTGGGCTCAGCTGGTATCAGAGGGGATCCAGTCAAACCCTCTGCATGTTTCTTGTAAATTAGCTCTACCTTTAGCAATGAACTCATGAGGCTCTCTGGAATGTGCTGTTCTATCCTGTACTGATCCAGTTGGCACGTGCCATGGCACCTCTAGTTAGCAAGTTTTCTAATTGCCCTCTCCTGAGAAGGGTGCATGTGCTTGTATGATCGGGAGCTCCAAAAACGACCACTTGAGGCCTTTCTACATGACAGGGGAGAGGTCAGGGTTGACAGAGTTCAAGAGTACTTCATATGGAGCACCTAATGCTCTGGAACAGAGAGTGAACAAGTTTAGCATAGAGACCTGCATCGAGAAGGAAGGACACAGTTCTGGCTGCAGCCTTTCATGAGGGAACACTGGCAAGGCACAGCTCCTGTCGGCCTCAGCACCTGATTTTCCCTGCTTTCCTAATAAGAGCTGTGAAGAGGAGGGTTGAGAAACAAAATGTAATGCCAGTGATGGAGGTACCATTCAGATCTTGCACATAAACGTGGAAACATTCCATAAAATCTGTCATCTGTAACTTAACTGGAAATGGCATTTACTATTATCAAGGGGGAAAGTGGTTTTGACTAAGCTGGTCACCAGCTCGGAAACCTCTGGTGACTACATGTTGCCCAAAGTACTGATACTGGAGTTTAATATGATGTCGAGTCCACTTCAGCCATCTTCCCAGATTGCAGCCTGCTAGTAGTCCTGTACTCAGGAGCTAGTAATGTGATTTTGGATAAGGCCTTTTCTGGGTCTGCCCTTTGTCTTTTGTAAAATGAACAGCCTAACTTAAATGGTCTTGAGATTTTCAGAGCTAAAAGTAATCTTAGATTCTATCCCCCTCCACCCCCTAGTGCCCAACACTCTGCTGGGTAACGAGCATGTGCTTGGTGGGTGCATCGATAGGCTCACCAGGTAAAGCAGACCAAGCCTTTCTGCTCCTTATCATCCCTAAACTTAAAATTGCTCTTTTTGGAAGCTCTTCATGGATTCAAGGAAGTTCTCTTGGCCATTCCTTTTTTTCATAGGGGATAAGTGATGCTGCTTTCTTCCTGAACCTTCTAACACAAGTCATCAAAGCCTAACTTGACACGCATGCCTTGAATCCCTTCTCTTACCTTCTAGGATGGGCAAATCACAGTTAGTATTTGGTTTTCCTGCCAGACAGCCCACTGGCTTCAGGGAATCTTTGGGGAAGAATGAGACACTCCTATTGGTTTGTACATTTTTGAGATTCAGCCAAACAATAGTAAGCTAAGGCTTCCTTAAGCTGAGATAAGGGCCTTTTCTCCATTTCCTGAACATTTCTCTAATGTCGCCCTTTCTACAAGAGCAGGAACTGGGTCTTATTTCTATTTGTATGTTCAGCATCTAGCACAGTCACTCTTAAGTGGATACTCACAAATACTTATTTTGAGCAAAGCAAAAAGGAATTGTTTTTCAATCCTGCCTCTAATTATTGAAAATACTGGCCAGGCATGGTGACTCAGGCTTGTAAATCCAGCACTTTGGGAGGCTGAGGCAGGATGATTGCTTGAGACCAGGAGTTCGAGACCAGCCTGGGCAACATAGTGAGACCCTATCTCTACAACAACACAGAATCAGCTTGGCATGGTAGCATGAGCCAGCTACTTGGGAGGCTGAGGTGGGAGGATCTTTTGAGCCCAGGAGTTCAAGGTTGCAGTGAGTTAAGATTGCACCATTGCCCTTTTGCGCCAGTTGCCGCTGCAGCAGGTCCATGTTTGCAGTGAGTACCGCTATTCCTGGCCCAGTAGCACCTGAGCCCCAGGTTTGACCGAGTCCATGCTGCAATGGATCCCAACACCATTATCGAGGCCCTGCGGGGCACCATGGACCCAGCCCTGTGAGAGGCCATGGAGTGCCAGCTCAATGAAGCACACAAGTCTCTGAATTTTGTCTCAACGCTGCTCCAGATTACTATGTCAGAACAGCTGGATTTACATGTGAGACAGGCAGGTGTTATCTGTTTGAAAAATATAACACAATATTGGCCTGGTCAGGAAACAGTACAAGGGTATATATCCCCTTATACTATTCCAGAAGAAGATTGCCATTGTATTCGAGAAAATATTGTAGAAGCCATTATCTATTCTCCTGAGCTCATCAGGGTACAGCTTACTACATGCATTCATCACATCATCAAACATGATTATCCAAGCCACTGGACTGCCATCGTGGACAAAATTGGCTTTTATCTTCAGTATGATAACAGTGCTTTTTGGCTAAGAATTCTTCTTTGCCTTTATCAGCTTGTGAAAAATTATGAGTATAAAAAACTACAGGAGTGGAGTCCATTGGTAGCAGCAATGCAGCATTTTCTGCCAGTTCTAAAGGATCATTTCATCCAGCTTCTTTCTGACCAGTCTGATCAGTCTGTCTTCATCCAGAAACAAATATTCAAGATCTTCTACACTCTTGTTCAGTATATACTACCACTGGAACTGATAAACCAACAGAACCTGACAGAATGGGTAGAAATTTTAAAGACTGAAACACTTCGAATTGAAGAAGATGATCGACCTGAGTTATCATAGTGGAAATGCAAGAAGTGGGCCTTACATATTTTAGCAAGACTTTTTGAAAGATATGGAAGCTCTGGCAATGTTTCCTAGGAGTATAATGAATTTGCTGAAGCGTTTCTGAAGGAATTTGTTGTTGGTGTCCAGCAAGTTTTACTGAAAGTGTTATAACAGTACAAGGAGAAGCAATATATGGCTCCTCAAGTTTCACAACAGACATGAAGTTCTATTAATCAAGGAGTTTCTCATGCTCTCACCTGGAAGAATCTGAAGCCCCATATACAAGGCATTATCCAAGATGTTATTTTTCCATTGATGTGTTATACAGATGCTGATGAGGAACTTTGGGAAGAAGACCCTTAGAATATATATGCATGAAGTTTGATGTGTCTGAAGACTTCATTTCTTTTGCCACTGCTGCCCAGAAGCTTTTGTTTACAGCCCATAGTAAGAGGAAAGAGGTACTTCAAAAGACTATGGGATTTTGTTACCAGATTCTTACAGAACCAAATGCTGACCTTCAAAAAAAAGATGGAGCTCTGCATGATTGGCTGTTCAGCTGAAACACTTCTGAAGAAAAAGATCTGTAAAGATCAGATGGAATACATATTCCAGAATTATGTATTCTCTCTTCAGCAGTGAACTAGGCTACATGAGAGCAAGGGCTTGCTGGGTACTTCACTATTTTTGTGAAGTAAAGTTCAAAAGTGATCAGAACCTTCAAACAGCTTTAGAGCTAACACGAAGATGTCTGATTGATGATAGAGACATGACTTTGAAAGTGGAAGCTGCCATTGTCCTTCAAGTATTGATCAGCAATCAAGAAAAATCTAAAGAATATATCACACCGTTCATCAGACTTGCAATGCAGTCTCTTCTTCATATTATAAGAGAAACAGAAAATGATGACCTTACCAATATAATTCAAAAATGATCTGTGAAAATAGTGAAGAAGTTACTCCTATTGCAGTAGAAATGATACAACAGTTGGCAATGACATTTAGCCAAGTAATCCAGATGGGGCCAGATGAAGAAGGTAGTGATGACAATAGCATGTCTCAGAATTCTATGAGATCTTCTCTTTAGCACATAGCCTGACATGTCAGCAAGTGTCTCCACCGGTGTGGCAGCTACTACCCCTTGCATTTCAAGTCTTTCAGCAAGATGGCTTTGATTACTTTACAGATATGATGCCCCTCCTTTATAATTATGTAACAGTTGATACCAAGACACTTCTGTTTGATACCAAGTATCTTGAAATGATATATAGTATGTGCAAAAAGCTTCTTACAGGAGTTGCAGGAGAAGATGCAGAGTGTCATGTGGCAAAATTGTTAGAGGTCATCATTCTGCAGTGCAAAGGGCATGACATTGACCAGTGCATTCCCTTATTCGTGGAAGCAGCCTTAGAAAGACTGACAAGAGAGGTTAAGACAAGTGAACTTCGAACTATGGGTCTGCAAGTTGCAACTGCAGCTTTACATTATAATGCATACCTATTACTCAATACCTTAGAAAATCTTCACTTCCCTAATAATGTTGAACCAGTTACAAATCATTTTATTAGTGGCTTAATGATGTTGACTGTTTCTTGGGGCTTCATGACAGAAAGATGTGTGTTCTCAGTCTCTGTGCTCTTATTGATATGGAACAGATACCCCAAGGTTTAAATCAGGTTTCTGGACAGATTTTGCCAGCTTTTATCCTTTTATTTAATGGATTAAAAAGAGCATATGCCTGCCATGCAGAACACAAGAATGACAGTGATGATGATGAAGCTGAAGATGATGAAACTGAGGAACTGGGGAGTGATGAAGATGATATTGATGAAGATGGGAAAGAATATTTGGAGAGTCTGGCCAAGCAGGCAGGTGAAGATGGAGATGATGAAGATTGGGAAGAAGATGATGCTGAAGAGACTGCTCTGGAAGGCTATTCCACAATCACTGATGATGAAGATAACTCTGTTGATGAGTATCAGGTATTTAAAACTATCTTTCAAACCGTTCAAAATCATAATCCTGTGTGGTATCAGGCTCTGACTCACGGTCTTAATGAAGAACAAAGAAAACAGTTACAGACATAGCAACTCTGGCCGATCAAAGAAGAGCAGCTCATGAATCCAAAATGATTGAGAAGCATGGAGGATACAAATTCAGTGCTCCAGTTGTGCCAAGTTCTTTCAATTTTGGAGGCCAAGCACCAGGTATGAATTGAGTTATCTCTTTCTTTCCTACTGTGTGACTGTAGTGAAGAGCTTGTGTTCCTCCTCATAGTGGTTCCAGAACTGGTTCATTTGTCTATTCTAAACTAATGATCAATAGATAGACAGAAAAAAAAAATCACAGCAACAACCCCAGGAGATGGGACCTGATCATGCAACCTGGCACTGGAAAAGAAACCAGCGGGATTTTGGGGGTGGGGGAGATTGGAGGTACCTTAGGGGGTGTACTTTCTTTATTTTTTGAAGAAAGTAAGATCCTGACTGTGAAGCTTCAAAGTGAGACACTGTGGACATCTGAAACAAGAGGGGATGTCATGAAGGCAGCTTTTCTTTTTCTGAGGAAAAAATAGGCATGGGCTACAGGACTATTTAAAATGTCTCATTTACAGTATAAAGCTCAAAGGTAGATGTAATTTTTAAACCTGTGAGAATTTGTCCAATTTCTGTCTCTTCCTCACCATTGGGTATCTATTCTCTACATGTAAATAAGATAAGGTAATCTGACAGCGTTATTCAATCTTCATCATTTTTATTCATCATTGTTCCTATGTAGATTATTGGACATTTATTGTAGCACTACATAACTGATTATAAAATTCTGTAAATGAGTTAGCACTTTCATATTGAAACAAGCCTGCTAGCCTATGCATAAAATAGCAAAATGTTTGCTGTTTATAAAAAGATGTAATGGGGTGGGGGGCAAGGGTAATTTCAAGTTATTAATTTAAAAATGAATTAGCAATTTTGTACCTGGTGACTTTGTGGTCCACTCACTTCTGACAGGGACTTGAATTCGGTATGTAAAAATGGGTTAGTGGTATTTCATTGCTGCTAAAAATGATAACTCCCTCTGTGTCCTGTTTTTCTTAAAGCTGTCAGTGTAGAAGTCGGTATTTAAATACCAGACCTTACTATAAAAAATAAGAAAGGTGGTATCTAGAGCATGTTAATTGGATATGAAGTTCTACTGTTAAAGAGTTGATCTAAGAGTATGGCTAAACATCTATATATGCAATCTATTAAAATAACTTAATTCAGCTATTATGTCTTGATTTGATTTCAGTTTTATAACAATATAAACAATTTATAACAATTATAACAATTTTTTCCTCATTGGCCTGTTTTTAATCCTGTACGTAGAAAGAGTACAAAATGCACACTTAAAAAATTGAAATTTAACACTTACCCACGCCCCCTTCCGCATCTCTTCTACCCCTCTTGTTGATTGTGGTATTTGATCTTAACTAGATAGGCTGAAGTCATGTGGTTCCCTCCAGAAACCACTATTGATACCACTGCAAAAACAAGCCAGCAAAAAGACAGTGTAGAGAGGTTGGCTTGCTTCCCTTTCTTCCCAACTGCATGTTGAAAAATAAGACTTTATTGATCTTAAACATCTGTCAGATGAGTCATCATTGGGTTATTTTTTATATACATGTGTACACAAAATGTTTCAAATTGAAAGCAACATCTTAATGGATTCAAAACTATTACAAGCTGTTGTCTAAAACAGATGAGAAAATCTATAACTGTAAAAACAAATTCACATATTGATATTTAAAATGCATAATTAAGAAAAAAAAAAGATTGCAACACTGCACTTTGTCTCAGCCATGTGGACAAATCACCCATTTGGGCACATTTTTACCCTGACTTCTTTCTGTTCAAGCCTTTACAGTGACCACCAGACAGTCTCCCCTCACCCCCACCCCCATACGGAAACTTCTGTTGTTGCCTGGGAAACAGAATAAGACCTGTCTCAAAAAAGAAAATTCAAAGGTCCGGCCTTACGCATAAACAAAATAGGCATCTGTCCCCATGACTCATGATGTGACTTTTAAAGTGCCTGTAAGGCCTCAGGCTCCCATATTTATTCTCTGCTTCTGTAGGATCAAGCTCCCAGATATGTGAAATTCCTTTAACAAGGGTAAAGTCTTCATTATATAAAGCACTAAACATGTAGTTGCTTGGGTGAACAGTAACCTATTGACCTGTATGTGCTCTAAGCCAGTGCTTCTCAGATTTTAATGTGCATACACATCACTTGAGGGTCTTGTTAACATGCAGATTCTAACACAGTAGGCGTGGGGTAGGCTCATGGCTTTGTATTTCTCACAAGCCCCCAGGAAGGCTCTAAGCTAGAGCGTCTCAACTAAGAGTGCATCCAACTTATCCATGATGCTATTAAAACGTTTAGATTCAAGACTTCCATTATAGGCTACTAAATGAGCACCTCCAGAGTAAACATCAGGCATGAGTATTTTTTATATATATATATATATAATATAAAATATATATATTATATAATATAAAATATATATATTATATAAAATATATATATTATATATATATAATATATATTATATATATATAATATATATATTATATATGTATAAAACATACATATACACATATACATATATATATAACACCACCTCTACCGGTGATTCCAATGTGTTCCTCTGGGTGAGAACCATTACCAAGATTAGTTTATCTTGATGGGAAGTTCTAGCATGAGGGTAGGGGCGAGGGGATACTGTCTGGCAGTCACTGTAAAGGCTTGAACAGAGAAGAGTTACACTTCTGGGGTAAAAATGTGCCCAAATGGGTAATTTTGTGCATGTGGCAGAGACAGAGCTGGATAATGAGGATGAAGAGGCTGGACAAATGTCTTTGCCTTCATTTGTGTTCTTTAGCTTTAATGTTTCATCTTGTTCAACTTTCTCATCACCTCACCCTTCAGGTAAGCTGCCCTAGAAGTCAGTGGGAGAAACAGTTTTGGGGTGGGGGTTAGGGAGGAGCAGCAGAAATCTACCCTTAATGCTCATTTGAAGAGCAAGGAGCAACTGGTGTTCAAGTTTTTTCCAGGGGCTGTTTCTGGTTCTTTTGGCGTCAAGTGAGTGGGGATTATTCCAGGCGGGCTCTGGTTTGAGAGTGCTACATGAAACATCCCTCCCAGCAAATTTCTCTAAAGAGTGATTGATACTTACATTACGAATGAGTTCAGTGAAAACTGTGGACTCTAGCTAAATATGGAAAACAGAGTTTTTAGATGGCAGCTGCCCAAAGGGTTTGGAACTCTTTTTCTATAACAAGCTCAGTTGAAAACTTGAGGTTTTCTAAGGAGGAACATTTGAAAGTGTCTTGGTGATGGAAACAAAGTAACATGTACAGCAAAAGGCAGAGATGACTCCAGAATGCCTGCATCATTGCTTGGGGCAGGAGACCACCTGCTAGCCAGGTGGCATATTAAGATTAAGAGTAAGCTAATTGCCTACTTTTTTAATGCTTGTGAAGTTATTCTTTGCAAATAAATGAGCCACCCAGGTACAGCTCAAGTACTTGCAGGTGGAACGAATCACTGCAGGGAGAAAGTACTAAGGGGATAAGTGGGCTATATTAACAGCAGTGTCCAGCCCCCTTGACTATGTGTGAAGCCATCACCAGCACTCCCAGCTGAGTCGTGACACTCTGCTATAGAAAGGCAGCAGGTGAGTGGGGAGGGCAGGTGACCCCAAATAGCACATGAGCCTACTGAGACTGGGTTTCGCTGTCCACGGTGCTAGCAGAGCAGCTTTGTGCTCTCTGGCTCAGTCTATATTCTCAATACACTTAGCTGCTCTATGTTTTATGTTTAGTTCCCAGCCTAAAGAAGGAGAATATGGTCAAGGCCACATCCTAAAAATCAACAGACATCTGCAGCCTGGACTTCTCTCTTCTCCCCAGGTGGTCCCTGTAGCCATGGCCACAATGCCTACACCTTTGATGGAGCTATTGGCCACCGGAGTGGGTGGAGTATTATTTGGGAACAGGGGAAATCAACTTTGCTTAGAAGCTTACAGTCAATAATAAGGGATTTAAGAAAGGCTGGGTTCATGTCTCTTGTCTTTTTAAATTCTCGGCTTAGAAAATTGTGTGACAGAGTGAGTGTCTTAATCCCCCTTCTGCAGTATCCCCCTCTCTGATTGTGGTTTCTTCTTCTGGCAGTCAATGAGTGTTTTTGCCTGTAACTGGTGATGTCTCAGGCCTGGGGTATGGACTTGTTGTGAAGTGGATAAAACTGTAGCTGATGCTCTTGGGAGGAGACTTCCAGAACTTTCTCACACTCATACCATTACCCTCCTTCATCACTAAACATTTGTATGCAGATGATATCGGGTTAAAATGAATAAAAAGAAATTGCAAAGGGTAGGCTAAGAATTGAGCCCCAGACACTTATCACCAGCTAAACATCTATTGTCTGGATTATTACTTCCCAGCCCAGGGGCTGTCATGATGCTCAAGCCAGGACTAAGGTCAATTGTCTGGTTTTCTATATCTACATATATGAGATCTCCATAGTGCTAGCAGAACATTTGCATTCTCTGGCTAAATCTGTGTTCTTGATACACTTACCTGCTTGCTTTTATGTTTAGTTCTCAGCCTATAGGAGGAGAATATGGTCAAGACCACATTCTAAAAATTGACAGACACCTGGAGTCTGGACTTCTCCCTTCTCCTCAGGTGGTCCCTGTAACCACGGCCACAATGCCCACACCTTTGATGGGCCAGCCCCAGGTGGATGATGCCCCTGGTTGTCACTGGTTGTCACTGGTGGACAGCTACCACTTGCCAGCCTGGTCTCTAGACCTTTCAGACATAAGCTCTGCCACATTTCTTAATCTGCTCTTCAGAGATGCTCCCAAAGCTGCCATGGGTAAAAGTTGGCTCTGTAGATGCAGGTTTCGGGAGGCTGTGCCTTTGGTTGTAGATTTTCCAGGTACCTTTCTCTATTTTCTTAGTTTTGACCATATTGAAATTAGGTTTTGATTATTCATCCCTTTTCTTGGACTAGCTGAATTAATCTGAAGAAATTTGTTCTCTGAGTCCCAGTTTCCTCATTTATACATTGAGGGGATACCCCTTCTATTTTTGTTATTATGTGAAATGAGATATAAACTTTCTCATTATGACTTGATAATATATTGAGATTGGGAGGAGGAATACATTATTGTATAAAACAAGATTTGTGGTTTTTAAGTTAATGGGTAGGTTCCAAATGTAAAGGCTCCTTTTCTCTAAATTGATCATTTGCTGAATTTTTCCTACTTAACATAGCATTATAAATATTAGGAGAAGAATGTTTCTGGAATAACATGATTTTTGGCCCTCTTTTATTTCGTTTATGTGATAAAACTCATCGAGATAAACACATTATGCCAGTAGATAAGACTTTGGTTTCAGTTTTTTTTGTTTGGCTTAGATAAATGCTTTTACTGCTAGGCGTATTAAAATGTCACCTGATTTGGAGTCATCAGTCTCCTAGAAGAAGAATTGAAATGCTAAACAAAGAATTTACAAGAGGCAGAAGAGAACTGGGCTGACTTGAACCAGGACGGTTTGGGTCTGTCGGCAGAATTTAGACAAAGGTATTGATCAGGAAGACAGGACTAACAATGGATCCATTTGGCAAGAAAGATGCAAACCAGGGTCCTGGCAAGACCTGATAAATCTTGCAAGGATTGCATAAATGTCTTCTTTTGAGAAGTGTCTGTTCATGTCCTCTGCCCACTTTTTGATGGGGTTGTTTGTTTTTTACTTGTAAATTTGTTTGAGTTCATTGTAGATTCTGGATATTAGCCCTTTGTCAGATGAGTAGGTTGCAAAAATTTTCTCCCATTGTGTAGGTTGCCTGTTCACTCTGATGGTAGTTTCTTTTGCTGTGCAGAAGCTCTTTAGTTTAATGAGATCCCATTTGTCGATTTTGGCTTTTGTTGCCATTGCTTTTGGTGTTTTAGACATGAAGTCCTTGCCCACGCCTATGTCCTGAATGGTATTGCCTAGGTTTTCTTGTAGGATTTTAATGGTTTTAGGTCTAACATATAAGTCTTTAATCCATCTTGAATTAATTTTTGTATAAGGTGTAAGGAAGGGATCCAGTTGCAGCTTTCTACATATGGCTAGCCAGTTTTCCCAGCACCATTTATTAAATAGGGAATCCTTTCCCCATTTCTTGTTTTTGTCAGGTTTGTCAAAGATCAGATAGTTGTAGCTATGCGGCATCATTTCTGAGGGCTCTGTTCTGTTCCATTGATCTATGTCTCTGTTGTGGTACCAGTACCATGCTGTTTTGGTTACTGTAGCCTTGTAGTATAGTTTAAAGTCAGATAGCGTGATGCCTCCAGCTTTGTTCTTTTGGCTTAGGATTGACTTGGCGATGCGGGCTCTTTTTTGGTTCCATATGAACTTTAAAGTAGTTTTTTCCAATTCTGTGAAGAAAGTCATTGGTAGCTTGATGGTGAAGAAATGCTCCTCATCACTGGCCATCAGAGAAATGCAAATCAAAACCACAGTGAGATACCATCTCACACCAGTTAGAATGGCCATCATTAAAAAATCAGGAAACAACAGGTGCTGGAGAGGATGTGGAGAAATAGGAACACTTTTACACTGTTGGTGGGACTGTAAACTAGTTCAACCATTGTGGAAGTCAGTGTGGCGATTCCTCAGGGATCTAGAACTAGAAATACCATTTGACCCAGCCATCCCATTACTGGGTATATACCCAAAGGACTATAAATCAGGCTGCTATAAAGACACATGCACACGTATGTTTATTGCAGCACTATTCACAATAGCAAAGAGTTGGAACCAACCCAAATGTCCAACAACGATAGACTGGATTAAGAAAATGTGGCACATATACACCATGGAATACTATGCAGCCATAAAAAATGATGAGTTCGTGTCCTTTGTAGGGACATGGATGAAACTGGAAAACATCATTCTCAGTAAACTATCGCAAGGACAAAAAACCAAACACCGCATGTTCTCACTCATAGGTGGGAATTGAACAATGAGAACTCATGGACACAGGAAGGGGAACATCACGCTCCGGGGACTGTTGTGGGGTGGGGGGAGGGGGGAGGGACAGCATTAGGAGATACACCTAATGCTAAATGACGAGTTAATTGGTGCAGGAAATCAACATGGCACATGGATACATATGTAACAAACCTGCACATTGTGCACATGTACCCTAAAACCCTAAAGTATAATTAAAAAAAAAAAAAAAAAAATCTTGCAAGGATTGTGTTTCTCTGACCCTGGGCTAGGGGCAATTGTGGCTTTTGAAGCTCTTAAAGGTAAATGCTTCTCTGGTTAGTTACACCCAATCAGGCTGGGCCTGGGCTCTGTAGAGTGCCCTTGTCCCTGGGTAGGAATGCACTTGCCCACCAGGAGCCCTGGGTCCTCCTGTAGGACAGAGTTCCCTGGGGGATTTCAGGTCCATTGGAAAGTTTCTGGCACTGTTGAGTCAACAGGGTTGGCCTCTCATGACAAGCTCCAGCTCTCTCTGTTTATCATCTGCCTCAGTGGCCAAGCCACTGGGGAGCAGTCCTGGCTGCAAGGACTTTGCTGCATCTCAAACTTGGGCCACCTTCCAAACCTGGCTTTCTGTTATTTTGTGCCTACTATGCTCCATACCGTGGGCAAGGGGCTTTAGATGTGATCTCTTTTAAGCCACAGAGGCCCTACCAGGTAGGTGTTATCTCTGCTTGACAGAAAAAGAAACAGACTCAAAAAGGAACAGAAGTTTACATGGCCAGTAAGTGGCAGAGCTAGGGGTTGAATCCAGCTCTGTCTCACTCCAGATCTCTTGCACTTTTTTACCACAGCTGCCAAACATTACCTTGGAAAAATGAACATTTTAGTGGTTTTTTCAGTAGCGCTTTTGAGTGGCCTTATATTCATGCTTGATTTCCACTGGAAAAGCTAGCACATGATGGAAATGTTGGAACTAGGGAAAGAATAGAAGACAGGGGCCCCAAAAGAGGACATACTACTCAGATAAGATGTGATGTGAAACTCATCTTTTGAGCATAAACACATGGCATAGTTGTGCCTAGAATTTCCACATTGCCTTTGGCTGTATGGGTCTTTTTAATGGGATATCTAAGAAATTCTAACATCTTTTCTTGATTAGTAAAGCTAGTATTTGTTCATGAAAGAAAGGGAACCATGAAATGATTTTAACCTGTAACCTACATAATGTTTATAGCTTTAGAAACACATATTGTTTCCCTTGGGCCAAACATGTTTGGCTAAATATTATTTAAATAGTGCATCCTTGTCTTTGGTGGATGAGGTAGAGGCTCTAAGGGTGAAATTCTCATTCCACAGGGGTTTTGTTTATTTTGTGGTTCACAAAGGACAAGAGGCTCTTTGAAATTTTTTTCCTCAGCAATCTGGGGACTAGAGTCATTAAAATAGAAGGCTCCCTAGAAGACACTTAGGTTATAAATTAAAATTTACTCTCCCGGTCGAAGAAAACCTTTGCATGCATCCCATGTTGATTGAGGGCCTACTATGTGCTAGGCACAGCACTGCAGCTTTGCAGGACTTAGTTACTTTGCTTGGCTGCTCCCTCTCCAGCCTTCTCTCGCACCACCTCCTCTTGCTTCCCAAGCTCCCAGCTCCAAACACTTGAGCTTCTTTGAGCTTTTGAACATGCCAAGCCCTTCCTTCCCTCTGGGCCTTTGCCTATGATGTTCCTTCAGCCTGGAATCCCCCTTCTCCACTGTTTTCTCTGATGACTTTTCCTCCTCCCTCACACATACTCCCCTTAGAGATGCTTTCTGTACCTCCAGAGGGAAAAAGCCTCATTCTCCATCATGCTTTCTTTCTAAGCACATTGTTTTTTTATCCTTCCAAACACTTCTAATTTGTAAATATATATTTGTTTCCTTATTTACTCTCTTTCTCTTCTATTAGTCTTTAAACTGCGTAGGGGCAAAGGCCAAGTCTGATTTGCTCACCAAAATATCCTTAGCATTTAGCATGATTCCTGGCATGTAGTAGGCAGGGACTCAGTAAATCCAGTCATGTGCCACATAACATTTCACTCAACAACAAACTGCGTAAAGGATGGTGGTTCCCAAATGTTGTAATACCATATTTTTACTGTGTCTTTTCTATGTTTTGGTATTTGTAGATACCCAGATACTTACCATCGTGTTATTATAGCTTACAGCATTTAGTACAGTAACAAGGCGTACAGGTTTGTAGCCTAGGAGCAACAGGCTATACCATGTAGCCTGAGATTATAGTAGGTATCCCATCTAGGTTCATATGAGTATACTCTATGATGCTCACACAAGGATGGGATCACCTAAAAATGTATTTCTCAAACTGTATCTTACTGTTAAGTGACACATGACGGTATTTATTGATTTTTGAATAGGTATATCTCCAATTGATGAAACTAAAGGTTAGAGAGGTAATGTGACTTCTCAAAGTTACCCACCTAGAGAATGGTAGAGGTATGACACTAATCTAGTTCCTGACTCTCAAATCCAGTGTTGCTTCACTTTACAGTGTCATGTGACTTTTATTTTAAGAACATAGCTTTCCTACCACACTGTTGGGATGATAGAAGTAGGTTATTTTGGCTGTAATAGTTATGTCTTAGCTCAAGAAATGAGAAAGTGAAAGAACAGGGTACCCAGACACACTAGACCAAGAACACTTTGAGGGGGACAACAACATGTTCTCTATTAGTGGGAGCTTCTTGGGCTCAGGAGTCATCGCTTTCCAAAGGCTGGCAGTGCTGTAACCAGAGAGAATCATTTAGCGTGATTTAGTCAACTCAGAGAGAAAGCTGGATTGACTCCTTTTTCTGTGTCCCAGAGCAGACAGCACATGGCTTTGTCTTCTGAGGATACGTGGGCCATGAAGACAAATATTGAACAGCCCTTTAGGTGAGTGAGAAGGTTGATTTGGCAGCATGAGAATGCAGAGAGCTGCCTGCTCTCTTGCTGTGCCTGAAATGACCTTTTTGTGCATGAACTGAGAGATACTGAGCATGGCTGTTGGAGGCCAGTAGGCTCTAAAGAGGTAGAAGAGACATCTGGAACAAGCTCTAGAAAGTAGGCTTTTGATCTCCCCCAGGATGCTGATAAACAAAGCCTGTTTTCCCTTTCCTCTGATGAAAAGCTTTATTGTGGCTTTCACTCATTGTGAATCATGATGTTAGAGTGGCATTGTTCTGCCTCTTGGCTTGCTGTTGAGACTGCTGCGTCAGGCCTGAGCTGGTGCCCCAAAGTCCCTCCAGAGTTCTTGCTTTGCCAAGGCCAAGCTAGCAGAACTGTGGGAGGAGGGATAGGCCTGCACATCTCCAAAGCCCCCTTTGCATTCAGCAGTTAATTTCTGGTTCTGCATTTAACACAGATCCAAATGCTTTTTTTAAAAAAATTTTTTCTTTTTGAGACAGAGTCTCACTCTGTCATCCAGGCTGGAGTGTGGTGACAGGATCTTGGCTCACTGCAACCTCCGCCTCCCGGGTTCAAGCGATTCTCATGCCTCAGCCTCCCGAGTAGCTGGAGCTACAGGTGCGTGCCACTACGCCCAGCTACTTTTTTTTGGTATTTTTTTTTCTTTAGTAGAGACTGGGTTTCACCATGTTGGCTAGGCTGGTCTTAAATCCTGACCTCAAGTGATGCACCTGCTTCAGCCTCCCAAAAGGATGGGATTACACGCCTGAGCCACAGCACCTGGCCCCAAATGTTTTTAGATAAAAATTATTTGCTTTATCTCTTCCTGCTAATCAGTGTCTTTCACAGCTCATGTTCTCTTTTCTCCTTCTGTGATGTCTTCCTTGACTTTTTTTCCTTTTTTGAAAGCTTTCTTCCTAGGACAGGCACTTACACAAGTGCTTTGCTTTACTTCTTCTCACGTATGTTCAGCTTCCTCCCCTAAATACAGGGAATGCTCCCCAGGGAAGATCCCAAGGCTCATACAATATGTTGTTCCTTCTAAGACACACAGTGCTGTGGTTTACCATGTGCTCCGTGGACTTATACTTAAATCACAGACAGTCACAGCAGGAAGGGATTTATTGGTCATCATGTCAAGGAGTTTCCACCCTGGGCTGTGGGCAAGTTTGGGAAAGGGGTGGGGTAGATGGAGCTCCTTCCTCTCCCACCTGAGTAGCTCTTCTTTATTTTACATATTGAACTTCTATTTGAATTGTTGCTTGATTAAAAGGCTCATGGCAGCCTGGCGCAGTGACTGATGCCTGTAATCCCAGTACTTTGGGAGGCTGAAGTGGGTGGATAACCTGAGGTCGGGAGTTCGAGACCAGCCTAACCAACATGGAGAAACCCCTTCTCTGGTAAAAATACAAAATTAGCCGGGCGTGGTGGTGTATGCCTGTAATCCCAGCTACCCGGGAGGCTGAGGCATGAGAATCGCGTGAACCCGGGAGGCAGAGGTTACGGTGAGCTGAGATCATGCCATTGAACTCCAGTCTGGGCAAACAAGAGCAAAACTCCGTCTCAAAAACAAAACAAAAAAAGGCTCATGGCTTAAAACCATGGTTTGACAAACTCTATTCTAATTCATATCCTCCAAGGAGGCAATGGTAATCCAAATGAATCCTTACAGAAATTCTTAGAGGGAATTCTGTTGTTTTTAATTTTGTCTGAGTTGTATCCATATAGTAGAATGTTTATAGGATTCTGTACAAGTATATGTATATTTTAATATGTACGCATAATACACACACACGTATGTATATGTGTAAGGCCAGGTTCCAATGTTCACACCTTTAAAGAAGCAGTTAATATCCTTCTATCTAGAAGTAATCTTGCATTGCCTTTTAGTGTACTACTTAATCTTTTTTTTTCTCTTAAAGTTATTTTACTTTGCCTTGAATTGTAATTAGTTGTGTACATTTCTTTCTCTGCTATACTCTAAGCTTTTTAAGGTCTAAGACACTTAACTCTTTACCTTTGTAACCTCTATAACACCTAATAATGTGCTCTGCCACACATGCAATTAAGGAATCTGTAGTTTATTGGTGAAGAATCATAAAGTAGAAAAAAAATTGAAATGGGAGCCCAGTTGGTAAGATGTTATTATGAAGTCAAATATATAGTATATTATTATGAAGCCAAATTTCATGCTTGGGCCTCATAAGAACCTAATTTATTTTTCATACAGAAAAATGTCCCATGACCAAGATTGTATCTTGACCAACTATCTCACAGATTTATGCTGTTATTCAGAAGATGGGACAGAGAAGATGGTACTTATGGCTCAGTGCAAATTAACTTTCATCACTGAAAAAACCAACTTTAGTTATAGGGCTTATTATAGAAGGCCAGTAATGTCAGTGATGTAAAGGACTGCATGTGGGTGAGATGCTAGAGTCCACTCTTGCACTAATGATCTAGAACGTGGGCTGTTAACATGGACTATTGAGTCTTGACAGAACTCAACTCAAATGCAAATTAAATTGAATTGAATGTATAAAGACAAGGATCAGGGAAAGTAGCCATGTGACCAACCAGTCAATAAGAGAAATGTGAGCATTGGCAGATTTGTATGGTTCACGTGCCCAATTCTCAGTGTCAAATCATTTTCTAAATTGTAAAATGACAGGAAAGAGATATGGTATGTTGAGTAACATAATTCAGACAACATTTATTGAATGTCTACTACCTATAAGGTATTACTATCTATAAGACACTATCTTTAATTATCTAGAAGGTATTAAGAATCATAAGATGTAGCCTCTTACTTCCAAGAACCTATGACTCTGACAGTCCTGTTTCACAAATTGTTCACTACATAGATGGACATTATCAACTTTCACCACACTTAAGGCTGAGATTTCTCAGCAGTTATCACTGTTTTTCATCTTAAAGGACAGTTGCGTTCCAGGATCTGGCCCACCCTTTCAGTCTTCCACTCTTCATCTCTGACCTGCATACTTAGAGCTAGGGGAATGGTTACATTCTATCTAGTTTTGCTCATAGTAATTTTGGTCACGGGGGAGATGCTAAAAAATTTCTGTATTTTTTCCCACATTTTATTCTTTTTTGTTCTGTAAGATTTAACATGTCAATTATATCTTTATTTTTTTGTTTTTTAAATTTTATTATTATACTTTAAGTTTTAGGGTACATGTGTACAACGTGCAGGTTTGTTACATATGTATACATGTGCCATGTTGGTGTGCTGCCCCCATTAACTGGTCATTTAGCATTAGGTATATCTCCTAATGCTATCCCTCCCCCCTCCCCTCACCCCACAACAGTCCCCGGTGTGTGATGTTCCCCTTCCTGTGTCCATGTGTTCTCATTGTTCAATTCCCACCTATGAGTGAGAACATGCGGTGTTCGCTTTTTTGTCCTTGCGATAGTTTGCTGAGAATGATGGTTTCCAGCTTCATCCATGTCCCTACAAAGGACATGAACTCATCATTATTTATGGCTGCATAGTATTCCATGGTGTATATGTGCCACATTTTCTTAATCCAGTCTATCATTGTTGGACATTTCGGTTGGTTCCAAGTCTTTGCTATTGTGAATAGTGCTGCAATAAACATACATGTGCATGTGTCTTTATAGCGGCATGATTAATAATCCTTTGGGTATACACCCAGTAATGGGATGGCTGGGTCAAATGGTATTTCTAGTTCTAGATCCCTGAGGAATCGCCACACTGACTTCCACAATGGTTAAACTAGTTTACAGTCCCACCAACAGTATAAAAGTGTTCCTATTTCTCCACATCCTCTCCAGCGCCTGTTGTTTCCTGACTTTTTAATGATTCCCATTCTAACTGGTGTGAGATGGTATGTCATTGTGGTTTTGATTTGCATTTCTCTGATGGCCAGTGATGATGAGCATTTCTTCATGTGTTTTTTTGGCTGCATAAATGTCTTCTTTTGAGAAGTGTCTGTTCATGTCCTTTGCCCACTTTTTGATGGGGTTGTTTGTTTTTTTCTTGTAAATTTGTTTGAGTTTATTGTAGATTCTGGATATTAGCCCTTTGTCAGATGAGTAGGTTGCAAAAATTTTCTCCCATTCTGTAGGTTGCCTGTTCACTCTGATGGTAGTTTCTTTTGCTGTGCAGAAGCTCTTTAGTTTAATTAGATCCCATTTGTCAATTTAGGCTTTTGTTGCCATTGCTTTTGGTGTTTTAGACATGAAGTCCTTGCCCATGCCCATGTCCTGAATGGTATTGCCTAGGTTTTCTTCTAGGGCTTTTATGGTTTTAGGTCTAACATTTAAGTCTTTAATCCATCTTGAATTAATTTTTGTATAAGGTGAAAGGAAGGGATCCAGTTTCAGCTTTCTACATATGGCTAGCCAGTTTTCCCAGCACCATTTATTAAATAGGGAATCATTTCCCCATTGCTTGTTTTTGTCAGGTTTGTCAAAGATCAGATGGTTGTAGACATGCGGCCTTATTTCTGAGGGCTCTGTTCTGTTCCATTGGTCTATATCTCTGTTTTGGTACCAGTACCATGCTGTTTTGGTTACTGTAGCCTTGTAGTATAGTTTGAAGTCAGGTAGCGTGATGCTTTCAGTTTTGTTCTTTTGGCTTAGGATTGACTTGGCAATGTGGGCTCTTTTTTGGTTCCATATGAACTTTAAAGTAGTTTTTTCCAATTCTGTGAAGAAAGTCATTGGTAGCTTGATGCGGATGGCATTGAATCTATAAATTACCTTGGGCAGTATGGCCATTTTCACGATATTGATTCTTCCTACACATGAGCATGGAATGTTCTTCCATTTGTTTGTATCTTCTTTTATTTCATTGAGCAGTGGTTTATAGTTCTCCTTGAAGAGGTCCTTCACATCCCTTGTAAGTTGTATTCCTAGTATTTTATTCTCTTTTAAGCAATTGTGAATGGGAGTTCATTCATGATTTGGCTCTCTATTTGTCTGTTATTGGTGTATAAGAATGCTTGTGTTTTTTGTACATTGATTTTGTATCCTAAGACTTTGCTGAAGTTGCTTATCAGCTTGACGAGATTTTGGGCTGAGACGATGGGGTTTTCTAGATATACAATCATGTCATCTGCAAACAGGGACAATTTGACTTCCTCTTTTCCTAATTGAATACCCTTTATTTCCTTCTCCTGCCTGATTGCCCTGGCCAGAACTTCCAACACTATGTTGAATAGGAGTGGTGAGAGAGGGCATCCCTGTCATGTGCCCATTTTCAAAGGGAATGCTTCCAGTTTTTGCCCATCCGGTATGATATTGGCTGTGGGTTTGTCATGGATAGCTCTTATTATTTTGAGATACGTCCCATCAATACCTAATTTATTGAGAGTTTTTAGCATGAAGGGTTGTTGAATTTTGTCAAAGGCCTTTTCTGCATCTATTGAGATAATCATGTGTTTTTTGTCATTGGTTCTGTTTATATGCTGGATTACATTTATTGATTTGCATATATTGAACCAGCCTTGCATCCCAGGGATGAAGCCCACTTGATCATGGTGAATAAGCTTTTTGATGTGCTGCTGGATTTGGTTTGCCAGTATTTTATGGAGGATTTTTGCATCGATGTTCATGAAGGATATTGGTCTAAAATTCTCTTTTTTTGTTGTGTCTCTGCCAGGCTTTGGTATCAGGATGATGCTGGCCTCATAAAATGAGTTAGGGAGGATTCCCTCTTTTTCTATTGATTGGAATAGTTTCAGAAGGAATGGTACCAGCTCCTCTTTGTACCTCTGGTGAATCTGTCTGGTCTTGGACTTTTTTTGGTTGGGAGGCTATTAATTATTGCCTCAATTTCAGAGCCAGTTATTGGTCTATTCAGAGATTCAGTTTCTTCCTGGTTTAGTCTTGGGAGAGTGTATGTGTCAGGAATTTATCTATTTCTTCTAGATTTTCTAGTTTATTTGTGTAGAGGTGTTTATAGTATTCTCTGATGGTAGTTTGTATTTCTGTGGGATCAGTGGTGATATCCCCTTTATCATTTTTTATTGCATCTATTTGATTCTTCTCTCTTTTCTTCTTTATTAGGCTTGCTAGCGTTCTATCAATTTTGTTGATCTTTTAAACAAACCAGCTCCTGGATTCATTAATTTTTTGAAGGGTTTTTTGTGTCTCTATTTCCTTCAATTCTGCTCTGATCTTAGTTATTTCTTGCCTATCGCTAGCTTTTGAATGTGTTTGCTCTTGCTTTTCTAGTTCTTTTAATTGTGATGTTAGGGTGTCAATTTTAGATCTTCCCTGCTTTCTCTTGTGGGCATTTAGTGCTATAAATTTCCCTCTACACACTGCTTTGAATGTGTCCCAGAGATTCTGGTATGTTGTATCTTTGTTCTCGTTGGTTTAGAACATCGTTATTTTTGCCCTCATTTCATTATTTACCCAGTAGTCATTCAGAAGCAGATTGTTCCGTTTCCAAGTGGTTGAGCGGTTTTGAGTGAGTTTCTTAATCCTGAGTTCTAGTATGATTGCATTGTGGTGCCCAGCTAATTTTTTTTTGTATTTTTAGTAGAGACAGGGTTTCACCATGTTGGCCAGGATGGTCTCGATCTCTTGACCTCGTGATCCACCTGCCTTGGCCTCCCAAAATGCTGGGATTACAGGCATGAGCCACTGCACCCAGCCGGAAGAAACCTATTTGAATGCCAGTTTTATGCCAGGCATAGTGTTAGAAACTTTTACATACAGTATCTTATTTATCACCAAGATGTTTTTTCCCTTGCCCCAGCAGGTTGTTTTTACCAAAAATTCAGTTAAACCAAAAAAGGAATTGTAACTTGGCTTGCTGGAAATCCCTAAGGGCACCAGTTGCTGCTGGAGGGTATTGATAAACATGGGCCATGACAGTAGTCCTTCTTTGTGGTCTCATCAGTAAATCAGCATCTTTGGGAAAAAAACTATTAGTTGATATTTTGACAGTAAGCCATACCAACTCCTAAGCCCTTCTTACTCAGAGTCAATTGCTCTTCACCTGGACGAGGCAGCTGACTGTTTCTGAAGCAGAGTTGTATGTAAGGTAGAGATAAAGACAAGTCATCTTCTTGGTCTGTCTGTGCTCTAAGGGGAGATGAACTAGATGACACTGGTAGCTGTGTTTCTAAAACAAAATGTTATTACAAATAACAAACAGTTGCCCTCAACCTCTGACAGTAAATGTGAATATTAATGCTGTGCTCCTTTCTACACAAACATGCATTGAAAGGACATGATCCTGTGACCTCTGGTAAATACTGTGTGCCATTTGGTTGTTTTTAATTAGCCTTGACCTCCCTGCCTCAATGTCCACTTAGGGCAGTTTAGCCCTAGTATGTCAGGTGTTGAGAGATTTGATTTCAAAGAGAAAAGAATTCCAACCCAAAACCCTAGTGATAACGGATACCAGAGTAGAGTTACAGCATAGAAAGATCAGCATTCAGCCAGAATGGGAGAGTGCAAACGTTTGTCAAATAGCCTGCTTCTTCCACCTTCTGAAGAGCTAAGCATATTAGTGGTTAGCTTCTTAATAAATTATACAATAGGATATTCCAGGGGGGCTATTTTCTGGGTGATTGCTCAGCATATAGAGCACCAATCACTGTTAGTATCATTAATGGTTTATCAGAATGGTCCAGTGGTCTAGAAATGCCACTCCCATATTTCTTGGAAGCACATTAACTCAACCTAAGCAGCAGAGCTATGCACTAGTTGATCCAATGCAATATCATTCCTTTTTCCTGCTTCCACTAAGAGAGCTTTCTCTACCTTCCTCAGGTCTTGTAATGGATCCGAATTAGATGACTTTGAATGATTTGCAGGCACATTCCTTATTTCTTTCACCGAGGACATTTTAGAGGAAAGACTACTTTCTCTGTAACTTTGGCTTATTGTCTTGTTAATACATGTAACGAATTAGGAAATGTGGGTGGTGGGGCATCCATCTCCAAGATGAGAAACAAAGCCTCCTTAGAGTTCTTGCAGCCAACTATCTCACAGATGTATGCTGTTATTCACAAGATGGGACAGAGAAGATGGTACTGGTTGCTCAGTGTAAATTAACTTCCGTCACTGAAGAAAAAAAACAACTTTAGCTATAGGGCTTGTTATAGAAGGCCAGTAATGCCAGTGGTAAAAAGGACTGCATGTGGGTAAGATGCTAGAGACCGCTCTTGCACTAATGATCTAGAATATGGATCTATTAGGGTTGCCAACCTCATCACCACTGAGGGGATTTTCAGCCTGCTTTCCTTAAAACTCAGCCGTTTTATCACCTGAAATCTGAAAATAGTAACACCACACAGGGGTATGAGTAATAAATGCTATGCCATGATTAAAGGATCCAACCCTGTGCCCCACACTTAGTAACCACTCAGTAGATGTCAGTTGAGTTTAAATTCCCCTAACATCCCCAGCTTATTAAATCATTGTACCTTTGACTAGCATATAATTTTTTTTTTAATCTAGTCCATTTGTTAGCACAGTCTCTCACCATCTGTATTCCCTGTCTATCTGCCAACCTAGAAAAACCCTCTTCGTGTCTCTAAATAAAGAGTTTGATTTTTTAAGATAACACTTGTTATATTTTGGGGTTTATTACTCTATGCTGCAGAGTGTTCTTATTTCAAAGGAATAATTTCATGTCTTATTAAAATAACTAAGACCTTATGTGATTGTCGGTGAGCTTCCACGATCATGGTAGGGGAGGTAAGCAACATGTTCTTGTGCCCTGGTGCTATTTTTGGCTAACAGAGCAAATGGAAAATCCAGAGCTGGTGGGGACAAAGCCAAATATGCAAGTACGTCAGATTTACTGAATAGGTGCCTGTTGGGTCAGTGTTTATCACCAGAGCCTATAGTAAGTGGAATGAGAGCACTCAATGGGTATTCATTTGGGGAAATGTTGTTGAAGAAGGCGCCCATGTTATAGCCACTTAAAAACCTGCTTGTCAGAAGTTTTCAGGATTCTCTCACACTGTGTCATCCCATAAGTGTTTCTTAATCCCCTCCAGAGTGTGCATGGGATTGAAAGACAACACCAAGTCTCTGTCCCTGGTCCCCTACTGCTTTAGTCCAGTAGTATTAACAATTCATTAGGATCATAATTTATTAGGTTTCATTGGTCCTTAGAAAAGAAGACAGATCCTATATATATATACACAGGGGAAAAACCTACTAGTGAACAGTTTTCCCCACGTTAAAATAAGAGATTATAGAAGCCTTGGGGTATAATAATAGCAGTGATTATTCCCATATAGATTCAAGATTTTGGATCTGCATGGGCCTGTTACTTTTTCCCATGTCCCAAGTCCTATAAAGTTATCACCATGGGTGGCTGAGAGAAACATGTCAATTTCTTAAGTAGTTTTAGGAATATCTACATTTAGTCTAGCTATATAGGAGTAGAAGTTATTTCACAATTAATTATTTTTCCCAGCCTGAATCATATGCTAAAATTCAGCATTTGCTGTGCAGGGAGTAACATAAACTTCCCATTCTCTGATGGTTTTCTTGAAAATGTAGAGGATCCCAGAAACTCAAGGCTGGAAGGAACTAGTTGACAGCTTATAGTCCACTGGATCTTACAGGGGGCCTTGAAGCCTGGCCTTTTATGGTATTAATAGGATATTGAACCACCATGGCTTCCTTTCAGAAGAAGACAGGTGTAAATGACAAAGCATGGAACTGAGATGAGAGTATCCACTTTGGAAGAGGAAGAGGCATAAACTAGTGATTCCCTTAAATAGTTAAAGGGTATTTAACAGGAAGCAGCTTCATGTGTTGTCCATTACTGACTGACCATTTTTGGGGTCCAGGTTTTGAGTTGCTTTTTTAAATAGGAGGAACAGGTTTTTGCAGAGGCTACTGCTCTGTTTTGCCCCATCTCTGTCCTGTCTACTGGCCCACATTTGTGGGACAGCTGGCCAGGTGTCTGTCTGTGAGGAGAAAAGCAACAGGTCCATACAAGATTCAGATCCATAAGTTTGACCTTGTTAGTGAAGTCTGATCACCAACAGTGTAAACTACACCATCATTCCTCCTGATAGTTTTGGTGAGCTTATGATTTGTTTGAGTTTTGTTATTTTAACGGTAGCAGGGAAGCAATGGTAGCTTGGGTGACTTGAGGGGCCTTTTTGAGTCTGAAATGATAACTTCCACAGAAAGCTGAAAACTACTAATGCAGGCTATCCCTTGAAAACAAATTTAGCTTCCCTTCAACATCTCTAGAGAAGACTCCAAGCTTGCTTTTGCAACCCCGCTTTGCAAAATGCTCAAAGTGCATTCTTCCAAGTATTTAATTCCAGGTCCACCTGGTGGGATGTTATTATTTCCATTTTGCCCTCTCCTGATGGGATCCAGAGGAGAGGCTTGACACTGTTCACATAGGTTCCCTTCACAAAAATGCCCCCCTCCTGTCTGCCGCAAGCATGTATGCAAATAACTGTTGCGAAGCAGCCCCAGTCAGCTGTTCCTCACGGTTTCTTTCCTTGTTTTTTTTCTTTCTTTTGCCTCATGATATATTTTCTTTTCTTGGCCCTTCATTTAACCACCTCAAAGACTGAAGGCATTCAGGAGAACAACTGCTGGTTTTGTTTTTTTTTGTTTTGTTTTGTTTTAGATCTAGCATGTTAAAAAAATTAAAACACCCAAAAGGCAACAACAACAGCAACAGACAAAACAGCTCCAGAGTTATTATCTGAGGTGTGTACATTGCCTTTACCAAAAGAAAAATGCCCTAATGCAGTTAATGCCGTGGTTGAGAGACATTTTTTCTTTGACCTCTGTTGTCATAGACTGAGAAAAATAAATATATGATCAGATATTTCCTGGAGAAACATTTCTTTTTTTTATTATTGTACTTTAAGTTTTAGGGTACATGTGCACAATGTGCAGGTTTGTTACATATGCATCCATGTGCCATGTTGGTGTGCTGCACCCATTAACTTGTCATTTAGCATTAGGTGTATCTCCTAATGCTGTCCCTCCCCCTTCCCGCCTCCCCCCACCCCACAACAGTCCCCAGAGTGTGATGTTCCCCTTCCTATGTCCATGAGTTCTCATTGTTCAATTCCCACCCAGGAGTGAGAACATGCGGTGTTTGGTTTTTTGTCCTTGCGATAGTTTACTGAGAATGATGATTTCCAGTTTCATCCATGTCCCCACAAAGGACATGAACTCATCATTTTTTATGGCTGCATAGTATTCCATGGTGTATATGTGCCACATTTTCTTAATCCAGTCTATCGTTGTTGGACATTTGGGTTGGTTCCAAGTCTTTGCTATTGTGAATAGTGCTGCAATAAACATACGTGTGCATGTGTCTTTATAGCAGCATGATTTATAGTCCTTTGGGTATATACCCAGTAATGGGATGGCTGGGTCAAATGGTATTTCTAGTTCGAGATCCCTGAGGAATCGCCACACTGACTTCCACAATGGTTGAACTAGTTTACAGTCCCACCAACAGTATAAAATTGTTCCTATTTCTCCACATCCTCTCCAGCACCTGTTGTTTCCTGACTTCCTAGAGAAACATTTCAGAAAACATCAGGACTGTCTCTCTCTGTCTCTGTCTGTCTGTCTGTCTCTGTCTCTCACTCTCTCACTCTCACTCAGCACTGAGTAACTTGCTTATTGGTCCTGGGCCATTCCTTTGTTCCAGATGGATCTCCCTTTAGACAGGCAGTCAGGTGATTCTTCATTTGTCCTAGAGAAGATAGAATCCAACTTAAGAATGCTAAGGCAAATTTTCCCACTATGAATACAAATTGTTTTTTCTTTAAAAGTCTATCTTTTGAGTTTTAAAAGATACACAGAATACTCGTAAATGAAATTGAGTAGAGTATCACTTTAAAAACTACAGTCACATTTGATATAAAGTTCTTCTGTCCAATAGCCCTCAGGGAACTTTCCTTACTATAATTTCAAAAAGGCTATTTTATTTTTAAGAAAATAGACATTTATATGGCAATTTACACAGCATTTTCTTTTTTTAAATAATTTCCAACTTTTAAGTTCAGGGGTACACGTGTAGGATGTGTGGGTCTGTTACACAGTTACATGTGTGCCGTGGTGGTTTACTGCACAGATCATCCCATCACCCAGGTATTAAGCCCAGCATCCATTAGCTAGTCTTCCTGATTCTCTCCCTCTTCCCACCCCTCACCCTCCAACAGGCCCTAGTATTTGTTGTTCCCCAGCATGTGTCCATGTGTTCTCATCATTTCACTCCCACTTATAAGTGATAACATGTAGTATTTGGTTTTCTGTTTGTGTGTTAGTTTGCTAAGGATAATGACTTCCAGCTCCATCCATGTCCCTGCAAAGGACACAATCTCATTCCTTTTAATGGCTGCATAGTATTCCATGGTGTATATGTACCACATTTTCTTTATCCAGTCTGTCACTGATGGACATTCAGGTTGATTCCATGTCTTTGTTATTGTGAATTCTGCTGCAGTGAACATATGCGTGCACTTGACTTTATAATAGAATGACTTATATTCCTTTGGATATACACTTAGTTATGGAATTACTGGATCAAATGGTATTTCTGCCTCTAGATCTTTGAGGAATTGCCACACTGTCTTCCACAATGGTTGAACTAATTTACACTCCCACCAGCAATGTAAAAGCATTCCTTTTTCTCTGCAACCCTGCCAGCGTCTGTTGTTGTTTGACTTTTTAATGGCCATGCTGACTGGTGTGAGATGGTATCTCATTGTGGTTTTGATTTGCATTTCTCTAATGATCAGTGATGTTGAGCTTTTCTCATGCATTTTTTGGCCACATGAATGTCTTCTTTTGAGAAGAGTCTGTTCATGTCCTTTGCCCACTTTTTAATGGGGTTGTTTTTCTCTTGTAAATTTGTTTAAGTTTTTTATAGATGCTGGATATTAGACCTTTATCAGATAGATATATTGCAAAAATGCTCTCCCATTCTGTAGGTTGTCTGTTTACTCTGTTGATAGTTTCTTTTGCTGTGCAGAAGCTCTTTAGTTTAATTAGACCCCATTTGTCAACTTTTGCTTTTGTTGCAGTTGCTTTTGGTATCTTCATCATGAAATCTTTGCCCATGCCTGTGTCCTGAATGGTATTGCCTAGGTTTTCTTCTAGGCTTTTTATAGTTTGGGGTTTTATATTTAAGTTTTTAATCCATCTTTAGTTGATTTTTATATAAGGTATAAGGAAAGGGTCCAGTTTTAATTTTCTGCCTATGCCTAGCCAGTTCTCCCAGCACCATTTATTAAATAGGGAATCCTTTCCCCATTGCTTGTTTTTTGTCAGGTTTGTCCAAGATCAGATGGTTGTAGCTGTGAGGTCCTATTTCTGGGTTCTCTGTTCTATTCTACTGGTCTATGTGTCTGTTCTTGTACCTCTACCAAGCTGTTTTGGTTACTGTAGCCCTATAGTAGAGTTTGAAGTGAGGTACTGTGATGTTTCCAGCTTTGTTCTTTTTGCTTCGGATTTTCTTGGCTATTAGGGCTCTTTTTTGATTCCATGTGAATTTTAAAATAGTTGTTTCTAATTTTGTGAAGAATTTCAGTGGTAGTTGAACAGGAATAGCATTGAATTTATAAATTGTACGAAGCATTTTCATAAAATAACAACAATACCTAGCATTTATTAGTTGCGATGTGGCACTTTTCTAAATGCTTTCAAGGCAATAATTCATTTAACCCTCTAAATAACTCTATCAGATAGGTACTGTTATTATTCTCATTTTCATGTGGACACTGAGGCATCCAGGTGCTAAGTGACTTTCCCTAAATCATATAGCCTATAATTGCCTAGATGAAGGATTCAGTTCTAGGGATGGCCAATTCCATGGTTCTTGTACTTCCTACTACTTTGTGTGGTCTGTTAATCATTGTTGTCGTGTAAGAATCCTGCGTTTCAGAGTAATGAAGTGACTTGATTCTAGTTTCCCAGCCAGAAATGACAGAAGAAGTTTTAACATTTTTCCCCTTTACTTTTATTGATTTTCTCTCTTTGTCATGGATCATCAGGTCGCTATTTTATTGAACTCATTTGCTGAGTCCCTATTATGTGCCAGGTACTGCACTAATTGTTGATGATAACAAAGATAATGAACGTTCTGCCCTTAAGGAATTCACAATCTGATTTTGGGGAGTTAATACAGATAAAAATATCATGATAGATGCAAGCAGAGTGCCAAATACTACAATAGAGCTAAGCACAGGGAGCTCTGGGAACACAGGGGAAGGGTGGCTAGCCTAGCCCAGATGCTGTCCAGAAAAGCTTTTTAGAGGAGCTGAGTCTCCAGGAATGAAGGGAGTTAGCCAGACTGCAGACTGAGAATAGGAAGATGTTCTGGACAGAAGAAACACCTTGTGCAAAGGCCCAGATATATTTGAGAGCATGGAGCCTTTGAGGAAGGCCCCATATTCTTTAGAAATGAAGCCAGAGTGGTGGGCAAGATTCAGATCATGAAGAACATCGTAAGTCATGGTAAGCAGTGCTGACTTCTGCATTTGGTTGGGAGCCATTGAAGGATTTTAAGGAGATGTAGAGTAATGGGCTAGAATAGATGAAGTAAGCAGAGAGACACATTTAGAGGGTGTTAGAATTGTCTAGAAAAGAAATGAGGGTCCTGATCTGAAGCAGTGGTTCCAGCTTTTCCTGCTTCTCCAGGATACGCGTAATTTATTTATTTATTGGTTCAGCGGCCAATACCTCTGCCTACCATACATGCCACCGCTGAACATTTGCTCCCTCATCTTTATAGTATTTGCTTTTCTTTGTCTTTCTATACAATTCATGTACCTCTCTCTCCTATGAGACCCCAGCTCCATGAGGAGAGACGCCATATATTTTTTATCTTCGTATTCACTGCAGAAGTGCTGTGACTTATACATGGTTTTCATGTTCCTGATGGGAATAGTCTCTGTTTAGCATGGCTGTATTCTAGACCTCTTTTTTTGGAAAGTGCTAGAAAGTGGACAGGGAAGATGAGGGAGGAGAATCATTTTGCTCTATAGTAAATTGAGGGGCATTAACAGATGAGAAGTTTGTATGACTCCACTTGGACTCTGCCAAAGTACATCAGCATTCTTCTGAGACTTAAGGTAATTTCCTGGCAGGCTTAATGGTTACTTTCAATAATGTTATACAACTTCTGTGCAATCTCTTAAATTAGATTTCAGCACAAATAATTGGAGGTAGGAATAGCACTTTCCAGTTCTATTACCTATATGCCTAAGTACAAAGCTACCGTCTTCACTGTCATTGAAACCCTGCTCTCTTCCTCATAAATTCTGTGGGGGATGGCCCTTTAGCTCAGAGGCTTTCAAAATGTATTTATCTTATTAAACAAAAGGTTACATGAAGCCCAATATAGAAATCTTTTTTTTTTTTCTTTTTTGAGACGGAGACTCGCTCTGCTGCCCAGGCTGGAGTGCAGTGGTGCAATCTTGGCTCACTGCAACCTCCGCCTCCCAGGTTCAAGTGATTCTCCTGCCTCAGCCTCCCTAGTAGCTGGGACTACAGGGGTGCACCACCACACCCACCTAAATTTTTGTATTTTTAGTAGAGATGGAGTTTCACTATGTTGGCCATGCTGGTCTCAAACACCTGATCTCAGGTAATCTGCCTACCTTGGTCTCCCAAAGTCCTGAGATTACAGGCTTGAGCCACCATGCCAGGCCTAGAAATCAAATTTTATAAGGAGTTGTTCTCATTGAGGCCAGAAACCAGTTGGGAACTGAAGCCCTGTTCAGTTGTCCTCTTCTCCATCCTATCCCTACCTCTAAATAAATTAGGAGTAATGAGCCAATTAAGATCATCAGTATCTCCCCCTAACTCTTCACTTTGATCCAATTTCTCTGAAGTGTCTAACTATATTACATGTAGGTTTTCACAGACACTCAGTGGTTCTGTTGCTATGGTCTAAATTACTCCACCACTCTGGGCTTCCTCTTCTGCCTCCCTCCCTCTCTCCCACATTCTGGTATAACATTCTCTAGGACTGCCTGGAAGACATTCTTGCACCTAGCGGTAGGGGCTTGCAAAGATTCTAAATCAAAAATAATCATAATTTAGATAAAATATTTCTTTGAAAGGATAAGTGTTAAGAAGATAATGTTTCCCTTGAATCCATGTAGGTTTGTGTTCTGGTTAAAATTTAATTAGAGCTCAAGGAGTTCTGGCACATATGAATATATTTAATGGCCTTTATACTTTTTGTGTTAAAATTAATACTTGTTCTTACAAAATAAGAGACTGAACTCTGTGGCTAAAGATTTTTCAAGATGAATAAGAAGCTTAGTGAGATCAAAGAGACCTTACCTTGTTTGTGCCTACATGTGAGCATGTAGCCATTTATTTTTATTGAACATACACAGAAAGGATTTGCATACATTAAGTTTGGTAAAGAATTACTTATTAGAAGGAACAAAAGGCGTTCTATGAGTTTTTAGGCACTCAACTGAAGATCATCAGTCCAGTTCTCTCCTATCTTCAGAAGGCTTTATGACTCACATACAGAAGCTCAACCAAGTGGGGGGCAGGGAGGGTGTCTCTGTCAGTCATACAAGGTAGCTATCTTAGCTATAGTTTACTATAACAAACAATAGAAATTTATTTCTCACAGCTCTGGAAGCTAGGGAGCCCAAGATCTAGGCACCATCAGAATCAGCATTTGGTGAAGGCCTACTTCCTGGCTCATGGACACCATCTTTTTTCTGTGTCCTCACATGGCAAAAGGGACAAGGGAACTCTCTGGGGTCTCTGTTAAAAGGGCACTACTTCCATTGGTAAGGGCTCTGCACTCATGGCCTAATCACCTACCAAAGACCCTGCCTCTTAATACCATCACAATGGGGATTAGGATTTCAATGTGTGAATTTTCAAGGGACACAGACTTTTAGTCTATAGCAGTGGCTTTGTAATGAATTCTTAGCATTAGAATAATTCTCAGGTTGTGTGCCCTACTTTAAGAAACCTGATTTATAAATATATCATATTTAGTAATTCTCAGATCTGTTAGTAGTGATTATTCACTTTGCAAAACATCTTTATACGTAAGTGTATTTACTCGAATTCCTGAAAATAGCCTTCTCTTAGTTCTTCCCAGGGACTGTTTACAGATTGTTAATGATCTGGTGTGAGGAGAAGAAAAACTTAAAGCTAAATGTTTAGGGATCTGCTGGCTCTTTGAAGAACAATCAGCAATAGTGATAAAGCATCTCTAACATTATTTAACTTCCTCAAATTCAACTTTTTAATATATATATATATATATATATATGTATTTGAGAAATGCAACACCTGTTTAATGACTTATCTAGATGAGTACAGCCATTGTAATTTGCTGATATTTGATTAATTGTATAATATATACGACATTTCAGTGCATAGACTATCTGCAACCCTCTGTGAGGTGGCTTCTAGTACACTTCTAGTGAGTGAAAAAAACGGGTCCTGCTCTGTTAAGTATAAAGAATTTAACTTTCTCTGACTTTGACTGATGTCATTTGTGATCTCTAAAAGAAGGTGTTTACCTAGAAGTTTTATTCTCCTGCAGAGAACATTGACTTTTTTTTGAGGTTACCTTTTGTTATCTGTTCCCTGATGGACACCAAATAATCCTGGTTATCTTTTAAAATATTTGTGTTTAGTTTTAAAAATGAATTTAACAGCGTTAATGTAGGAATAACTGATGTTCTGGAGAGGCATAAATCCTCAAAGCCAACAAAACAAATCAGAACAGAGCAGTTTTAAAAAATAGATCTGAAAAGACTCTGGAGAATTGGGAAAATAGACTTATCAAGTTATACCAGAATATCTGCAATGTTAACATAAGCTTCAAATATTCCTGAGTGCCCAGTATATGCCACTTACTGGCTAGGTTAGGTCTAAGAAGAGGACTCTCAAACATCTAAGCAGGCTCAGATAAGAGAGTATAACCTTTTAGGTCAGACCTTACTAGGAGTTCTCTGTTTTAGTACATTATAGGAATTTGGCAAATTGGGATATATTCAGAGAGGAACTGATTGCATTGAGAAGATTCTAGAAGACTTTCTTTTTTTTTGAGAAACTATTTAAAAGCAAGGGCTGTTTATCTGAAAAAGGGAAGATTTTTGGCAAACAGGTCATGAGAAATGTCCCTAAATCTGAACTGTTCAATATAATAGCCACTAAGCACACATAACTATTTAAATGGAAATTAATTAAAGTTAAATAAAAAAAAATTGTTCCTCAGTTGTACCAGCACATTTCAAGGACTCAAGAGCCATGTGTTGCTAGTGGTTACCATACTGGACAGCACATAGATACAGTACATTTCAATCATCACAGAAAGTTCTATTAGGCAGCATTACTCTAAGTACTTGAAGAATTTCATGAAGAGAAAAAACAGACTCATCCTGTGTATCTCCAGAAGGTGCAGTTATGTTCAGTGGAGAAGACCTAGAGGGGAAATATTTCCAACATCTGAGCTGGCCAGTAACAGAGGAAGCAGAGTTAGAAGGCTGTCTAAGAGGTGAAATATTTACTCTTGGTTACCCTATTAGGAATGCTGCAGGAGGAAGTATGATTTCTTCCTACAGAAGGAGATGATTTCTGCAGCTATTAGACCTCATGTGCTTACCCCATGTCTAGTGCTATGCCATGGCCCAGATGGCCTACTGAGGCATCTATTCATAGCTATTTGCAACTTCCTCCATTGTTTGGCGATAGGAAGTAGCTGGTGACCTGGCAGAGGCTAATCTCAGCTCCCTTTCTCAGTCTATCTTAATCTGATTTGAACCCTCCTTGGGAAGGATGGTAATTTACAAAACTCATTAAAAGCTTTCAATGAAATTATGCCTAGTAAAAGAATTTATTTCTGGAAACCTAAAAATGGGAATATATTTTCTGAATATAAACTTGGATGGATGATTGATGAGGATAATTAAAAGGCTTTGTATTTTAACCCCTATTTAGGTTTTGAGTTAGCCAAGATACTTTAACTTAAACAGAATAAAGCATCAGAAGTTGGCAACAGTATTTTCCTTGGATAAGCCACAAAGCAAGTAATTGGCCTATATGTTTGGAGAAGTCTGTGTTTGCAGGTGTCTTTATGACAAAGTCATGCTTTCTCGAATGCTTGGTCAGACTTAGAATTGAGGGACCATAATCAGTAGGTATTTATAAATCTTTTTAGCAGCTTTTAATGACAGTGTGCCTGAAAACTCAAATAATTATCTCTGGAAATCTAAAACCAGTGCTGGTTACCTAAATACATTCCTTAATTGAAGCTTAATGGTGTTGCCTTGTATAAGAACCTCAACTCTGGCCAAGCTGGGGCAGTTTTATTATCTTTTAGAGTTTTTAAATGGCACTCTCAAACCTCCTGGGAGTACCAGAGGAGAAAAATGACATAAATTAAATGCATTAGGATTGTGTCCCTCCAAGAGGTGAGAACAGAGAAAAATTTGTAGTTCTTTGGAGTCACTGGAGATAGATTATGGTCCAAATGACTCAGTTGTCTTGGACTGACCTTGTCATTTTTCATACCCTCCATAAGAAGTCATTGTCTACTTAAAATTTTTCTTTTGCCTTTGCTGTTTATTTTCAAATATCTTTTAATTGCTCCTTTGGATGGAGCAGCTGGTTTCTTTTCTTCTTCCTCTCCTTTCTCCTTATTTGACACAGAATCTGGTTTATTCTGTGTGATTGATGGAGCAAATTATGCTCCAGGGAAGTGTCTTATTGAAATCTTCCAACCCACCCTGTGCTTGCTGGTCAGGTGTCAGCTTTACATTGACCCTCAGGGGAAATGGCCCTGCAAGGCAAACACAGATGCTTTTATTTGCCAGAGCTGGACTTCTTTAGGAAGGCATCCTTGGTTTGATGTGGCTTCACTGAGGAAGGAGCTCTTGACTATGCCTGCATATGGTGAAAGGAAGCTTCTCATGGGAGATGATGTTCGAATGAAGTTAATGGATGAGCAGGAGTTTGTAGGCAGAGGACGGGGAAGGCATTTCAGGGAGATAGAGTGGCCCATGCAAAGACAGAGAGACACCAAAGCTTGAGATGGTTAAGGGAAACTTAAGGATATTTCTGTGAAAGGAACTAGTAGGGGAATCATTTATTTATTAATAAATATTTATTAAGCACTCTTGAGGTGCTAGGCAGTAGTCTAGGCACCAGATTTACATTAGTGAATACAACAAAGATACTTTCTCTTGTGGAACAGATACTCAAGTGGAGGGAATCAGAAGATAAGACACATAATAAAAGTTGTATTAGTTATTTCTAAAGTGCTTAGAACAATTCTTCCCACATTCTAAGGCCTACGTGACTGATTAATAAACTGAATAATTTTATGGTTCATTAGAAGGTAATAAGTGCTATGGGGAGTTGGGGATCATAGAGCTTGATAAAGGAAATTGCAAGTGCCAGAGGGGGCATTGAAAGTGAAATATAATGTTACACCTCTTTGAGAAGCCTTTTAAAAAAATTCAGTTGAGCCAAGACTTAAAAGAGATGTAGTTAGCAATACAGTTATTTGGGGGAAGAGTCTTCCTGTACAGGTAGCAGCCAGTGCAAGGGCCCTAAAAGCAGGATGATGTCTTTAGGCAACAGCAAGGATGCCAGGGTGGAAGGATGGTCTTAGAGAGATAGCAGGGGACAGGTCAGAGGGAATTCTGGATCATGACTTTGGCTTTCATTCTGAGTGACATGGGGAGTCGAGGGGACATGATTTGACTTAGGTTTTAAGGAGCCACTGGCTGCTCTGTTGATAATAGACTCTGTAGGGGGGCACATGAAAAGGCAGCCAGCCTGCCTGCAATACAGGGTACCAATCTGTAAAGAACCCTAAAAATAGCGCTGGGAATATAATAAACAAGACATTGTTGGTACTAGAACTTACCATAGGGAAAGCACTGTACACAGGGAGGGAAAGAGCCCAGGGATGTTTACTTTGTTAACAAATATATCTATTGAATGCCTTCTTAGGAGGATAAGCTAGTTAGCAAAAGGATAGGCGTTTTGTTTTGCTGAGTGGGAACTCCAGTTTCCTTCTTAGACCAGAGTTCTTGTTGAATTATATCACTTGGAGCGCCCCGTGTGTCAGTCCCACTGCCCTCAGGAGAGATGCAGGGGCCAGATCCTGAATAACACTGAATACTCTACACAACATACTTGAAAACATAAGCTATGCACACGTCCATGATGGCCTTCCTTTCCTGCTTTCTCAACTTGTGGGAGAATCTTCTAATCTGTTAGCCTGGAAGCAGTCTTATTCTATACTTCAGTAATAATGATTTTTGTTCATTGTTATTCAGAAAGTCGTTGCAAATTATTTCTGAAAGGACCTGCTTTTGAACAGTGACGTTTAGCTGGGGATGGCTCAGAGCATTAGCTGCTGCCATCCTAAAAGATGTGGACTCTACCTGATAGCGGAGCTCCAGGGATCTTTTACATGCAGGAGTAGCCCCCAAAACACATTTTTGGAAAGGACAACCTAGTCATCAACAACTTACTTTAACTCAACGTCGTTGAGTGCCTACTACATGGCAGGTCCCAAGAGTGAGAATTATCGCTTTTTGTGCGTGGCTCACTCATTCCTGGGCTGTGTGGTCTGTCAAGGCTTCTACAGTACCTAAGGATTTAGCAAAAGAGGAAAAATTACCTGGAGCTCGTAATCTGCTGGGGTGGGCGTGGGCTGGAATGGGTGGATGGTTAGAGACCCTGACAATGATAGCGTATCAAATAAGTGTTCTGAGATCTAGATGTTACTATGGGAATGTTGAGGAGTCAGTCCTTATCAATGCCCAATAATGACATTTTTGTTTTATTATGTTACATTCTTTGCTTATTTATCCTTTTATTACATTATGAGTTCATATGTCTGTTATTTTTTAAATATTGCAATACATGTAAGTGGGAGCTTAGTAAAGGACCCTTGATAAAGTAGTGTAGCTACTATAATTTATTGAGTTCCTTCCATCATCATGAACATTTTCTCAATTAATTTTCCAGTAACCCATTGAGACAGGTGTTATTTATCTCCATTTTATACATAAGAAAACTGAGCCCAGACTCATGCCTGTAATCCTAGCACTCTGGGAGGCTGAGACGAGTGGATCACCTGAGGTCAGGAGTTCGAGACCAGCCTGGCCAACATGGTGAAACCGCGTCTCTAATAAAAATACAAAAATTAGCCAGGCATGGTGGTGCACACCTGTAATCCCAGCTACTCAGGAGGCTGAGACACGAGAATCGCTCCACCAACCTTACCGGGAGATGAAGGTTGCCGTCAGCCGAGATCATGCCAGTGCACTCTAGCCTGGGTGAGAGTGAGATTTGTCTCCAAAAAACAAACAAACAGAAGAAAAACAAGAGAGGACTGAGGCACAGAAGGGCAATTTTGCCTAAAATAAGAAGCCAAGGCAATGACTATTGGAACTGGTTTGTGAACCGAACCCTCTGACCCCAAAGCTATGCTCTTAACTACCGTTATGTTCTGGATTCGCCCCCTTGTGGTATTAACATAAGGAGATAATGTAATACGTCCTAGTCTTCAGTTCCTCTTCAAGCAAATGGGAATGATCCTTCCTCTGCCTATTTCAGTGGTATGAAGGCAATTGTGTTGTTTGAATGTAAAGTGTAATAAATAAATATAAAGTATTAAAATAATTATTCAGCATATAGTAAAAGCTCTTTTAGCATAGAAATTGTCTTAGTCATCTTTGATCTTACCAATTCTCAGCCTAGGTTCTTGAAAAGTAGTAGTTAGTACATGTTAATGTTTGCTGTGTGATAAAATTAGAAGGAGAGAATACATAGTCATAAAGAGGTTTTACAAGCTGATATTTCCTTTTTTCTTTTTCTTTTTTTTGGCGAGGGGATGGAGTCTCGCCCTGTTACCCAGGCTGGAGTGCAATGGTGCGATCTCTGCTCACTGCAACCTCCGCCTCCCGGGTCCAAGCGATTCTCCTGCCTCGGCCTCCTGAGTAGCTGGGATTAGAGGTGCCTGCCACCACGCCTGGCTAATTTTTGTATTTTTAATAGAGATGGGGTTTCACCATGTTGGTCAGGATGGTCTCGAACTCCTGACCTGGTGATTCACCCGCCTCAGCCTCCCAAAATACTGGGATTACAGGCATGAGCCACCGCGCTTGGCCACAAGCTGGTATTTCTAAGAGGTTGGAACTATAGTTATGAAATTGTAAAAGGTCGATTTATATTCAGTCCAGGTTTAAGAAACTAGGGCTTTGACGGTGAATGTGCTTCCCATTAGACTCCAGGTGTCTATGTGCCAACTCTGCAGGCACTGGCAGCCTTGGTACAGGTGCTACCCAGGCTCTGTGCCTGCACAGCCTGGTTAGGTGGGGATAGGTAATTGCTCACTGGGTTCTGCACACAAAGGCACATTTTCCAAAGCTGCTTTTCACACATAGTCAGTTGGAAATGTAACTTTCAGAGTGTAAGTCATTTTAGTTTCTATGTATTCAGAATAATTGCAGAACTGCTTTAGCAGATAATTTCATGGAGAGAAGAAAAATAGTTCTTGGATGTTCTCAGATGAAATCCTGAAGGCTGAACTGGGGGTTGCTAGCTTTTTTCTGATGGCTGTGCTCTCTTTCAAAAGAAGGAAAGGAAAAGTAAAAATAATTGTAAAGTTGTCCTTTACATGAAGGGTAAGGTGTCATGCTTCCTACATTGTTTGGTCTTTTTTATTGAGTCTTTACACAGTTGGTTTTATCATCTGAAACATATTGAGTTGATTTGAGGTTCCATATTTCTTATTTTCACCTTATTCTTTTTGGGCAGCATTACTAATTCCATAGGGAATCATCTTGTAAGGTCAAGGGTATGGGGATGGGAGAGAACCAGGAGAACAGGTGTAGATAGCTCCTCATAAACGCATTGTTGCAAGTAGAAAGAAGCTCAGAGCTCACATACTGATGATGGGTCTGGAGAATCATCCTTAAATAAAAAAATGAGAATAGCGGCATATGGCCTTTTCTTAGTCCTCTAGTTCAGTACTTCTCAGGCTATCTGTGGGGAAGAACTAGTTTTAATTTTGAAAAAAAATTCAATCCATCTCACACTAATACTTTTGTGAAAATATAACAAATTAAAATTAGAAAAATTAAATTTAAAAAGAAACTAGAACTCCCTTTTTTATTAGATTCAGCAGACATAAATTTATATTTCAGTAAACAGATTTAGAACAAACAGAAAAAAGTGAAGAATACAAACACCATGCACATTTTTTATTTGAATTGTACACCCAAGTGATTAACATAGAGTATTCCTATTATGCTTGTACTTTTGTCTTCCATAATCATAATTAAACAATGATACAAGTGAAATACCAGTTCCTCATAATAAATGCCTATATGCACACTTTGCATGAACACCATGTGAGTTTCTGCCCTGAAGTTAGTGATAGCTGTAAGAAAGAGAATATAATCAATTGTCTATAATAAAATATTGTATGTACTAATACCAGAAATTCACACAAGGTACATTGGTGGCACAGAAGAAGAGGAACTGGCATTTGAATTGTCTTTAAAGAGAAATGCAGGGCAGCCATTCTCAAAGTGTGATTTGTGGGTCTGTGGTGATCTCAGGCCTTTTCAGAGACTTCATGAGGTCAAAACTATTTTTATAATACTAAGATATTTGCCTGTTTCACTGTATCGATATTTACACTGATAGTACAAAAGCAAAGGTGTGTGAAATGGTGGACAACTGAGCATGAATTAAGGCAGTTTCAAACCGTATTAGTAGTCACCGTGTTCTTCACTGCCATGTACTCATATATTTTTTAAAGCCAGTTTCACTTAATAACATAATATAAATTATTAATTTATGAAATCCCAATCCTTGAATATAGCTTAATATTCTGTGGGACAGAATGAGAACTGTAGACCAGCACTTCTGCATATTGAAATACAAGGTTGTTTTAAGGAAAAGCATTTCTGCAGTTGTATTCCAAGCTGATGTAGATGTTGTCTTCATGGAACACCATTTTTACTCGAAAGAATGGCTGTCAAACTATGGTTATTCAGACTTGAGTATTTGGCAGGACATTTTCTTGAAAATGAATGAGGTGAACCCATCACTTCAAGGAAAACAATGGAAAGTATTTGTTGCCAATGATAAAATTAAAGTTTTCAAGCAAAAATTAGAGTGATGAAAAACTGTTATCTGCCGCTGTGAGTTCAATAGTTTCCAATACAAAGACTTTTTATAAGATTGGTGATTTTAACAAATGTGATTTTTAAAATGTTTAATGAAATGTATTGACTTTTCAAAAGATCTGTAAAAGTCAACAAATCCGTATTTTCCAAATGACCAATGCATGATATTACAAAATAATGCTGGGTAAAAGAGCCATTCAAAATCTGAGATAGACCAATGAGTATGAAATAAGAGTATGAAAAGTTCATTGATATGGTTTCAGATTTCACACTACAACTAAACTGTAAGGTAACTTGTTAAATTCTAGGATAGTACCAAAGAAGACTGTCCCTAGTTACCTGAAAAGGCTATTAAAATGCTCCTCCCTTTTCCAACTACATGTCTGTGTAAGGCTGGGTTTTCTTCATATACTTCAACCCAAACAACATGTCACATTAGATTGAGTGTAGAAGCAGGTATAAGAATCTAGTTGTCATCTATTAAGTCAGACATTAAAAAGATTTGGCAATGTAAAGCAACAACATTTCTTTTACAAATTACTTTCTATTTTGGACAGTATCATTATTTCCATAAACTATGTTATCTATATTAACATGCAGTGAGGGGATTTTTAAGTGAATAAACACATATTCTAAAAATTTCTCAGGTTTAATTCCTGATATTACAAATATCAATAGATATATATCTGTAGACATAATCTTATGTGGATTATATCTATATAGATGTCTACATCTATATATAATCCACATAAGATTATATCTATTGATATTTATAATATTAGAAATTAAACCTGAGGGTCTCAATCTCTTAAAAGTGGAAAAGAGTCCTAAGACCAATAAATTTGAGACCCAGATTTAAGGGGTCACATTTACTAGGATAATGGATATCCTGGGAACAAAGGTTTAGAAACCTCAGCAAGAGGTCGGGGTGCAGTGGCTCATGCGTGTAATCTCAACACTTTGGGAGGCCAAGGTGGGAGGATTGCTTGAGGCCAGGAGTTCAAGACCAGACTGAGCAATATAGTCAGAGCTTGTCTCTACAACAACAACAACAAAAAGCAAAAAAGCCTGCGCAAGAAAAAGGGGCACATTTGGAGCATGGTGCACAGTTCAGATGGGCTTCAGTGAATGGCGGGAGACAGGGGAGAGGTGTGAAAAATGAGGCAGTCTAGGTAGGCAAGGGCCAGTACAGTAATAAAGCGCTCAGGCCTCAGACTGCCTGGGTTCAAATCTTGGCTCTACCACTTGGTTGCTGTGTGATTTGGGGGAATTTACTTGACCTCTCTCTATTTCAGTTTCCAAATATTTAAAATAGGAATGATAATAATAGCACCTTCTATATAGGGTTGCTGTGAGGATTTAATGACATAATCTCTTTTAAATTACTTGGCATAGTGCTTGGCATAAAGAAGGCACTCAATACATGTTTGCTATTTTGTATCAAGACATTTGGACTCTGTTCTCTAGTAAGAGAGAATTTGGAGGGTTTTAAGCAAGAAAGAGGTCCAAATGGATTAACATGTACTGTAAGAAAAACACAGGGAGAGAGTGCATTGTACTTGGGACTTTCCTTAATGCAATATGGGCCTCAGGGAAAGACAGTTACAGCTGAGTTCCACTGGCTACTTCCGTGAGTCTTCAACCTCAGGAAGGCTCTTGGGCCTTCTTACAGTGTACCACTCACTTTGAGAGCAATTTTCTACGCCACTGGGAATTAGTTCTCTTTTGTGGAACATTTCACTGACCTATTGACTTTCAAATTTGGGTTGATTTTTTTCACTCAGATAACTCTTCACATGTATGACCACTTACAAAGCCATTTCACTCTCCTGAAGTAATTGGCTGCCTGGTACCCATTTTTACATTAGCATAGTTTCTGAGGTGGCCCAAAGTTACCACGGACATAGCCAGCAGGACTGGAGCTGATCCAGGAGCAGCTCACACAGAGAGGAGTCACTGGTGGCCAAGAAATAATTGTATGATACAGGGAGTAAAATTCAGTTCATCAATAATGTATTGAGAGTTTTCTCTGTGTCAGGCATTGAGGAACAGCAGAAGTGAAAAGCTATCCTCCCACCCCGATCCTAGAGTGGCTTGTTTTCCCTTCTGGTAGGGGGAATAAGGCATGTTTGCACATAACTACATATTAGGTATTGTGTGACGTGTTGAGACAGAAGTGAAAGCAAAGTACTTTGGGAGCCCAGAGGAGAACCTTGGAGAGACTGACAAGGGCTTGATGGCATTTGAGCTGGGTCTTGAAAGAGGGATCAGGTTCTAGCACAGAGAAATGGGCAGATGAGAGTTTTTATGTGGAGGGAACAACATATGAACATTGTGTACAGATGGGGTGTGAAAAGCATGCAGAATCAGCAGCGTAATTTTGTGAAACCCAGTGCAAAATAAAAATGTGGGTCCTCTTGCTTGAAGATTGTTAGGAATTTTAAGACAGCAACAGTGGAGCATTCAACCAAGCATAGGACCTTCTAAGGGTAGGGGCCCATGTGACTGCCCAGGTCACATGCCTATGAAGCCAATTATGAATGCTGGAAAGGGGAGACCTCAGGGTTATCTGAAGCATAGCTTGTGTGAAAGAAAGTAGTTGCAGACAAGTTTGCAAAGGCAGGTTGGAACTATATGTTTGGGCACCATGCTTAGGAGGATAGACTTGATGCTAAGTTTAGTGAGGGAACTTCTGAAATTTGGAGCTGGGAATGACCAAAACAGTGTTTTGGGAAGGTGGCTACTGAAATAGAGGCAGGATTAAAGGTGGTCTGGGAGGAACTGAAGAGAGGGCAAGGGCTTGGGAAGCTATTGAACTGTGGATCATTGAGAGAGAATGGTTCTGAATTCAAAAGGAGCAGCAGGAATGGAATAGAGAAAATGGAATCCAGAGACATCAGAAGTAGTTTTAAGTTAATTGAACTGAGAACGGTGAGGAAAGGGATAGGCAGAAATGATGTCAAGATGTTTAGCCTGAGTGACAGGACTGATAAAAAATGTTGAAGGAGAGCTGGTAAGTGACAGCGTTGGGCATTCAATCTGTGTGTTCTTTGACCAATTGGCTGACTATCCACAGTGATTTCATTACTCTGCCAGGATTTAACCCAGGCAATAAGAGTTAAATGGTGGAAATAATTGAGTAGGTATAAATTCTTTAGCAAAAGCCAGTCCCTGTACTCTCATTATATTTAATGAAGCTCTGAAAATGGTTTCGTGGGCAAATCTAAGTGTCTTAGCCTGGCATGAGGCTTCCTGCCTGGCCCCTGCCTGCCTCTCCATCCTCATCTCTCGCTACTCTCCATCCATATCCCACGTCCCAGGGCTCTAAATCAGTTGCTTTTGCTTGAGAGTCTGACTTCTCCACTTCCCTGCCATACCTCTAATTCCCATTTACCTTTCAAAATTTTTCTCTGGGCCCACTGCATGCCCTGCCCATCCCCATCTCCCTAGTCTAGACTGGGCACCCCTTCACAGCACCCTGACCATACCACACCTCTTTGTCTATTCATCTGGGACGAGGTCCTATTGGACATTGTATCTGAGAGCTAGTGCCATTCCCCACCCAAGGGAGAGGCTTGCATATGTTTGTGAAATAAATGAAGAGATAGAGCTGGGCACAGTGGCTTATACCTGTAGCCCCAGCAACTCAGGAGGCTGAGGTGGGAGGGTTACTTGAGCCACGGAGTTCGAGGCTGCAATGAGCTATGATCATGCCACCACACTCCAGCCTGGGTGACAGAGTAAGACCCCATCTCTTTAAATAAATAAATAAATAAATAAATAAATAAATAAATAGCTGGAGTTTATTGGACCAAGTGGTTGTCCAAAAGCCTACTCCATTTCAAATTAAATAGTTGTACAGCTTCAATTTCCAAAGAGGGCATATGATCTGCAATTTTTTAGCTGGAGTGTACTGCTGCTGATTAAATAGCCAGTTGTGAAATCCGCCCCACTTCTCCACATTCCTTCCAGTTTCCCCCTAAGTTTCACTCCTACTGGCTCTCCTGTGTGGCAAGTATGTGCTCACCCACTACAGATGTTGCTGCATGGACCACCAAGATGATTGTGGTCAAACTGCAGTTTATAGGTGATACATGCTGAGGTCTAGAAATGAAAAAACTTTATTTTATTATTCTGACACCATAGCCTGACCTGTTGTTCTAACCAGGGAGGATCGGGGCATCCCAAGTGAGGGAGGGGGTGGGAATGGTCTACATGAGTGGATTCTCTACAGAGAATTTTAAAATATTAATATACCAACTGAAAGTTGGTCTAATTTTTATTATTACTATTTGCTATGGACTGAATGGTGATATCAGTTCCACTATGTATCTCCCTTCCCCAATTCATATGTCAAAGCCCTAATCCCCAGTGTGATGGTATCGTAAGGTGGGGCCTTTGGTAGGCCACCAAGATGATTGTGATCAAACATCAGTTTATAGGTAAAACAAGGTGAGGTTCAAAGCACTCTAGTGATTCACCTGAAATCTCACAGCTCCCAGATCATTTTCATTACCCATTAGTATGATTTGAAAAACTTAAGATGATATGATTTCAGTGCTCTGCATTGGTTTCCTATTGCTGCTATAATAGATTAACATGAACTTAGTGGCTTAAAACAACACAAATTTATTCCCTTATAGTTCTGGAGGTCAAAAGTCTAAAATCAAAGTGTCAGCCGGGCTGTGCTCCTACTGGAGGCTCCAGGAGAAGAATCTGTCCCCTGGCCTTTCTCAGCATCTAGAGGCCACCTATATTCCTTGGCTTGTGTCACCGTCCTCATATCATTCCAGCCTCTTGCTTCAGTCATCATATCTCCTACTTCTGCCTTTGACCTTTTTCCCCTCCCCATTGTAAAGACCTTTGTGATTACTTTTGATCCATCTGGATAATCCACAGTAATCTTCTCATCCCAAGATCCTTAATCAATCCTCAAAGTTCCTTTTGTTTTGTTTTGTTTTGTTTTTTGAGACAGAGTCTCTCTCTGTCGCCCAGGCTGGAGTGTAGTGACATGATCTTGGCTGACTGCAACCTCTGCCTCCTGGGTTCAAGCAATTCTCCTGCCTCATGCTCCCGAGTAGCTGAGACTACAGGTGTGTGCCACCATGCCTGGCTAATTTTTGTATTTTTAGTAGAGACAGGGTTTCACCATGTTGCAGGCTGGTCTTGAACTCCTGACCTCGTGATCCACCCACCTCAGCCTCCCAAAGTGCTGGGATTATAGGCATGACCCACCACGCCTGGCCAAAAAGTTCCTTCTACCCTGTAAGGTAACATATTCATAGGTTCTAGGAATTAGGATGATTAAAAGGATGTGGACATCTTTGGGTATCCATTGTTTTCTGTCTACTACATGCTCCTTAAGGCAATTATAAAATGTTTTCTCAAACTAGTTCTCAAGTTAATAAAATGCTGATGTTTAAGTTGAAACAGACACAACATTTCTGTATGAGCTATCTATTCCTCTGTGAAAACTACCCCAAAATGTAGAGGCTTAAAACAACAACAATAATTTATCTTTCTAGCTTCCATGGATGAAGAATTTGGGAGCAGCCCAGTTGCAATCAGATATTGGCTATTGCTTCTGTCATCTGAAGGCACGATTTGGCTGGAGGAGCCACTTCCAAGATGGCTCCATCACATGATGTGCATCTCCTTGGGGCTGCTTGAGGGTCTTCATGGCATGACCACTGGCTTCGCCCAGAGCAAGCAATCCAGAAGAACGATTCAGAAGCCAAAATCCCTTTTTGTGAACTAGACTAGGATGATTATTTTTTTCCTAAGCACTATTACAGTCTTGGTAGCTACACCAAGTCAACTGTTCTGTGGTGGTGCTGTGGTGAATGGAAAACCCAGAGAATTTCATCAACAGCAACACTATTAGCAGAAGAGTAGAAGCCAATGATTTCTAATGGTTATTTTTTTGACGAGTTTATCATAGTGTATAAATACCCCATCAAGCAGCTAAATACAAATTGAATGCTGGTTTTTTTTTTTTTCCTAAACTTTTTGTCTAACTACTAGTCACTGCTTAGCTTAATTTTCCTGTTTCTCTCTACTCTCAGGATAGCCATGATTGCCTTGGAGCCCCAGTAATTCAGGGCAGGAAGCTGGTCTGAGGTGTCATGGCAGACACTCAAAGCTTGGCTGTTCAGAGCCCTTGTGAAGGCTCACTTCCCTCCTCCTGACAGTTGGCCAGTCTTCCTAAGCCATCTCTCTTCCTGAAGAATAATGACCTTTCTGATTTCAAGGCTTAAAATCACCTTTTTTTCTACACATTTTTCCTTTATCCTTTCTCTTTCAAGTAAGAAAAAGGGAAAAATAAAGACTGTCATATTTTCCCAGACTCTGCAAAATCTGACTCTAGCCTATGATTATTTCCTCTCAACTAGGAAAAAGTTGCTGCATCAACTTTGTTACTAATTTCTTCAATTAACTCTCCCTCCTATTTTTTTTTAAAATCATTAGTACCCAGTTAGCATTAAGCACATCTTTGGCTAAGCCTATTGTTTTACAATCTGTTTTATAAAGACATTACACTCTTTTCCTTAAACATATTAAAGTACTTTAACTTAACAAGACTTTTAAAAAATAAGGCAACCAGTGGTTACTTGCAAACTAAATTAGAGGCTCACAGACGTGGATGAGGTAATGGTGCCTGTAAGAGTTATGAGAAGTTTAAAAAAATCTACTTGCTCACTCACTTCTCACCACACTGCTGGCTGTAGGTAAACCTGAGAAAACATAATTTTTAGAAAGCTTTTCTGGTGATTCTAATATTCCCCTGGTTGAGAACAATAGTCATTGTCGTTCCAGGTAGGTAGGGCCCATCTGGGTGTTGTTGGTTACCACATATGAGCTACATTTAGGGATAGAGTGGGGAAGTCGTATGTGTTGGTTCTGGGAAGCTTTTGGAAGAATTATGTTTTGAGCTATATCTTGAATAGTAATAACATAGCAAAAAAACTGACATGTGTTGAACACATGCTACATGGGGCACTTTATATATATCATCAAATTTAATCCTCACCAAAATCTTACTATAAGGCAGATGGTATTGTCTTCTTTTTACAGATGAGGAAAACTGAGCTCACACTAAGTGTTTTGCTCCAAGTCACACAGCAAGTAAGTAGCAGAGCCGGGATAGTCAGTGTGACTACAAAGCTCTGGTTACTATGATGCAGTAGATTTGGTAGAAGGGAAACAGCAGAGATTCATGATGTGGGTAATGGCAAGAGAATTATTTCCTACCTGATTAAAATCTTTGTGAATGAGAGATATCTAGGCTTACAAGACGTCTTTAAAGTCAGTTATGGACATCACTATTAGGCTGGAAATTGTCTTTCTAGCACCAAGAAGATGAGAAAAGCCAAGTTTTTATCATCATGAATAGACCCTGTATAATATCATCCATTTCAAGTTTTCTAATTACATAATCATATATTAGAGCTCAAAGGGAGTTTAGGCCCCCTTTGAGCCCCAAGAAGTCCTGCATCTTGTCTGACTTCCTCATTTGACAAGTTTGTTTACTCAAGGAAAAGCGGCAGAGCATAGAGCAGTAGTTCTCAAATCAGGGCAAATTTGCCTTCTAAGAAATGCACGGCCATCAATGTCTGGAGACACCTTCATTTCACAACTGGGATGTGCTGCTGGCATCTAGTAGATGGAGGCCAGGGATGTCCCTAAACATGCTGCAATGCACAAGACAGAGTTCTACACCAAGGAATTGGCCGCAAATATCAATGCTGCCGAGGCTGAGAAGCACTGGTGCAAAGGCTCAGGGCGTAGATTTTGTATCCAAACTTGCTAGGTTTGAATCTCACTCTATGTACGCTTACTAACTATGTGACTTTGGCCAAGTTACTTAAAGTCTCTGTGTCCTGTGTGCAAATGAGACTAATGATAGTCCCTATCTCATAGGCCTGCTAGGAGATTTAAATGAGTCAGTATATGTAAGCATTAGGACAGTATCTAGCACACAGTTGACATGTGTGTTTATTGTTTAGAGAGGCATTTGATGCAATGGTTGACTCGTTTCAAAGCCAACCTGCCTGGGTGTTTTCTTCCATCTGTTACTGGCTGTGTGACTTTGGGGAAGTCACTTAAACATTTTTGACTAGATTCTTTATCAGTGAAATGGATATCATGAATCTACCATTAAGATAAATTATGTATGCAAAGTAGTCAGAACAATGACTCATACATGATAAGAGCTATATAAGCATCAGTTGTTATATTATTCATTTATTCATTGATTAAACAAACATTTGGGCCTTCTATGTCCAAAGAGTGAAAGTCACTTGTCACTTGTCCTCAGCAACAGAGGCAGGATTAGGACCACTGACTTATACAAGATGAATAGTTTTGTCAGATATGATAGGCTCACAACTCTCTACTTCTTGGCATCCTGTGTGGTAGAAGATTGGGGGATCTATTATTTTGGGTAATTATTATTTTGGAGGCAATGTGGAGAAGAGGCACTACAACTTACAGTGTCACTTAGCAACTAAAGGATTCCAGTTCTACCTTTGATAAACCAAGAGACTCATGGTTATTCAGTTTGGAAAATCAACAAATGCTAGAGGTACTGAGATTAGAGTTGGCAAAAATTAGCAAGGTGATTTTAATTTATTTCTATTATTGAAAGAAGTATTTCTTTAAAAGCCACTGTCTGTCCAATTATTATGATGTTTCAAGGTAGTTCGCCATGGTGATAGTAGTGGCTTCTGAAAAGTTTTTCACTTTTATTTTTGTTTTGAGATTTAGAAGAAAAATAAACGTCGAGTTTTGTGAGACTTTCTAACTTAAAAGTAAATGTAACTACTATTGGAAAATGAGCCTAGTTAAGATTAACATGCTTGTTTAAATGACTTTTAAAATTATGTGTTATTTTAAATGGCTTTGTTAATTAGATTCCGTTTGAGGACTCATACTGGAGAAAAATAAACTTAGAGCTCTCATTAGGAAGTAAAGCAAGACCTGGGTTTGCAAACCTGCAAGCCAGTCTACCTTTAGCCATGTGCGTTGTAACTAAATGGTTGTCTCTTTGCAATCAAGAACTCAATGAGCTCAAAATAAGTAAAAGTAGCAAATTATCTGAAGACCTTTTCAACCTGTTTCTGACCTTCTTGATTCATTTGCAGAAGTAATTGCCTATGGAAATTGCTGTGCTTTTATCTGTGGTGCTATTAAAACACTGGTTGAAATGAGGTGGCACAGACTGCATTGTTAATGGGTTACCGTGGAGCAGGAGCTGTTGTTTTATTCGACAGATGAGAAGGAGCTGAAAATAACCTTCTGTCTCCCCTGTAAGAACTGTGCTTGTTAAGTGACATTCACCAACACGGCCGAGTTTGAATGTGGTGTAGGAATTCATGCTATTCTTAGCAGGTTATTAAATGAGAGTTTTTAGGCTTTTCTTGTATAAAATAGGGAATGTATCTATGTTTTATATTCTCTGTTTCGGGGAGCTACTTTCTGTGCCTATGGCAATGGCTGATGAGTTGAAGACAAATGAGGGGATAGTGCTGGTGTAAACAAAATGCAGGTTAATCGCTCGCCACTTGCAGAGTCTGATTAACAAGAGTGAGATCTGGTAAAAAGAAAGTGACTTATTTCCAAAGCTGGCTTAGAGGAAGAAGCACAGATGTCCCGCCTTTAAATATACCACTTTGCTTTTGGAACAGAAATCAGACACTTTTAAAAGGCAGGGGAGGAAGTGAGCAAGGGTGTGGGATCTGTGTGTTACCTCCGGTGCCTTATCTACTGGGTGGTTTAGCTGGTGACTGCTGGCACCTTCATGGGCAGGACTAGGCCAAAAGCGCCCCAGGTGGGATGGAGTTTCATATCTTGAGGCAGTCTCCTGGTAGGGAGAGTTCATAGAAATCAGCTACTATCTCAAGGCAACCTCCTGGTGGCCTGGTGGGTGAAAGTTCCATAGTGGGCGTGGTTCAGTCTGTAAATTGACTGTTAACTCTTGAGGAGTTAAGTGAACTAGCCCTGTAGAGAGTATCTGGTGGAGTGGGGTGGTGGTGATAGAACGGTATTTTTGCATTTGTAAAGGGCTAAGTAAGAAGTGGGGAAAGAGAAAAAAATAATTAAACCATCTCTTAGAAAAATGGGGCTACTCGGTTCCACTGGCAGGAAATTCAGAGCCGAGCGTAGTTATTTCCATCAAGGTGTTGCTATTCTGTGGGATGGTTCCCTCATTCTCACCTGGCTTTATGGCCACTGTCCTGTCCAGTGGAGTAAGGTTACCTACCTTCAGTCTCCTTATGCATTCTCAATATGGCCCAGTATCTTTTTTTGTTCATCTGGCCATCCTCCCTGCTTGAGGGAGGGCGTTATACTAAAACCTTATTAGGGAAGTACTGAGTATTTATTGGTATAGCATAAACCAGTGTTTCTCAAACTTTAACATGCCTCAGAACCACCTGGAGAATTTGAAAAGAACAAATTTCTTGGTCTCATCCCCAGCAATTCTGATCCAGTAGGTCTGGGGTAGGCCAGAGAATTTGCATTTCTACCAAATGCCCAGCTGTTGTGATGCTGCTGTTCCAGCATCACACTCTGAGAAGCCCTTGGATCACTGAACCAGAGCAAACTTACCTCTTTGAGACAGTCTCTTCAGTAGCTTATCAACAGCATTAACAAATTGAATGCACCCACTGAATGCAGAGGAAGAGGCCTCTGAAGTGACTCCACCAAAATTTCCACACTCCAGAAAGTCTTCTATTTAAAGAAAAGCACAGGCCAACTTATCACAGTAGGAGTATAATCATTCAAAGTCAAGAGCTGAAGAAACCAGAATCCAGAGATGATTGATGGAAAAATATGAACACTGGGTGGTTCAGGAAAGAAAACTAAGATTTACTGCGAATCTGTTCCATCAAGCATTGTGTTTGACATTTGTCATGTTAATTAATTGAATATTCCCAGCCACCCTAAGAAGTGAGGATTATCTTTCTCCTTTCATAAATGAGAAAACTGAGGCTCTCATGACTTGACTTAGTGGCAGGGCCATGAATTCCATTCCAGTGCTGCTTTCTCATCAGAACCTGAGTTATTTTTACTATACCATGCTGCTTCCCAGAACAGCACATGACATATGTGAGTATTTAATGTTTGTTGAATTAAGACATCTGATGATAAAGTTAGTGAGGTAACATTTCCAGGAAATAATTAACTTTAGAGAAAATTCTTTAGTTTTTAATTATCCTGCTGTTAATTATTATTATTACTTATTGAGCATGTATTATGTGCAAGGTACTGTGATAAGCATTTTATATATTATCCCACTTATTAAAAAAATAAGGTAATTATTTATTGTATACAAAGAAATTTAAAGAGCGTAAATGATTATCCTGAAGTGGGTAGTGGAGCCAGTATTCCAAATTGCAGCTCTTGTCTCCAAAGCATAGACTCAGCATTCTCCTGTGCATCCGCCTCCTATGCTGGATTGATCTGCTAGCATGGCAATGAGTAGATACTTCTTTTTCTTCCCCTTGTTACTACTTGTATTGGTCCATTTTCATGCTGCCAATAAAGACATACCTGAGACTGGGTAATTTATGAAAAAAAGTAGTTTAATGCACTCACAGTTCCGTGTGGCTGGGGAGGCCTCACAATCATGGTGGAAGGCAAAAGGCACGTCTTACATGGTGGCAGACAAGAGAGAAAACTTGTGTGGGGAAACTCCCATTTATAAAACCATCAGATCTCATGAGACTTATTCACTATCACAAGAACAACGTGGGAAAGACCCACTCCCGTGATTCAGTTACCCCCACCGGGTCCCTCCCACAACACGTGGGAATTATGGTAGCTACAATTCAAGATGAGATTTGGGTGAGGACACAGCCAAACCATATCACTACCCATTTCTGCCCAGGCAGTGAGTTTCTTGGCTATGGCTTTTAAGTTACAGGAAATAATTTAAAAGTTAGTTGCCAGTTACCATGCCAATATAAACACTCTCCTCACACTTAACTCCACCAATATCACATTAGAGGAAGCAAAAGCAATAACAACAGTAAAGACCAAAAACTACATTAACAAAATTCGATGTGTTGCTCTTACATGGGCTGGATGAAATTGAATAAGGACTAAGGCTGGTTCTCAGGTCTTATTCCCTGCCCCCTCACACTCTCCCTTTGTCTACACTTACTCTTCAGCCCCTCCTCATCCATGAATAGCTTCATTCAAAATCACTAAATATGTAGTCAGTATTTCAGCTAATACGTCAAAGTTCTCGGTGTTTATGGATTTTAGAGATTCCTTTGAAGGCCTCTGTCCACGATGAGCTTAGTTTAAAACATCTCTCTTTTGGACCCCAATATTGTTTGGCAATGATAAATTTTGGGTCTGTGCAATTAAAAGGCAGCAGTCTTTTAATTCAATTCAGGTTAGTGTTCTAGGTTACTGTCTTCATGACCTGCTGTCCAATGTGTGTCAACTGTCATGACAGTTGACTCTAGGATGATTAACTGAAAGAGTAAATAACATCAGGAGTCTCTGTGTATCAGCTCAGTATTCTGGATATTTCACACAGTATCTCATTTAATTCTGCCAACAACCCAGGGGGAAGTGAGCAGACGTTTCTCTTTTTATTAGATTGACAGAAACAGAGGGAAAATAAGTAAAGTTATTTGCCTCTGAGCACACAGTTCTAAGCAGCTGAGCTGGAATTTGAACCCAGAAGAGTATAACTCTGAAGACCCCATCTTTCCTTCCTTATCAAGGGAAATGTTGTGGGTGCAGAAGTCACCTATAGGGATTTGCTTGGCTTCCTTTAACATAGAAAGCAGAAAATTTAAGTTGTGAGCTCCTTCTCTGCCTTTTTAGACTCTATTTGCTCTGCCTCATTATTGACTTGGAAGTGAGAGAGTGTCTCTGGACCACTTTGAGTGCTCAGTGCCAATGATGTATGTGTTAATGACACTCCCTCCTGCACCCCGCATAGCCAACAGCACAGCTACCTGACTTAATGAGCAGTTCATCCTAATCAAATGACTAATGGGGAATGAAGAATGATAAGACTTAGAATGTTAGGTCTCAAAAAACTTTGTTCCCATATATCCTTTTTTCAGAAAGCTATTAGAAGATGTCTCATAAAAAAGAGAGAAAGGGGTAAACCAAGAAAGAGGAAGACAGGAGATGCAGGAATAAGGGGCTCTAACCTAAATAAGTGAAGAAACTTCCTAGGTTGCTGATGAAGAGTGAGAACTAGAAATAAAATTCTAAACCCCTTCACTGACTGAACAGACCTCCTCTTGGCCAAGGGGACTTCGGAGAAGCCTTGGAAGCTGAGTTCCTGGCCATAATAGGATGAGAGGTTAAACATGCCTTGTTATGACCCCTATCTCACTAAACGCCCTTAGTCTTTCTTCCCGAAGACTAAACAGAAACTAGCCCATTTGAAAGACTCCACCACTGATAATCACTGATGCTGCTCCTCCCTTTTGTGTTTTCACAAAACAGCTAAACTGGATTCCTTCCTGATAAGAGACCACTCACTACAGAGTGGTTCTGGCTAGTCTATGGAGGATGCACAGTGAGGGTTTTCATGTACTCTGCTTTAAAAACTCCTTCCTTGGTTCATGCTAATGCTGCCATTTTTTGAACATGGGTCCCATGGAGAGGCATGAAACTCAGTTGTTCACATGCATGTTTCTCTTTTTATGAATATTCATGGTCCCTTCTATAGCTTATTTAATATATATATTTGGCCACCCCATTCACCATACATCTTTGTCTTATTCTTCTCCTTCTTGAAGTGTCTGCTTCTGGCTTCTGGCTGGAGGCTATGCTTCCCAGCCTGTCAGAATAGCCCCCTGCAAGCTGCAATCCTTTATGAGAAGTAAAGCTCTCCTTTCCAAATTTATGAACCTTGTCATTTTCAGTTCACAGGAAAGATTCACACAACTGGCAATGGCACAGTTCAGAAGCTTCCAGGAAAAATTTAAGAAAATGAAATTGATAAAGATATGTGTTTTTGGTGCACCCTCCCTCCCACCCCCCCCCCCCCCCCCCCCCCCCGCCAAATTCCATACAGCTATTTCTAATTGAGGGCTGGAGAATACTATCTTTTTTTTTTTCTTTCTTTCTGGGTAGGAATCACTGTGATATAGTATGAACTCTAAACCACTGAAATATGAAAGAAACCCCTTCTTCTCCAAATTAGCACTTTGCCTTGAGGTTAGGGGAGGCCTCCTTCCTTTCTGAAAATAGAAGGACCCACAGAATCCACATTTGGAGCCATCCATAACACCTTGCACACTGGGAGGTTCGTTCTTGCTTTTTTAGTTTCCTTACAGTGGTGTTACAATCTCCCTCCCTTCCTCTCTATGTCACACTCATATATCTATTCAGGTGACAACTGGACTTACATGTTTTCTCTCCCAGTTAGGTTTTTAGTATTTAAGGTGCAATGCTTTATATATAAGATACCAATATAAATTAAATGTTACATGCATGAAAAACATGTAATCCCCCTTCATATAAAATTAGGGGCTGGGCATGGTAGCTCACACCTGTAATTCCAGCACTTTGGGAGGCTGAGGTGGGAGGACTGCTTCAGGCCAGGAGTTCAAGACCAGCCTGGGCAACATTGTGAGAACATGTCGCTATTTTATTAAAAAAAGAAAAAGGAAAAAAAAATTAAGGAAGGGGCATTGAGAGAAGAATTATCCACCTTTAATGTAATAATATTTCATAATAGTAATCATAATTGAGCAAGGGCCTCCTGAGGACCCTGAACCTTCTAGAATGCCTCAGAAGCAACCTAGAACAAGAGCAGCCCTGAGCTGTAAATGATGGTTGTACATCCCTGCTTGATGTCTGACCTGCTGCCTGGTTCTCTCAGATCATGGACAAGAGAGCTATTCTTACTATATTAATTTGGTGTAACTATTGTTTTAGGCTCAAGATTAAATTAATTTTCTGGGAGCCATCCTAAAAAGAGACACATCTACTCTTTTCCTGTGACCCCTGGTTCACTGTGAATCAGAAAACCAAGCTGAAGCAGGACTGCCCACATAGGCTTGTTGAGTTACAGTCAGACTCACTGGAAAGACAACTAGCCCATCTCCTGGGAGGATGGTTAGTTCTGACCACACTTCATGTCACTATTGGCATGGAGGAGGCAGGACCTTCAACTGCATTATTAGGAGGCTATCTATGAGCTTAGAAGAGCTGGTGTCTGCTTTTTGTCTGGCTCCTTTTGTTCAGATTGACACCACTCCCTGGTACTTTTCCAGAGAACTCTTTGATCCTTGTTTATAACTCTCTTTTGGTGGATTTGTGTCCTCAGTCCTTCCCTTATCTCTAGATCCATGCATTTCTCTCTTATTTTTTGCCTCCCATAGTATGTCAGCTAACCCTGAATAAGATTACTTGGAAGAAATGGCTGTGGTACATCCATACAATGGGATAGTATTCATCAACTAAAAGGAACTATTGAAACATGCAACAACTTGGAAGATTTTGATGAGTGAAAAAAGACAATCTCAAAAGGTCACATACTGTGTGATTCCATTTCTATAATGTTATTATTATTATTATTATTATTATTTATTTATTTATCTTTTTGAGACAGAGTCTCGCTTTGTCACCCACCCAGGCTGGAGTGCAGTGGCACAATCTCGGCTCACGCAACATGCACCTCCCAGGTTCAAGTGATTCTTGTGCCTTAGCCTCCCAAGTTGCTGGGACTCCAGGCATGTGCCACCATGCCTGGCTAAATTTTTTTTTTGTTTTTTTTTTAGTAGAGACAGGGCTTTGCCATGTTGACCAGGCTGGTCTTAAACTCCTGGCCTCAAATGATCTGCCTGCCTTGGCCTCCCAAAGTGCTGGGATTACAGGCATGAGCCACTGTGCCTGGCTTTTATAACATTCTTAAAATGACATAATTATAATAAAGGAGAAAAAAGTTGTGATTGCTAAGGGAAGCGTGACCATAAAGGGGAAGCACAAGGAGATCTCTGCGGTGATAGAAGAATTCTGTATTTTGAATGTAGTGTTGGTTAGATGAATCTACACATGTGATAAAATGACACAACTATACATATACTTTATAGCAATGTCAGTCTGTTCTTGATATTGTGCTGTAGTCATGTAAGATGTAATTAATGGGGGAAACTGGGTGAAGGGTACACAGAATTTTTCTGTACCATCTTGGCAACTTCTTGTGAATTTTTTTTTTTTTTTTTTTTTTTTTTTTTGAGATGGAGTCTTGCTCTGTCACCCAGGCTGGAGTGCAGTGGTGTGATCTCGGCTCACTGCAACCTCTGCCTCCTGGGTTCAAGCGATTCTCCTTCCTCAGCCTCCCAAATAGCTGGGACTACAGGTGTGCACCACCATGCCTGGCTAATTTATATATATATATATATTTAGTAGAGATGGGGTTTCACCATATTGGCCAGGCTGGTCTCGAACTCCTGACCTCAGGTAATCCGCCTGCCTTAGTCTCTCAAAGCTTCTTGTAAATTTCTAATTATTTCAAGTAAAATGTTTGCTTTTCTTATTTAAAAAGAGACAGGAACTATTATTAAACAATACATACAGTAACATGGATGAATCCCAAAATATGCTGAATCAAATAAACCAAAGAAGAGTACAAAAGAAAAAAAATAAGTACAATGAGCTACATCAAAGCTAAAACCTTTTGTGCTGTAAATGATACCATAACCCATGTGATATGAGAAAATATTTTCAAATCATTTATCTGAGAAGGGACTTGTATCCAGATTATATAAAAGGTTCTTAGAACTCAACAATAAAAAGAAAATTGAAAAATGGGCAAAGATTTGATTTCTCCAAAGATATATAAATGACCAATAAGCACATGAAAAGAAGCTTAACATCATTAGCTGTATGGAAATGCAAATCAAAACCACAATGAGATGGCAAGTCATAATACTCACTAGAAAGGAGATAATTGAAAAAGACACAATAACAAATGTTAATGAGGATATTGAGACACTGGAACTCTCATATACTGCTGGCAGGAATGTAAAGTGCTGCAGTTACTTTGGAAATCAATTCTGCAATTTCTCCAACATGTTAAATATAGTAACTGTATGACCCAGCAATTTCACTCCTAGGTATATACACAAAAGAATTGAAAATATGTTCACATAAAAACTTGCACATGAATGTTTATAATAGCTGAAAAGCAGAAACAACCCAAATGCCCATGAACTGATGAATGGATAAATGAAATGTGGAATAGCCACACAATAGAGTGGTGTTCAAATTAAAACGGAACGAAGTACTAATACGTGCTACAACATGGGATGAAGCTGGAAAACATTATGTTAAGTGAAAAGCTAGTCATGGAAGACTGCATATTGTGTGATTTTAACTTATATGGAAATCAATAGAGATAGAAAGTAGGTTAGCAGTTGCCTAGGGCAAGGGGCTTGGGAGGCAATGGCGAATGATTGTTAATGGGTATGGGGTTTATTTTGGGAGGAACATATTCTAAACTTAGATTGCAGTGATGTTTGCACAACTCTGTAAATATACTGAAGACCATTGAATTTCGTACTTTAAATGGATACATTTTATGGTGTATGAATTATATCTTAATAAAGATGTTAAAAAGAGTACATACTGTATGATTCCATGTATACAAAATTCTAGAAGATGAAGGTTAATCTGTGGTGCCAGAAGAGAGATCAGTGGTTGTTTGGGGATGGCAGGTGGAAAGCAGGTGGGGATGGGGGGGAGGGATTACAAAGAGGCATGACAAAACTTTTGGTGGTGATGGATATGTTCACTATTTTGATTGTGGTGATGATTTTATTGGTGTATATATGTCAAAACATAGCAAATCATATACTTTATGCATGTGCAGTTCATTATATATCAATAATAACTCATCTTTTAAAAAGCCAGAGCAAAAATGTGTGAAATTTGACAAATATTTATTAAGTACTGGTATAGTGTTAGATCCTAGGGATACAACGGCAAGGAAAAGATGGGTTCAGCCTTCATGCAACTCACACTGTCAGGGAACAGGCAAAGAAAGAAGCACATGATTGCAAAATGGTGTAATATGAGTTCTATAGAAATATGCCTGGTAAATCATGGTCACACTCCTGGTGACAGATGGAGGGCAGAAGGTGTATAGGAAGACTTCCTGGAAGCAGTGGCTCTTGAGCTCAGCATTGAGCAATGGAAGTTAGAGGTAGAAGGTTGGGTTTTGTGATAACATAGTGGTCCTTCTTCCTAATGCAAATGTAGGGGGAGCTGTAGTAGCACGTAGTACATACTCGTTATGTCTCAAAGGGGACTTGATTTTATTCTTACCATATTGAAGCTATGTTTTTCCCCAGGAGCCACATCACAGTGAAGCAGATTGTTGCACTAACAATAAGTGCAAAACAAGGATATAACATCCTTCACTGCCCTCTGCAGACTTGCTATTATTTATTCATTTGTGATTATTTATTCAAGGTCTGTCATTCCTGCTCCGTTTTTTGCTCTGTGAGGACCAGGTCTGACTGTTTATTCACCATCCTGTCCTTGGCAGGTAGCGTAGTGCTTGGCATGTAGCAGAGCTTGATAAAGCTCATTCGCTGATGGGTTTGGATTTTGACTGGTGTGGAGCACATAGGCACACATTTGACCAGTGACCTCAGGCATGGCTCAAACTTTTTGTGACAGGAAGTGTAAAATTAAGCAGTACAACTCACCCCCGCCCCCGCAACCCACTGCCTAGCCCTCATTGCTGTGTCTTAGTTCTGGCCCCGGCCATGCCAGCTCCCATGCACCCTAGCCCTGTCTCCCACACATTTCTCCTAGTAGCTTGGTGTTAAGAGGCTCCTTCATTGCATCCATGCCCCAGAAGCTCCAGGTGTGAGGGTCTCCTGAGAATAGTCAGGGCAGTCTGCCCTGGGGAGGGGCAGCTCTGGCCATTGGCCTACTCTGAGCAAGCTGAGCATTCTGGAACCCTGGCTCAGGGACCACTAACGTGTTATTTCTTCTTTTGCTCCTTCTCCTCACCTCTAGCACTTCTCTATGCCACCATCTTCGGGAATGTGACGACCATTTTCCAACAGATGTATGCCAACACCAACAGATACCATGAGATGCTCAACAGTGTTCGGGACTTCCTGAAGCTCTACCAGGTGCCAAAAGGATTGAGTGAGCGAGTAATGGATTACATTGTGTCCACTTGGTCCATGTCCAGAGGCATTGACACAGAGAAGGTAAGGAGGATGAGGAGCTCAGGGAAACCATTTGTCTCTTGGTTTCCCTAGGAGGGTTGAGGCTTGCCTAGGACAGTGGATCTCAAACCTGGCTGTGCTCAGAATTCACTTGAGTACTTTGGGATTCCATGTCCTACCTCCAGAGGTGTTGTTTGCTTCTAGATCAGCCTTACTCAAAGACCAACAATAAAAAATCCTTAAGAAATTAGAAAGGCAGGGTGTATTTCCTGGAGAAGAGAGGAGCTGGAAGTCTAACTGTCCAGGGTAGAATTTCCCAAACTTGGATGATGATAAGAGTCAGAGCCATGACTAGAGGAGGGAGATCAGTATTGTCAATTTTCTTTTTACCCAGACTTGAAGATAGCACAGCACTGTTACTGATCTTGTCTTTATTCAAACTTTTGATATTTTGTTCATCATGGATTTTTTTGCATTAACCTTGTTTTTTTTAAAAAAATTAGCATTAAACCATGATTTATCTTGATTACTGACTTTTTTGGCATTCCCTTAATTTGTGTGCCCAAGGCTGTTGCCTCACTCAGCTCATCCTCATCTTGACCCTGATAAGAATCCCATGATGTCAGGCCAGATGCAGTGGCTCACGCCTGTAATCCCAGCAATTTGGGAGGCTGAGGTGGGTGAATCACTTGAGGTCAGGAGTTTGAGACCAGCCTGGCAACATGGGGAAACCCCATCTCTACTAAAAATACAAAAAATTAGCTGGGTATGGTGGCATGCGCCTGTAGTTCCAACTACTCAGGAGGCTGAGGCAGGAGAATCGCTTGAATCCAGGAGGCAGAGGCTGCAGTGAGCCAAGATAATGCCACTGCACTCCAGCCTGTGCGACAGAGTGAGACTGTCTCAAAGAAAGAATCCCATGATGTCATCACTAAAAACAATCCCAGCCTCCATCCCAGATCTGTGGAATGAGAGCTTGGGGGAGGTGAGGGAGCATTTTTAATAAGTGCCCTTAAAAACTATCCCAGCCTTCACCAGATCTATGGAATGAGAATTTAGGGGAAGTGAGGGAGCATTTTTTTTAAGGAGTTACTCCTTTTTTTTTTAATTTAAGTTCTGGGGTACATGTGCAGAACGTGCAGGTTTGTTACACAGGTATACGTGTGCCATGCATTTTTAGCAAGTGCCCAGGCAACCCTATTCATCAGACAAGGTCAGGAAACAGTGATCAAGAGTTTGTGCCTTAATCATCAGTTTACTTGACCAGAACATCAATTAGGCATCTCTTTAGGTATTTGTTTTCCCACCTGTAAAATGCAGAGGGTAATAAATTCCTATTGTTCTCTAAGAGTTGTATTATTCTAGATGCATTTCAATAGAGTAATGAAAATTTGGTGATACTGGAAATAATAGAGAAAACATACAGTGGACTTCCTGTTATTTACCTATGAATTTTCTTTGCATATTTTCTATAAAAAAGATTTAATCTCAAATCCATTGAGATTAAATCCATTCTCAGTAAGATTCATTCTCTGCTTCTCAGTCTTTATCAAGTCTTTTTTCTCTCCAGTCCGTAAGTACTCAGGACATACTGATTCTTTCAACTGTTAGAATGAGGAAAACAGAAAGATAACATGATTGCAAAAATACCTAATGACACATTGCAAACCAAATTCAACTGGCTTTGGGATCAGCTACTTATGTTCCTAGTCTTCCTTCATTAGAATTGTCAGTTGAGAGTTGACAGTTTAAAAGGAAAAATTGAACTGAATTTAATCCTCAACTTGAACATTACTTTGGTTTTGTTATTTGCCATGATAACCATAACACCACTGCTACAACCTCAGCTACCATTACTTGAACATGCATTAAGAACAGATATTTGTTGTGCTGCTTCTACATGCCTGGTCTTGCACTAGTGTCTCATTTAGCCTCCACAGCAACCCTGTTATCCCTCTTGAAGGGGGTAAGCACAAGAGGCCCGATTCATTTTACTAACTGCCCCTGGTCACAGTGTAAAGAATGGCAAAGCCAGGATTTGAACACCATTTTGTCTGACTTCAAAGCTTGTGCTTTCCCTACTATTACTTAAAAAAATTTAAAACATGTACTAGAGAGAAGGAGGATGAGTCCAAACAGAGTCATGCTAATTTCTTGGATGGGCAGGGTATCGGCTGGAGCTGAACTTAGTCGCTGCTTTTGCCAACCACCTGCCCCAACTACGCCTGTTGTTTCTGCTATGTTCTCTCAACAATGCCTGTAGGTTCTGTGGGTTCCTGGCAACTGATGGAGCAGAAAGGAACTTTGATCTCTCTGCCCTAGGGCTCCTTTTCCCAGGCACCAGGATGCCTTTGTAAGTCTGGTTGTCTGGAAAGAAGCCCTTCCCCACCCTCACTGTAGAGCTGGCTGGGCGGCTGCCCATGGGAGACAGCACCGTCAGCATTTGCCCTCTCTTCCTCTCCCTGTAGATCTGTCCTGCAGATCTGCCCTCACTTTCCCGGAGGGCTTTGGGATTTGCCAGGTCCTGGTCCAGATGGAAGAGGGAATAGCCACGGACCCAGCTGTGGCTACTCACTCTGGAGCCCAGAGTGGGCTGGCTGCTCCTCTGGGCAGGAGCTTGTGGTAGGCAACTGCTGGGGAGAGAACCAGTCCTGTCATCCTATACCTCTCCCCATCTGCCCCTCCCCTCCGATCTAGGTCAGAATGGTCAGTGATAACCAGGGAGCCAGGGCATGTGGGTGGTAGTGCTGGGATACCCCAGTTTGACCAGCTATTAGCTGGTGACTTTGAGCACATCACTTGTCTCTCTCCAAGCCTGTTTTTATGTCTGTAGCACATGGAAACATGAACTTTAAGACTAGGTGACCTCTAAAGCCCTTTTGGATACGACCTTCTGGACTTCAAAGCCTCCCTGAAATTGCTGCTGCTGCTGTGATGACAGTATCAAAAATGAGAGCTTACAGGCATTGAACACTTGTATGTGTCAGGCATTATGCCAGGACATTCCACACAACAGCTCAGGGAATCCTCAGAAGAATTCTGTATGCAATTTCAAAAAAATGAAGACATGAGGAGAGGAGCTAAGTATTGCTGCACATTCACGCATCTAGTGAGTGCTGACACTGGGACTTGAATCCAGTTCTACCTGATCCTAACGCCTCTTCTCTTACTCAGGACTCCTGTCCTGCCTAGCTTGGAGGAGATTCCACGTTGATATCTCCCTTTGGCCTTTGAGACCTTCAAGGAAGAGCAAGGATGGTCTCTTCTCAAAACCTAGCAGTAGGAAAGGTGGCCGGTTGTGGGGGCAGGAGCAGGCTGTGGGATCTCAGAGTTGAGACCTCCCCACTCCACTCAGAGAGAGGAGTTCCAGGCACCCCACCCACCTCCAATAGGTGGGAAGAATGATGGAAATGACTGATGGCTGTGACAGTCTGCAATTTCTCCTCTCCAGGTTCCCTCACCTGCTCACACTGTACTCTCCATCGGCTCTGGGAACGGTGCCCATGAATAAAACATTGTCTCCATGCCAAGGCCTTATTCACTAGCAGCCTTTTCCAGGGGAAGAGTAAAGTCTAGCCCAGGGCAAACGACATATTTAAAGGTGAACTCACCTGGAGAATAAATCTTGGTTCCAGACTACTGGGCACAGTTTTGACATGGCATGCGAGTGCTCCTCATTACCTAGTGATCTGCTCGGAGAGCAGAGGACCTAAATTAAATCTGCATTTCTGCAGGAGTCTTGTTTTTAATGAGCCTTATGGAAGTAAGTCCTTAGCAAGTGCTCTGCCCAAGCATTGGCGTTCTGAATTTTCCTCTCTGCCTTGGTCTGTCCTGTGTCTGTACTCCCAGAGGGCATGCTCACTTGATGGGCATCCTGCAACCCCAGATCAAGAATGCAGAGGCAAAAAAAAAAAGTTAAAAAAAAAATGCAGAGGCACACAGAGCAAGGGCATCTGTGCTTACTGAATCCTCTACTGGGGCCAGGCTTTGTCCCAGGCTGTGTACTGGTAGATATAATTTCATTTAATTCTCACAAGTCAATGTTAACAGTCTGCGTTTTATAGGAGAAACGAAAAGTGTCACCTCGAGGGGAAGGAGCTGGGATTTCAACTCTTTGACCCCTTTCCACTGCTGTACCTCCAAGGAGAGCACAGGGGCACCTGAGGGGGTGGGGATATAAGCGAAGCCATCAGTGGTGAGGTGAGATTTGAGCTGGACTTTGAAGGAGGCTGAAAGTCTTCCAAATTTGGGGATGAGCAGCAGATATAGTGGCAAACGGCTTGTGCTAAGGCAGAGAAGCAGGGTTGGGAAAGTACTCAGAACTTCAAGGAAAACGTCATCACTGAACACGTTTGATTTTATGCCCCTAGCTTTGCTCATAAGCTAGGATGGGAGAATGGATTATTTTAGAAACACTTCTGATTTCTCTGGAAAAGTTTGCTTGAAGGTGTCCATACTTAATGCTTGCTATGTAAGGGGCCATGCAATGTTTTATTGCAAACATTTAGTCCAGAGAAATATTTCTCCCTCTAGGAAAAGCTGTAAATTTTTAATCTTTTCAGAAGATGATATCTGCATAGTCTCTTACAGTTTTCCTTTTGCTTGAATTCCAAGATGCTGCTGAGATGTTGATAATAAAATTACAAGCCTTTTTTGGGGGGCAGCTGCCTAGTATAGGAATTGGTTGGGATCTAAACCAGGCTCTAATGTCAAGCTACCTAGTTTGAAACCCCAGCTGTGCCATATCCTGGCAATTTTTGGCGAGTTATTTATCTTCTTTGTGCCTCAGTTTTCTCATCTGTAAAATGATTGTATAATAATAGCACTTATATCATACGATTTCTGGGAGGATTAAATTAGCAAATGCACATAACAGTTTAAAATGTAAAATCACAACCCTGTTCAACTTTGCCTATCCTTCTTTCCTTTTCCTTTTTTTTATTGTTTTCTTTAAGCACTTACCACTGAATTTTATTTATTTTGCTTACTGTTTGTCTCTTCCCATTAGATGGTAACTCATATGAGGGCAGGGATTTTTGTCTTTTTTTATTTTTATTTTTTTACTGCTTCATCCTCAGGGCCTAGGATGATGCCTGGCATGCCATAATGTGTTTGATAAGTATTAAATGAATGAATGATTCTAAAGTGCTTAGCAATGCCTGCCACTCAGCAAGTGCTTAGTAAATGTTTGTTTATATCTGTCTTTAAATAACACCCTATATTCAGTCCATCAATAGATCATGTCAGTTCTACATTAAAAATATTTTCTAAATTTAACTGCTTCCCCCTGGCTCTCCCGCCAAGTTTCCCTCACCTCTCACCTGGACAGCTGCAGGAGGGACCTAACTAGATTCCTTGACTAAACTCTTGACACCCTATAGTCAGCACTCTCTAACATCACTCTGTAGCTTCAATGATCTTCTTCAGATGTAAGCCAGGTCGTGACATTCTCCTGCTCAAAAATCCTCCAATATTTCTCTGTCATACTCGGAATAAAACCCAAGGCTTGTTATACCTAAAAGTCTCTCATACTTGGCGTTGTCTCTGATCCTCATCTCCTGCCCCTTTGCCCTCACTCCTTTTGCTCAGGCTCTCTTAGGGCCTTTGTGTTTACTATCTTGCTGGATTGTTCTTCTTTCGCATGGCTCACTCTGGCACTTATGCAGGAGTCAGCTTAAATATCACCTTCCCGGCCGGTTGCGGTGGCTCACGCCTGTAATCCCAGCACTTTGGGAGGCCAAGGCAGGTGGATCACGAGGTCAGGAGATTGAGACCATCCTGCCTAACATGATGAAACCTTGTCTCTACTAAAAAAACAAAAAATTAGCCAGGTGTGGTGGCGGGTGCCTGTAGTCCCAGCTACTCGGGAGGCTGAGGCAGGAGAATGACGTGAACCTGGGAGGCGGAGCTTGCAGTGAGCGGAGATCATGCCACTGCACTCCAGCCTGGGCGACAGAGCGAGACTCTGTCTTAGAAAAAAAAAAAGTCACCTTCCCAGAGAAGCCTTCTCTGACCACTGATCTACAGGAGTCCCACTTACTCCCAGTGCTGACTGTCAGACCCCTGTCCTGAACATTCAGCACAGGTTTTTTTAGACGCTACCTATCTCATCTATAAGAATATAAGCTCCATATGCGCAGGGACTTTGGTTAGAAGAGTGCAGTCTGGTGTAGTGGATGTTGCTCCTCCCCCTGGGGTGCTGAAGGATGTGGGCTGAAGGCCACAGTGAGGACCCTCACACTGTTTTTTTCTGTACCTGGCTAGGTCCTGCAGATCTGCCCCAAGGACATGAGAGCCGACATCTGCGTGCACCTGAACCGCAAGGTGTTCAAGGAGCACCCGGCCTTCCGGCTGGCCAGTGATGGCTGCCTCCGGGCACTGGCCATGGAGTTCCAGACGGTGCACTGTGCCCCAGGGGACCTCATCTACCATGCAGGAGAGAGCGTTGACAGCCTCTGCTTTGTGGTTTCTGGCTCCCTGGAGGTGATCCAAGATGATGAGGTGGTGGCCATCCTAGGTAGGTGTTGGCTTTGCTGGACGGGCAAAGGTACCTGGGGCTGGCTTAGCTACCGGGCAGCACAGTGCCACTGCCACCTTCAGTTAGAGATTGCTTCATAGGGCAGGGCCAATTGCTAATATTCACTTAACTATCCAACAAACAAACAGCGAGAGCCTGTTTGGCACAAAGCAAGTCACTGTTTGATATCTGGAGTATTTCAATAAGAAAAATGGGTTTTATCCTCAAGGGGCTCCCAGTCTAGTGTAGGAGATGAACAAATAAGCAGACATTTGCAGTACAGTGGGAGGCACGTCTAACCCAGTATTCAAGTGGGAAGGCTTCCTGTACCTATGCTAAAACTTAAGAATTGAGAATGAGTTAGCATGGAGAAGAGAAGGGATGAAGTATCCTAAAAAGAGGGGATAGCATGTGTCAAATCCTTTCAGAGGGAGAAATCCATGACTCATTTGGGGACCTACAAATTATTTAGTGTGGCTGGAACACAAGAGGGGACACGGTAAGATACCAGACTAGGGAGGGAGCGAAGCACTGGGCAGATCGTGGCAGGCTCTGGAAGCCACATTAGGTGACTGGGATTTTATTTGGGGGATCCAATGAAGAGCTGAAAGCAGGGGAGAGGCATGATGAGATTTGTACTTTAGAAAGATGACGGTAGTTGCGGCTTGGGGAGTGGATTGAATAGGGAAGGCTGGGGTAAGGAGACCAGGTGGGAGGCATGTTATCTAGAGGCAACTTGATGGTGGCCTGAACTAATACTGTGGCGAGCAGATGGAGAGAAGTAGATGGAGTTGAGATATTTAAGAAGTGGATTCACTGGAACCCAATGACAGATTTGCTGTGGCGGGGAAGGAGTCAACGAGGACTATAGGTTTTCTCACATGGATAACAGGGAAGCTGGTACACCATCCACAGTAATAGAGAATGTGGGAGGAGGAGCAGGGACGCGGGGGAACGTGCTGGTAACTGGGACATTGAGCATCAGTAGCTTTTAGGAAATGTGTCTGGTTTTCTGAGCTAGCTAGAGGACAGCTCTTTATTGGTGGTATAAAGGGGCAAGCCATCATCATAATAATAGCTATCATTTATGGTCATCTACTCTGTGCCATTTGACACACAGCATTTGACACACATACTCGTTTCAACCTTACAGTAACCCTATGAAATGGTTTTATTATCCCCATTTTGTAGATGAGACAATTAAAGTTCAGAGAGGTTAAGGAAATTTCCTCATGACTGATGAGGTCCATGGAGCCATCATTCTAGAGTCCCTCTGACTCCAAAACCTCTGCATCAATCCATTTTGTAATACTGCAATTCTGACGATATATTTTTTTTTGAGATGGAATCTTGCTCTGTTGCCCAGGCTGGAGTGCAGTGGCATGATCTCGGCTCACTGCAAGCTCCGCCTCCTGGGTTCACGTCATTCTCCTGCCTCAGCCTCCCAAGTAGCTGGGACTACAGGCATCCACCACCATGCCCCGCTAATTTGTGTGTGTGTGGTTTTTTTTTTTTTTAGTATAGATGGAGTTTCACCGTGTTAGCCAGGTTGGTCTCAATCTCCTGACCTCGTGATCCGCCCACCTTGGCCTCCCAAAGTGCTGGGATTACAGGCATGAGTCACCGCACCCGGCCTCTGATGATAATTAATGTAGTATGCTAGCCCATTAAGTTGCCAGGTACTGGTAGAGATTGTAGACATGTGTTTTATCTTTTACAAATGATTTATTAGAAAACGGAGGCCCCTCTAGAATTGAGATTCAAACTACATAGAGGCATAGATAGTATTATTTTAAAGAAGAAAGAAAGAAAGAAAAAAGCCCCAGCTTTGTTCCTGCTTGACTTTGGAGCACACGATATGTAGCTTCCTTCTTGTTTTTTAGTCCTAAGCCAACTGGCTGTCTTGATTACATTTGGCTTAGGTTAACCCGAGGATGATTTATATTCCTTCAGCATACACTGGCAGATGGTCAGAGGAAGAGTGGGATAGAAATTGGGTGGGGTGGTCGGGCGCAGTGGCTCATACCTGTAATCCCAGCACTTCAAGAGGCTGAGACAGGTGGATCTCTTGGGTCCAGGAATTTGAGACCAACCTGGGCAACATGTCAAAACCCTGTGTCCACAAAAAATACAAAAATTAGATGGGCATGGTGGTATGTGCTTGTGGTCCCAGCTACTCAGGAGGCTTAGGTGGGAGGATCAGAATAGGAGGTTGCAGTGAGACGTGATCATATCACTGCACTCTAGCCTGAGGCCTGAGTGACAGAAGGAGACCCTGTCTCAAAAAACAAACAAACAAACAACAACAACAAAAACAAGCAAAATGAAATTGGGTGGGGAATGGAGGCTGAAACTGTTTGCCAAAGTAAGTGTTCTAGATTCCATGGTATCCACTGAACTCTGCAGACCAGAGTTACTCTGTTCCTTGCCCCCTTATCACAGAGAAGTGAGATTCAACTGTGTATAAATAGGACTCATGAAGGTAAAAACCATTACTTTAGTATATCTGATAGGAAACAGCATTTTTCTCTACCTTTAATACTCATCAGTTTCCTTGATAAAGAGGAATTTCTACTGGTGGTCATAGCCATGTTTTTATGTTTGCCTGGCTGAGATGAGCACCTATTAACTAGTGAACAATCCTTTCAATTTGAATTTGACTTAACCCTTTCATAAGGGCATTTTTCACTCATCTTCTCGCTGATAACTTACCATATGCCTTTCCATGCTCAGGGCATCCTTCATGACTCACCACACACAGCTGCATTACTAGGAGTTAGTTTGAACACCTAGACTTAGGCATAGAGGCATGATGGAGCTGAAGAGGGGTGGGGAAGACAAACAGCTTCCTAGCCCCTTCTCATTTCCTTTCATCCTGGGCTTCTTGTGAGGAAGAAACAAGGGCTTGATTTATTGTTGAATTACTTGACCTTGTTGACGGCGTCTCTAAATCTAGGCCTCTACTTTGGGCCCTCCTGGGCATTCTGCCTGCTCTAGTTAGCAATGTGGACAGGATCTCTGAAATAGCTCAGCAGCTTTGGATTCAAAGTGGTTGTTGCCTTCAAGCTGTCTACACTAGAAAAAGCTTCTCCACTTTGTCTCTAGGAGCCAGATTGGGTCTGTAAAGTAGGTCCAAGCTCAATATTCTAAATAACTTATCAGATTTCAAGGGGCTCTTATTCTCTAAAAGGTTGAGACAAGTCCTTTGAATCAACCTGAGCTCTGGACAAAGAGGCATAAGTGATTCTAAGCTGTTTGCTCCCTGGAAACTTAAATTTAGAGTTTTGTTCTTGTTGTTTTTCTATGATTAGCATATCTTTTGGTCAATGGACTGAAATCAGTTTGTTCTTGCAAGGGGGTTCAAGCATCAAATGGGTATTATAACTATATTGTCTGTTAATGCCCTTCAGTACAATCCAACCAAAATGCATTGAACACCTGCTATCTGCCAGGCACTGTCATGGGATGGGGATATAGCAGTGGACCAAACATTAGTCCAGCCTCCTGCAAGTGGAGGGGGCTGACAGTGGAAAGACAGCCATCACTCTGCATGATTAGAAAGAATGCAGGTATTCTAGAGGATCATTGGATGAGCAATTATTGAGCAGCTACTGTATATCCATTGCTTTAAAGAGGACAGAAAATATCCAAGTAATCCTTAGTTATCACAAGCAAGAGGCTTTAGAAAAAAACGCCAGAGCTCATCCATCTCATTGTCTTGCTCTTTGTTCTCTTATTATCAGTTCACTCATTTACATTCTGCTTATTGGCTTCTTCCTTCCAGTTCTAATATTCCACTCACATTCTCTGTTTAATTTTAGTACAGATGCCAAGAACGAAGAAAAGGGTCAGTACTTACAACTGAGTGTGTTTAGTTTGTGTTAAAAATAAAGCCCTTCCAAGGAAAGTATTTTAAAGAAGAGTGTTTTTCAAACTTTTGTGACTGGAACCTGCCGTATGAAATGTATATTACATTGCAAATGAATACATATACAAGTACACACACAGTTATACACAGAATTTGATACTTCTCTTGCTATGTGAGTTGCAACCTGGTATTTTCTGTTAGATAATGTTCTCTTTCATTAAAAAAATGACCATCGTGACCCATTAAATTGTTTTCCTGACCTGATCACAGTCTGCAGTTTGAAACGTGGTCCCACAAACCTAGATGATATTCTCTGAGGACAGAGAACATATCAGAAATCTCTTATGATCTTTCCCTTTACTGTTCCCTCTGCCTTAATTTTGCATGAAATCCTTCTTATATCCTTTTGGAATTCTCTTAGAAATCACTTAATGGCTTCTCAAATCTAGTTTCTTGGCTCCTTGAAATAAATTTGAGATTTTCACATGTGCATTTTATTCATTAGATTTTAAAAAGTAATTTTCTTTTAATTTTTTTAATAGATATCAGTATTAAAAGGTAGAGATACCATTTTTCCCCTATCCAAGTAGTACTAGTAGCATCTGCATATAAGTAGTTATCTTGGAATTCTGTGTTACTGTGTGACTCACCAACATAGATGAGTCATGGACTAGCATCAGGGCTGTGCATAAGTGTGTTAAGTATCTCCCTGCATTTCTATCTTATAAGTACAGTATTTATATGATCTTTCACTGTGATTTAGTGTCCCCTTTGTAATGTTTATGGGTTTTGCATTTTAATACTCAATTTATATTTTCTTTATGGATCATCTTGTGTTTTCCCGTTTTGTGGATTTTTTTTTTTTTTTTTTAATTTTCTTGGGGCGAACAGAAGTATTTTGGCCAGGCTGCATCAAACAGTGAAAAGAGTCCTGAAGCTAGAGATTTAACTCTAGTCCTGGTTCTGCTCTAACTCCTTACCGGAGTTGCCACTAGCTGGTTAAGAGTCTTCAAAGGCCTCCTCTGTTTCTATTAAGTCTATCACACTGCATCAATTGCGTGTTTACTTCCCACTCTTCTGTGAGCCCCAGACTCTTTGATTTCATATCTCCAGCACCTAGCACATGGAAAGCACCAGAGGCTATTTTCTGAATGGAATGCAATTGAAAGGAAGGCAGAGGTCAGGCTGTGAAGAGCCTCAGAGTCCAGAGTAAGACTTTATCTTGTGGGGATAAGGACCCAGTGAGAGTTTTAGAAAGGGGGTTGACAGGAAGATTTGGGTTCCACAAATACAGAGGCATGGAGACTAGCAGAGAGGCTCAGGAAAATTGGTGAGTCCCTGAATAAGGAAGTAGAAGGAGAGCCAGAGTCCAGAGATATCAGAGGAGGGAGAACCTCTGGGATGTGGGAGGTGAGGAGAAGGAATAGTTTCTGGACGTGACTGGAGAAGTCAACAGGGCCAGAGGAGGAGGAAGTGGAGGAGGAAAGAAGATGGGTCTGTTTTGTTCAGTTTGCAGTGTCTTTTTGGAATAGGTCCAGGCATGGCTTTCCACTACAGGAAACTCTCTTCTTGATTTGTGGATGGGCCAAACCTGCCAAGAAATGGGAAGAGCCATGGGGAAGATTGATGAGCAGGCCCCGGTTCACATGGCACAGATCTTACTTGCAGTCCTGTCACTATTGAGTTAGGACTTATATGTACATAAAGGCATAAATGCTGGTTCATGGATGAAATATGCTTTATTTATTTATTTTAGAACAACACCTTCTTGTCACAGTTCCTAATTTGGAAGGTACTCTCATTTTTGCTTAGTTAGCTTCCTTGGGTTCATGGGCCTTATTTGGATATTACTGCAACATCTATTTATTTAGCAATCACCACAGCATAACACGATCTTAATCTCTTTGGGGGTATAGAGAAAATCCTTGTCTTGGAGGAATGTTCTGTTACATGTGGTGAGACAAATGCATGGCTAGTGACAATAAATAATGTGGGTACCTTTTTCTGTAGACTTCTTGGAGTGAGCAGGGAAATGCTCATGGAGGAGGTGGAAGTTGAATTGGGCTTGGAAGGACAAGTAGGAGTTTCATAGTCGGAGTCTGAAAGTGGAAAGTACAGCACGGGCCTCCAGAGGTATTAGAGAATACATGGAAATGCATGTGGCATGTTCAGGGACCAGCGTGAGGAAAGTAGACTGAGCAGTCTTTCCATGAGGCCGATGGTTCTCAACTATGGTGGACACAAAACTTAGCTGGGAAACTTGTGCATCATGCCAAGCCCCAGTTGTTCCCCACAGGTTCTGAATCTATAGCCCTAACCCCAGAGGTGATTCCACGCATGTGGTTGGAGGACTGCGCTTTGAGAAACATTGCTTTAGGCAGTCACTGCTTGATGTTTTTTGTGGAATGGGGTGAGATGATGAACGTGAGGAAGCAACTAAGGCAGGGATGCACTGGGTAGGAGACCTTTTATTACATTAACCTAAACTGCATGAAATGATCAATTCTCCACTTTTCTGACATACCACATGGTAGGATCAACTTCCCAGTGGTCTCTGTAAGAGGCCTAGCATAGTAGCTCTGTGAGGATGGAGTCAAGGTTTGGACAGTTGAGGTAAGGCATTCTAAATGGAAAAGATGATGTGAGCTGAGGCCTAGGGAAGGAAAGTGTCGGGGTGTTTCATAACCACAAGACAGCTACTTGAGCTGTAGCTGAGAGCCCTGCGGGGCAGCAGTGGGATATGGGGCTGGGGAGGCATATCAGGGCTAGTCTACGGATGATTTTAAAGGTCAGCATGAGGAACTCAGCAGTGGAAACCACTGAAGGTGGTGAGAAAAGCATGGCAGTATTACAGCTGTGATTTGTAAAGACTTATGGATTGATCAGAGAGACCAGGAGGCTGGCAGGTAACTATGGCTTATAGCAAAAGTAAGGAGTGTTAAAATGCAGGCAGTAAAAATGGAGACAGGAGTAGGGCTGCCAAATACAATACCACATGCCCAGTTTAATTTGAATTTCACATAAACAATACATAGTTTCTAGTATAAATTTTACTCAAATGTTTCATGGGATATGCTCATGAGTGAAATTATTCATTTATCTGAAGTTCTATTTTAACTGGGTATCTTGTATTTTTATTTGCTAAATCTGCCAACTTGGGAGGGAAAGGTGGATAAAACATCATGAAGCAGAGTCTGTAAGGTTGTAAGCAGGATGTGGGGAGCAAAGAGAGGGAATCAAGAGAGGCGATTCTGATGAGTGGGGAAATGGAGGCATCAGTGGTAGAAGATCAAGTCAGGAGGAAGTGGTGGTGAGGAAGATAGTGGTGAGCTTCATTTTGACTTGTTACATTGTTGCATTTAATGGCCAGTAGGGTATCCAAGTGGAGAGTCCAGCCGGGACTTGGACCCAGTGGGTCTGGAATCAGGAAAAGAAACCAGGGCTCAAGACAGGAATTTAGGATTTAGAGGAAGAGATATGAAATGTATATTTTTAAAAGACACAGATAGAACATAGGAATAGTTTTCTAAATGACCAAGTATTTCAGAGCATTTGAAAAGAACTGGGAAAGCCAGGTGTGGTGGCTTGTGCCCATGGCCCCAGCTACTAGGAGGCTGAGGCCTCAAAAGGCTGAGGATCACTTGAGCCTAGGACTTTGAGGCTGTAGTGCACCGTGATCACACCTGTGAATAGCTACTGCACTCCAGCATAGGCAAAATAGCAAGACCCTGTCTCTAAAAAAAGAAAGAAAGAAATGGGAGTATAGCCATTCACAATACTTACAAGAAATTTTAAAGGATACTAAAAATTCTTATGATAAGCAAAGTTAAGTAAAATACAATTTTATAATGCAATATGATCTCAGTTATGTGAGGGAAGAACATTCATTCATGGATAAAAGCCCATAAGTGTTTTCACCAACATGTTATAGTGCATGTCTTGTTTGTGAGGCTTTAGGATATTTTAATTTTTTAAAATATTTGTCTTTCAAGTTGTCTTTAAGAGTATATGCTACTTTCTATATGTGGAAAAAAATGTTGTTTTAATTTTCAAGGGGATATTGAGAAAGTCAACATTATTTCGAATTTCACATTTGTTGGTTCTTAGGATATAATTTAGAAGAATGATATAATTTTTCATATAGATGTCTTGACAGCATTATTTTTATTTACCAATTCAATCAGACAAAAAGTGCCATTTACTTTTGCATCTAGTACCCAACCCCTCCCTCTAAGCATTCTTGAAAAGGAGGATGGCCAGGCAGTGAAGACAGAATGGCTTATCTGACAAAGATCTAAAGCAACAACAAAAACAACAATAATTTTCTATAAACCCTCATTATTTTAGAGGATTGGAGAAGCTAAATCCTTCACAGAGATGCTTCCCAAGATTCTTGTGAGCTGAGTATGGAGAGGAGTGGGTCCCCCACTGCACTGCCATCACTGTGGTGCATTGCTCCACATTGCTCCAGGGACTTGAAGTTGCTAGGTAAATATTGCTGCCACTTGCCATATAATAATGTTGTTTGCTCATGCTTAGCACAGAGGGAGGAGGCTATGTGTAAGTGTCACCCTAAACACTCCAACCAAGCATTAATACTCATACAGCTGTTCCATCATCTGAAGCAATTAAACTAAGTCCACACTTTTAGAAAGAAGCTATAATATGAATAATCTAGAATTTCAGAAATGCAAAACCACTTGTATCAGGTAATGCACACATTACCTGATTGAGAGAGGGTGGAGGCGGAGACCAGTTCTCTTTCCTAATTCTGTGTTTGCTTAAGTAATTTTAAAAATTGGTTTACAGTCCCCGAAGACACTGGCAGCTAGGAAAGTTTATTGATCTTTCTAAAGGAAATTTTCATAACTTTATAGTGTCTAGACAGAGGGATTGGTTGAATCCTAAATTATGGTAAATTAAGGCAGTTGTTATGATAATGATATGAAGAAGTTTTACTGGCATGCAAAATGTTTCAAATATAACTTTAAGTGGGATAAAAGCAGAATATATAGCTATATATGGAGTAACCTTAACTAGATCAAAATGCATATATGAGTAAAAGACAGATGGAAAGTATATCAAAATGTTAACTGAAGTTTTCTGGACAGTAGACTTATTTGTAATTTTTATTGTCTATTTTTCAACATATTCCAGTTATTTTCTATAACGCACATATATTCTTTTATAAATAATCAGAAGGGGAAAAAAAAGTTCTCATCCATAGCAATCTTGGAAAGTTATCACCTGCTTTCAGTGGAAGATTTGTGTTCTGTTTGCTTGGTGGAGAGATTTGGCTAATTTAATTTTATCTAATTGCGGTAATGAAGAACAGAAGGAGAATTGTCATGAAGTTTCCAAACCATTGCTTTAACTTAACCATTTATGGCTGAGTCTCCATTCAGACAGAGATGCCAGCCTTGTTTTTCTCATGATCAGCATAGTCCCCACAAGTAAGGCTGATGACCCATATTTGGGTGAAGTTTTAATACTTTTAGGGACAGATTTATGTCACAGAGTAATTTCTAACATGTATTATCTTTAATTCTTTTTAAATTAGTCCGTAAATTTTCAGCTTCTCATTAAACTGAATTATAGTGAATTACAGGAGTGTTTCTGAGCAGGTCAGCAAATTCCTTCCTCTTGAGTGAGGCATTGTAGCTGCCTAAGGATACCCAGGTTCTTGCACTTGGACTGGGGACCTATCTTCTCCTCAAAGTCATCCAGCCTCAGACATTCTGTCTTTCATATCTTAGACTAACTTACATTGTTCTGCTCAAACCCATGCTTTCATTGATGTATTGATTTGTTCATATTATAAACATGCCAGGTACAGTGCTAGAGGTTGGAAATACAACAGTGGGCCAAACAGATACACCTCTCATAAAGCCAACCTTCTCAGCCAGGAAACAGACAAGTAAATATGCATTTTATAACATAGAGCCAAGAGCTGTAATAGGACTAAGAACAGGATGCTGTGGGAGCTTATATGACAGGCATCTAATCCAGCAACTATGAGAAGTGAAGGATGGCTTCCTGAGAGAGCTGATGTCTGAGCTGAATTCCACCAGGGACAGCAGTGGCTATGGGGGGTTGCAAAGGGAGATTAGAGAGTGAGTGTTCCAGGAATAGGGAGAAGCATCCGCAAAGGTTTTGGAGACACATCTGGGAAAAAAAAAAAAAAAAGTAGTTCAAGATACCTGGAGCATAGCATTCTCAAGAGGGTAGAATAGGTTAGCAAGGCCTTGAGACTTGTTAGGGAATTTGGACTGAGGGTAATGGAGAGCCAGTGAGGATTTTAAAGCAGAAGAATGACAGAATCTTGTTTGTGTTTAGAAAAATCATCCTGGCAGCTATGTGGAGAAATGAGTAGAAAAAATCAAGATAAAAGGCAGGGAGCATGCTGAGAGATGACAGTAGCCTAACCTGACTTAAATGGCTGTGGAAATGAAGAAAAATAGATCCAAGAGGTATTTTATGTATGAAATTATCAGAGCTTGGCCATCTATTTTGGATATGAAGATGAGCAAGAGAAAAAAAGCCTGGAATGACTTGGATGACTTCACTGGGATGGGCAACACTGGAGGATGGGCAGGTTTCCCAGGAAGGAGGACCAGTTCCATTTTTAGATCTGTGGGTTTGAGCTGAGTGAAAGTAGCCAGTGGGAGATTCTGGACTCAGAAGAAAGATCAAGGCTTGAGGTGAAAATCTAGGGAACATCATGGTCTAGGTGGCAACTGAAGCCAGGGGAGAGGCTGAGAACACCCAGGGAGACAAGGGAGAGAAAGAAGCAACAAAGTCTAGAGCACAGCCCCAAGGAATACCAATTTGTAGGAGCCTGAGATGGATTTACAGAAAAGGAGGAGAGACCAGGAGAGAGGGATATAACAGAAGTCAAGGTGTGTGGTGGGGTAGGGTTCGTGGGGGAGTGTGACAAATGGTCACTTTCAAGTGTTACAGAACTATAGTTCACAAAATAGACAATGTCATGGATTGTAAGACACACTAATATTTTATGGCCCATTAAGAATCAGTGCTGCCAGGTAAACTGGCACATTCCGATTTCAGAGATAAAAATGCTAAACACTGTAAGTGTATGCTAGAATCAAAGAGGTATGATTCATTGAGAACTACAAAGTGTCTTTTAGATTTATCAGCAAAGGAGTTATTGACTATGGTGAGAGTAGCATTAGTGGAGTATGGGGGTGAAGGGCAAAATTAAAGTAGCCTGAGAAATGAAGAGGGATGGGTATTGGGTTCAGGGGTGCTTAATAAATTACATAGATTCCCCCAAGAGCTCTGAACCAAGAGAGAAAATAAGTATGACGCGTACAGGTCAAGGCGTCACCTTTTATTTTCCAGATAAACCTAATATTAGAGAATGTGCTTTATATTTCCATCCAAGAAGGCTTCCTAATGTTGAGACCCAGAATTAGACCCACCTTGTGATGATGACCAGCACAACCCTCTTCCTATGTGGGTCTGCTCCATAAATCTTATGGCAGAGGAGGACAGAGAGAACATCCTTCCTACAGGCAGTTCATTCCTGAGGAGAGAGCAAAGGGCTGGTCTACACATGAGTTTGTTCTCCCTGCAAACCTATCAGTCAGGTGAAGGTTCAGAACATGATGCAGCTGGAACCACCTTACCATGGAAAGACATATCAGGAATGAGGACAAAGTAGTTCTCCTTAAGAGTAGGAATGCAAGCTGAGGCGGGCAGATCACAAGATCAGGAGTTTGAGACCAGCCTGGTCAACACAGTGAAACACCCCGTCTCTACTAAATATACAAAAATTACCCAGGTGTGGTGGCAGGTGCCTGTAATCCCAGCTGCTAGGCAGGAGAACCGCTTGAACCCAGGAGGCGGAGGTTGCGGTGAGCCAAGATTGCACCACTGCACTCCAGCCTGGGCAACAGAGCTAGACTCCATCTCAAAAAAAAAAAAAAAAAAGGGCGTAAGAGAGCAGAGATAATGTAAACAAGACTACCAAAAAGTTTAGTTGATAAAGGAAAGTGAACCCAGCTCAACCAGGTGTCTGCCTTCCCAACCATCCAACTTTTTTTCCTGCTTTTTGGAAAAATTGTCTATTTATTTCATGTATATCTTAATTATCTCACCTCACCATATAAAGGCCAGCTGCATTCTCATCTTCTCTATGAAATCTCAGCAGTCCTGCCTAACCTTGCCTCTTCCATATCTTGGTATTACATTTTGTTACTGTTGTTTTATACTTCACTGTTACACACATATGTAAGTTTTGTCTCCTTATATTATAAGCATCATCTCTGTATTATCTCTTTGAAGATAGAGATGATCTCATAGCCTTCTGTTTTATCCCCCTGAATCACTGGAATTCTGCCTGATGCATAATAGGTAAGGCCAGGTTGTTGAACTGGGCTGAATTGTGTGGAGAGAGATGGTAAGACATAACCCCACCTTTGGAAACTTTCAGTCTACTCACTGCTTGGGAGAGAAAGTCAAGTGCACTTCCCATGGAACCTGGCATATAATCTCACAGGTTCTTGGGTGTGTTTCATTGACCAGATTTGTGGCTGACATACTCCAGTGTCCCGTCTCTAATATAGAGATGGTTTGCAGAAGAGCATAACCATTGCACTCCTTTGTACCAACATCAAAAAACAAAAACAGAAACAAATGTTTCTTGAATATCTCTGAGATCTCCCATAAAACCTAGAATGAGATAAAACTTTTCTAGGCATAGATACCCTTTAGAGAAGTAGAGTGAAATACAGGCCTGTCCCTGCAGCCAAGGCCCCCTCAGCAACTCCATTGCTTCCTTTCTTTGTTGGTGTAAGAAATCCAAAAAAACATGTCGGTTAAGCACTTGACACCCCAACACAATCAGATAAGACCTTAGAGCTAAGGCTTTATTCCTGCTAGTGTATTTTCACTACTCACATGCCAAAACAAGTTGATGAGATTTCCACTGTGTCTGCCTGTCTTTGATGTATGTTCTAACATCTGTAAACTGTAGCAGATAAAACAAGGTCACATACTGCCAGCAGCATTTATTTTTTGCAGTAAGAATAAAAAGCAGAGCTTTGTACCTTTACTACAGATAAGAGATGGCAACATTTGTAAGATGTCAAAACTTTGTTTACCTACTCTTCTCCCATGTGGGAGAGTTATTAAGTGTTCAAAATCAACTTGAAAGGCTGGACTTCAGCACCATTGGGGTAAGGCACAGAATGGGTGCTGGGTGCCTGAACCTGGCACACTATGAGTCCTCACTAATCCTTGCTTTCTGGTCCACAGTCAGGGCTGGGCTGGAAAGTGAGTGGTATTACAAAGGTTTCGGTTCAAGTTGCTGGAGCTTTTGCTCTGAATGTGCTGCCAGAGTCTTCATCATCATTTTACTCTTTGGTCCATTAGACACACGGAAGCTCATGCTTTTTCTTAGGGCAGGTGAAAAAAGCACCTTTGTATATACCTCTATCACAGAGGTCAGCATATTGTACTGACCCACTGGACCATGGACTCCTGAATTGGCTAGGTTGCAGGTTCAGCTGCTCCAACAAAAACCCAAAAGAAAGGAAGCTTAGACAAGATGGAAGCTTATTCTCCTCTTACATAGCAGTCCAGGTGTAAGAGGGCTGGTGTGGCAACCTCATGGTATTAGGCACCCATCCTCCTCCTAGTGTGATACCTCACCCTAAATAGGTTGTTGCCCTTGGCCTCCTGGTCCAAGTTAGCTTACATCCTTATTCCTGCCAGGAAGAAGGGGAGAAGGTATAGGGAAAGGCAAACATGGTCTTTCTGTTTAAGGAAATGATCTGAAATTGCACATATCCCTTCTACACACCTCCCCTTAGTGAGAACTTGAACAGATGGCCACACTTACCTGCAATTTAGTCTTTATTCTGGTTGCCATTATGCCTAGCTAAAAGTCGTGAGTTCATTACCATAAGAGGAGAGAATTGATTTGGGGGAAACAGCTGGAAACCTACCTAGGCCATCACTCGGTAAGGTCAAAATTTTGTCTCCAGTTTATCCTTCTTTCCATCACCTAGCATTATGCCCACCCAAGGCAGGTATCATTGAATGTTGATTGAAGAGGAGGGCTGCTTGAGGGAGGGAATGCAGAGGATGACACCCTGGGAAACTTGCGTTTCCTTTGCCAGCATGGAGACCACGAGGCAGTCACAGGCAATCATTTAACCTCTTCAGAACTCACTTTTCTCTCTTTAAAATGAGGCTGATAATCCCTGTGGAATTTGCTTCACAGTGCTGTTGGGAAGATTCTTCTTTTATGGTGGCTACTACTTATTGAACCCCTACTATGTTCTAAGCATGGTGCTAAGTTATCTGTTGACATTCATTCACATAAACTTCACAACAGCCCAATGAGATGGTGTCTTAGTCTATTCCAGCTGCCATAACAAAATACCATAGACTGCATAGCTTATAAACAACAGAAATTTATTCCTCACAGTTCTGGATGCTGGGAAGTCCAAGATCAAGGTGCCAGCAGATTTGGTGTCCTGTGAGGGTTCACTTTCTGATTCAAAGATGGTGCCTTCTTACTGTGTCCTCACATGGGGAGGGAATTCTCTTGGCCTTCTTTTATAAGGGCACTAATCCTTTTTTCTTTTTTTCTTTTTTTTTTTTTGAGACGGAGTTTCACTATTGTTGCTCAGGCTAGAATGCAATGGCACAATCTCGGCTTACTGCAACCTCCGCCTCCTGGGTCCAAGCAATTCTCCTGCCTCAGCCTCCTGAGTAGCTGCGATTACAAGTGCTTGCCGCCACACCTGGCTAATTTTTGCATTTTTAGTAGAGACGGGGTTTCACCACATTGGCCAGGCTGGTCTCAAACTCCTGACCTCAAGTGATCTGCCCACCTCGGCCTCCCAAAATGCTGGGATTACAGGCGTGAGCCACACTGTGCCTGGCCAGGGCACTAATCTTAATCATAAAGGTTCCATCTTCATGACCCAGTTACCATCTAGAGATCTCACCTCCAAATACCACTGTATCGGGAGTTAGGGTTTTAGCATATAAATTTGAGGGGGTGGGGACACAAATATTCAGACCATAGCAGGTTGGTATGATTAGCCACATTTTATAGTTAAGTAAGCTGAGGCTGGGAGAGATTTAGTAAGATGCCCAGTGCTGTTCATTTATGTATACATTCAACAGCCATTGAGTGCCTGCCATGTACTGGAGACAATGCTGGGTATGCAGCAGTTCCAAGTACGATGGGCGTTTCCAGAGGGAAACAAGAGTGAAGAGGACATAAATAATAGGGAGCTGCTCTGCTCAAGGGATCAGAGAGGAGGTTTGGGCATATTTTGAAGGATAAACAGGAGTCATCCCGGCCAAGGAGTAGGGTGAAGTGTCTGGGGCAGTGCTGGGAAAGCCCTGATGTGAGACAGGAGCCAAACTTAGAGGGACTCCAAGTCTCCCAGTGTGACTGGAGGGCAGGGAGTAGGAGGAGAAGTCCAGCAGGAGCCACCACAAGCCCTCGATGGGTTGAACCTGGGCTTGCAGCCAGCTTGTCTGGCCCCAAAACTCATATTGAAAGAATAGATGATCAAGTTCTTGGAAAACGTGTTGAGGGCAGTACTGGGGAGGAGGAGATTTGGACATATTCTCTTTTTGTCTTAGTCATGGCTTTACGAACTGAAGAGAGGGCCTGGATTTCACATAGGTGGTATAATCCAGGTGGTCTGAGAACTGAGCCCTTGTCATTGTCCCCCTCAGCGATCTAGTTCAGTGAGTATACACACATTCTGCTTAGGGCTTGCTTGGAAAGATTAATCCAGCTCCCTTTATCTGTCTTATAAGGAGTTTTTTTCTAGGGCCAGGAGAGAGGATGCCCCTTCCTTGGAGCTTCCCTCAGCTATGGCAGGACTCTGCAGCTGCATTTCATCATCTTGATGAAGTGAGTGATGAAACCCCTCTTGTCCTGAAATGGCATGAGGACAAAGGACTTCCTGATACCCTAGGGAAGAGGAATAAAGGCAGTGGGGTAGAGGGAGGAGGGCCACCCTTACTGTACTTGGTGTTTCTGGCACCTCTCTCAGCCTCCCAGAGAAGCCGCCAACGGAGTAGTGGATCTAAACCTTTAAACAGCTACTCACTCAACAAGCTGGTGTTTCTCACTCTCAGAGTACAGAGTGTGGAAGGTGCTGAGGTGAGTTTGCTGCCAAATGAGGAAACCAGGCACTTTCCTCCAAGGATTACAAAATATAACTCTCATTTCTACAGGTGAATGAAGGAACAGATAATTCAAAATATGGGGTGGTTCAGAGGCTTATATGGCTTTTCAGTTTTTTTTGTTTGTTTGTTTGAAACGGAGTCTCACTCTGTCATCCAGGCTGGAGTGCAGTGGCGCGATCTCGGCTCACTGCAAGATCCGCCTCCCAGGTTCACGCCATTCTCCTGCCTCAGCCTCCCGAGTAGCAGGGACCACAGGCACCCGCCACCACGCCCGGCTAATTTTTTGTATTTTTAGTAGAGACGGGGCTTCACCATGTTAGCCAGGATGGTCTCGATCTCCTGACCTTGTGATCAGCTTGCCTCAGCCTCCCAAAGTGCTGGGATTACAGGCGTGAGCCGCTGCGCCCAGCCATGGCTTTTCAGTTTTGCTAAAGAGGCAGATCTTTGTGCCTCGAGGCCTTTGCTCATGCTGATCCCTCTGCCTGGAATCATCTCCATGCTTCAGCTTTATGCTGCTTAACTTGAACTCATCCTTCAGGTTGCAGCTCAGACATTAATCTTGGAAGACTTCCCTTATCCCTTGAGCTTGAGCTGGATACCCCTCCTGGACTCTCCCTTTTTATAGCCCCTAACACATTATAGTCACCTACATCTCCTTCCCTCACTGCGTCTGCTGTTCCACTGTTACACCTCAGCCCCTAGAACAGTGCCTGGCAAAAGTTGCATGAATGAATTTTTTTTAAATTGGTTTGGGTCTAGAAATAATGATCTCAACAGCAGGTAGTAAGTTTAACATTAGAATTATATTTTGTGGAGTACATTATAACACTGTGAGATAGTCCTTAACAGAGCATATAGGAAATAGTGAAGAGAAGCAGCCAGAAATTTCATTTTTTTCTGATCTCCCAGATCTGCCAAGCTCACTCAGAGCCTGTCTTTGAATAAACAGCACCTTCTCTGGAGGGTTCCAGACTTAGTTGTAGGGTTCAGATCAGAATTGCTTCCCTGCCACTCTTTAACCTCAGGAAGCCTATTGATCCTTCCAGGGTCCCAGAGTTCCAGCATCTCTTGAATTCACCCTGGTAATCCCATTTCACCCCTTCAGCTTCGTCAAGTGGCTGGCTGTTCTAGCCTTTGCCCTTCATTAAACCAAATTGCCTGCAGCGGCTTGGTTTTCTTCTGTGCTGTGCCCCTCCCTGGCCCTGTGCCACCTCAGCCCTGTGTCCCACTTCCTACCTATGTTTTGTGGATGTTCTTCAGTCCTACGTTGGTACCCCATAGGGATGTTTATGTCCACTGCAGAAGTGGAGGTTCAGTAAAGACAGCTGCATATAATCGGGGGGAAGAGGAGGAGGATTAATTATTACTGAGATGTTTACCTGGAGTTTTAATTAGGCTGCCTTTCCTTACTTCCCTCTTTTTTTTTTCTTTCCCAGCTCAGAATGTCCTCTTAGAATGTTAGTATTTTAGAGATTTGGAACATTAGGTTTTAACATTCTGCACCCAGAGCCTCAGTGTAATAAATAAATCAATAGGCTGATTGCCTCCAGTAGTTTGATTGCTGAGTGCATTGGGGTACCTTTTGTTCTTGAGTGAAAGGTCATTTTACACACTGGCAAACAAGAAACAAATGTGGGTGTAGTGCTTGTCCGGGCTTCTGATTTGCAACCCTGACCTGGGAAGTCATTATTTCCAGCGTTGTGTGTAACTTACAACCAGCTTGCCAAATGTTCTGTCTCCTTTCCCTTGACAGTTCTCCCAAGTTATGTGTGTCATAAAAACATTTCGCATTTGCCAGAATAGTCCTGAGTTTGTTTTGGATCTGACAGGTCCTCTGATACTACATTCTTAAATCTCACTAACAGATAATTTATACCAAAACTACTGCCTTGACAGGAAGTAAAGTTATATGATTTTCAATTTGGGTTGAAAATCAACTCAAGTTATGACAGTACTAAGACTCTTAGACCCTACAGATTAATCATGATTATCTTACTGTGAAATACTCTTTGTAGTAGGAACTACCCTTCATTTATTTTTTCGGTCAAAACCTGTGATTGGAAAACCTTTCATAATGGGAATGTTGTCATTTCTACAGATGCACTTATTTATTTCATGGTGTATTCCAACCACAATATGGTTGCCCCTTGTTTTATGCAATAGGTATGCCCCTGAAGAGTAGCTTATAAACTGAATTTTTATAGATATATTTATAATTACATGCACATGCAGTACTACTATTTTACCTAATAGTTTCTTTTATAATTAGAAAAACGACTCCCAAATTCATTTGAAAAGTGTAACACCATATATTGGGTCTTGTTTAGATGAAGTAATCTTAATTCAAATCAGGCAAGATTATCAACTAACTTCTACTCTCAATAGTTCTGGCTTACACCACATTTCATCCCAATAGGAGACTGCAGGTTTTATACATTCTACATTTTCTCACAGATATTCAAGACACTTCCAGAGGAAAATCTGCCCCTCTTAGAGCCACCCCTTGCTCTCTCTTGTATCACTCTTTCAGGGAAGGAAGTGGAGGATGCCAGCTCAGAGTTGGGATGATTTGTGATGTTCTGCTGGAATATTACATAACCTAGCAAGTAATTTTTTTTTTTTTTGAGACAGGGTCTTGCTCTGTAGCCCAGGCTGGAGTGCAGTGGCCCGATTATAGCTCACTGCAGTCTCAAACTCCTGGACTCCTGGGTTCAAGCAATCCTCCCATCTCAGCCTCCTGAGTAGTTGGAAGTACAGGTGCATGCCACCATGCCCAGCTATTTTTTATTTTTTGCAGAGGCAAGGTCTCGCTTTGTTGCCCAGGCTGGTTTCAAGCTCCATGATTCTGTGTATTCTGGCTATCTATTGCTGTGTAGCAAACCGCCCCTAAATTTAGTGGCTTAAGAAACTTATTATTGTTTCTTCCATTCTGTGGGCTGTTTAGCTCAGCTGGTTGGTTCTCACTTGCACTTCCCACATGTGGTTGCAGTCAGGCATTGACTGGGGCTGTAGTCATCTGAAGGCTGGACTGAGCAGGACAACTAAGATGGCTTCTTGACATGACTGGCAGTCGAGACTGTCAGCTGAGAGCTCAGCTGGGCTGTGGGCCACAGCACATACATGTGACCCCTTGTGTGGCTTATGCTTTTCACTTGTTGATTGGGTTCCAAGAGGGAGAGTCCCAAGAATGAGTGTTCTAAGAGATCCAGGTAGAGCCTGCAAGGCTTCTTATGACCTTGACTCAAAATCCCAGAACATCGCTTCTTCCACATTCTATTGGTTGAGGCCAGTCAGTGACTAAGGCCAGCCCAGATTCAAGGGGAGGGGATTAGACTTCACCTCTTGATGTGAGTTGCAGCATGTATGTAACGTATGGAAAAGAATGGGTGGGGCCTATTTTTTAACTACCTACCATAATGTTCCAGAGGAAGGACATTCTCTAGAGGAACAAGATGACACAAATATGAAGGGTGCATGAGCCATTGTGGGCAGTGTACAGAGGTTATAGAATGCTTAATACATATAATATTTACAAATGAATTGGCCAGCCTTGTTGGTTAGAACTGAGTACTAGGGGGTACACAATAAATGAGCCTATTTCCATGGAAGCCAGTTAGCATCCTACAGAGAGAAACATTCCCCTCTACTGACCCCAGCCCTAAATTTGCCACCCATGTTACAGATGGTTGAAAAAAGAACTTGGTAAGGGAATCTAAGTAGCACAGTTTTAAAGACATATTTGCCTGGAAGCTACCCCAAGCATGTATCCTATTCACATTGACTCAGTAAAACCATCTTCGCAAATTAGAACCACAAACACATAGAGAATTGTGAAGTAATGTGTCTAGTATAAATGTTTTTCAGCTCACAGTTTGGAGATGCTTAGGGAAGGCTGTGCCCACAGATATCTTACATGCTTAGAATGGATACTTTTTGATGTTTGAGGTAAAGTCAAGTTCTATCCATGTACTTGGAAGTATAATTACCTCCTTAGCTTTAATCAGGAAAACAGCTGGCCTATTAAACACACTGAGCTACAGGTCCTTTGATTTCAGCTGTGGAGCTTGGCCTATCTGGATGTACAGGCTGACAACTCCCTTGAATACATTACTTTTCACCCTTTGTAGCATTTTTTCCTTCCTCCTGCGTACTCCTCGTTGGCTCCCTGGGGATTCAAATTTGTGTTTATCGTGCTGAAAATTTAGAGGCAAGATAAACAACATTTTAAGCTATTTATAACCAGAGGCCATGCCAGAAATGAAGTAGGCTTTGCATTTGACATGTGTTAAAATGTTGCTTGCTGGCAAAGGTAGGAATAATATCCCTAGGTGTGAAAAGCAGATGGTTAGAGACAATTTGATAAAGGTTTGACCCAGAATATGGCTATATGGGATTAGTACTTGTCTTAATTTGGGCTTCTATAACAAAATAGCATAGTCTAGGTAACTTATAAACAACAGAAATTTATTTCTCTCAGTTCTGGAAGCTGGAAGTCTGAGACCAGGGGCCAGCATTGTCAGGTTCTGGTGAGGGCCCCCCTTCTGGTTTGCAGACTGCCTGCTTCTCATTGTATCCTCACATGATAGAAAGAGCACAGGAGAGCTCTTAGGAGTCCCTTTTATAAAGACATTAATCCCATTTATGAAAGGCTCCACCTCCATGACTTAATTACCTCCCAAAGGCTTCACTTCCTGATATCATTGCACTGAGGGTTAGGATTTTAATATATGAATTAAGGGGGAGGGGCACAAACATTGAGTCCATAGCATTATTCTATTAACTTATTAAATGTATTCTTGTGGAATGCTAGGGATAGAGAGGATCCCGGAGAGGCCATTTATATAGGGCCTATATTTTTATACCACCAGGAGGACATTTAGCAAGGGTGAGGAACATACTCTGGAAGGAGGTATGGGAGAGAGGATGAGAAAGAGGCACCATACAAACATAAACCTTAGGGTGGTGGACATACTGTGGTAAGGAAAGAACTCTACACTTGTCTGACTTCTTCCATGTGGATCATCCCAGAGAGAGGAAACCTCTCTTGCTCATTAGATTTCTGACGAAGAGTCCACATGCTCCCTTAAATATTCACCTCTCAGTCACACTAATATAGACCCACCACAGTCTACCTCCATTCTTTCCTTCTGCCTATTAATATTGCTTGAGCTCCTACCATGTGCAGGCACTGTGTTATGTGGATGAATAATACACATGAGCTATGAAGTTGAGATACATGCAATAAACCAGTAAATAAGTAATATAATGAAAGATTATGATTAGTGTTATAGGGGAAAAAGGGGGTGTGATAAAGAATAATGGGTGTGTGTGTCCTATTTTGGATAGGATGATCAAGATAACCCTTTGAGGAGGTGACATAAATGATCTCAAAGTGATTAAACTTTGGCATGTGTTAACTGTTACTTTAACATTTCTTAAACTGCATGTTGTTAAGGATGTTGTTAACGTTCACGTTAAAATAGTGTTTGCCTTCTCTGAGCCCAATCTGCAGAATGCTGAATGGACAGCAATTCTGGGGAATAGAGGGAAGTCAGCTGGATGGGCAGACCTCTCCTGGCCAACACTTTCCTCATGACAACCTTCTCTCCTTAGGAAAAGGAGACGTGTTTGGAGATGTGTTCTGGAAGGAAGCCACCCTTGCCCAGTCCTGTGCCAATGTTAGGGCCTTGACCTACTGTGATCTGCATGTGATCAAGCGGGATGCCCTGCAGAAAGTGCTGGAATTCTACACGGCCTTCTCCCATTCCTTCTCCCGGAACCTGATTCTGACGTACAACTTGAGGAAGAGGGTGAGCTAAAAGTTTCAGTTATTTTCTACAAAGAACAGTCTCTGTGAACTTTGGATAATTACTGTGACCAGAAAAGTCCCTTTGCTGTTTATTTAAGCAGAGTAATTGGTTCTAAAGAGGATCTGTTTGTTGTTTGCTCTGCAGGGCTTTTGCTATAAAATGGAGGAGAGAGGGGATGTTGCTAGATTAGAAGATGGATCTGTTTTGGTGCAGAAGGGATTTATTCATGTGTGTGGAGGGGGCAGGGAGGTGGCTTTTTTCCCCCCCATCAATATCTCGACCTGCTAGCATTTTGAAAAGATGAGTAAAACGTGAGGTTGCTAGTCAGCAAAATGGCTCTGTGGGGCCACTTAATTAATGTAAACTGAATTCTCTGTGGTGACTGGGATTTGCTGAGTAGTATAAAGTCATTAGCCTGCCAGCTAGTAATGATAATTTTTTAACAGATATGAAAATGATTTAGTTGGGTCCAGAGAATAAGAGAGACATGGAATTTGTTTGTCTAGAGAATATTTTGCATTCAACTGCCAACTAAACTGGTTGAGAAATGATTGGTGGTTTAAGAACCAGAAGATCTTTCACCTGCAGTTGTTTCTTTCACTCTCAAATCATCAGAACTCCTCCATCTGTCTCTGTGAGGGTTAAAGTATTGGTCTTGGTACCCAGTACTCTTGGGGTTTTCATGACGGATTTTTCTTGCGCTTCATCTCTCTAACTCTTTTGGTTAAAACAATAACAAGATAGCTCTGCACCTGGAGAAATCATATGGAAACGTTGTCATAGGAATCTTTCCTAAAATGACCTCATAATCTTTCCCCCAACCTGCTCGTTGTCTCATGGTTCCTATTTACATTGTCTGATTTGTCCTGGGGTTCCAAGTTAGAAACCCTGGCATCAACGTTGATGCTGCTTCTCCCTCTCTGAGGCCTCGTGTTACTCATCAGATCCTGTTGGTTCTGCCTAAGCTCTGAACTCTAAGTCAGTACTTTGCCTTCATCCTCAAGGCCCCCACAGAATTCTCAGGACACAAAGCTCTTCATTAAAAATCTTCCTCGTGCCCTTGCTGGATCATGCAATGGGCCCCAAACTCACCTTCCTGCCTCATGTCTGCCTTCAATGGAGTGCCTCCTTCTTATGGCTGCTTGACTAACCTTAAAAATCTGATCTGTCACTCTCCCACCTGACTAAAGGATAGTATCTGTACATTTCAGCATGGTGTATGTGATTGTCCACATCTGGCCCAAACTTAACCCCTGAGCCCTGACCTCATCCACTTCTCCCCATGCCTACCTTTCCCATCCTGAACTGTCACCAGGAGAGTTCCACACAGTACTCCAAGCACACCACACCCATTCAGAGTGCTGTATCTCTGCCTGCTGCTTTCTCAACCTGGAATTCTTTTCTGTGTGTGACAAACCCCTGTTAGCCCTAAAAGCTGCTGAAATGTTTACTTTTTCATTCATCAAACCCAGTATTGTGCCAACTGAACTAGACTAGACATATAAAACCCAATGATACTCAGTTCCCTATCTCCAGGAACCTAAAGTCTAATGGAAAAGATTAACACAAGAAAGATAATTGCATAGAAGATGCTAAGTACAGTGATTGTGATTTGAACAAGGTATTATGGGAGCATAAAGGAGGGGGACAGCTAAAGGGAGTCAAGGATTGATTGTCAGGGGTGATACCTGAGCTGAGTCCAAAGAACGAGTTTGCTGAACAGAAGGGGCCGATGATCTACTGGGAGGGGCAGTTTGAGCAAAGTCTGGAGAAAGGAAACAACCCTTTGTCTTCTAAGTCCTTTGTACAAGGTTCCAATGCCTGTCATGGGTCTACCCCAGCAATATTCCTCCACCTGTTTTAAATCCCTTGGACTATCTTGTGGGTACCTGCACAGAGACCTGTGAAGGCAAGGGCTTGGTGCCTTAGTATCCTCAGTGCATAAACGAGTGTGGGATGCCTAGAATTAATAAATATTTGAGGATGGCAAGGAGAAAGAGATGGGATCTCTGGGCCTCAACTTCCACATTATAAAATGAAAGATTGTGGCGAGATGGTTTTTATAGTTCTGTGGTTTGAAACCTGGCCATTTAAATTCTAGTGGAGGGTGGGCAGTGATGGAGAAATGTGCATCCAATGTTCTTCCTGGTTGATCTGTTGGTTGGGAACATGGGATGCTTGCTGGTGATACATTTAGCTAAGTGGATTCTCTTATAAGCTATTTTTTGATGTATTCCTTCTTTCTATGAAAGCAAGTTGATTATAATCAGCTTTCAGTGTTGCTGATAATATAGGTTGAAAAAATATGCAGTTTGGGTTATTTGGAGGAGTAATCTTCTTGGAATAATTGTGGCTCAAGTAAATCTGTCTTTAAAAAAAAAACAAGAATGACAACAAAAACCATGACACCTCAGTGGTCAGATTTTTTCTGTAAGTGCAGAGTGATAGCTCTGCAGAAGAAAAGACGCAGGGGCTACATTTTTGAAGGGCTGTTGTGGAGGTTTTTTTATAGCCACAGGGTACAGAGGAAGAACCAAAATTATAGACAGATTTTGGCACAGTATAAAAAGTCTTTTGAAAAAAATCAGAGCTCCCCAAAGAACGAAATAGGCTGCTTTGAGTGTATCAAGTTTGTTATTATGAGGTACTTAGGCATCTTCTAGGTACCCATACTCAGAAACATTGTGGAAGGGACTTAGGCAACTGTTGGAGAGTCAAACTAACTGACCTTCAAATTTCCTTCCAACTGTAAGTGACTGTGTATGAGTCTGGTATGGATCCAAAGGAATTTTAGTGAAAGCTTTTGTGTAAAGAGGTAGCCATTCTTTTTTGGGAAAAAAAAAAGACTTGTCATTTTATTATTGCCATTGTAGTTTCTCGTTGTGTCCTTCTGAGAATTAATTCATAGTTACGTAGGGCATGGAAGACAAGAACATTACATGCATGAATTATTCTCCTAGCTATTTTTTTTTCCTGGTAAAGTGAAGTATATTTTTGTGGCTGTTTCTATCTTGGCAAAATTAAGTGTTTTATTTGCTAAGATTCTTGACAACACTGTGCCTTTGACATCTGTCTGGGGAGTTTCTTGATCTTGTAGATCTTCTCCAATGTGCAGCAAAGACTCTGAGCTGGAAGATGACTTGGTAACCATTCAGTCTCTTCCCTACTTCCCTAACACCCTCATTTCACATTTTATAGAAAGGTCACAGAGCTGGGTTGGAATGAAAGAATTGGAGCCAGAAGTGACACCTTGGCCAAAGCCTTCCTGATCACAGTTTCCTGTTCTACTCTAGCCTCTGTATTCTAAACCACATCCCTTTTTCCCTAAATCCAAGGGTATGAACATCACCTAGCTCTCAGCTCTGCTCTTGGAACCCAACTCAGGAAGAAACTCTTGCCTTCCTCCATTTCCTCCAAAGCCACATGAGGGCACAGACAGGGATGAAAGAGGCAGAACCTGGGGGCAAATCCAGCATTTTGACCTTTAGTTTTTCTTGCTTGTGAGGTCTGAGCCAGGTGAGACTTTGGTCTGGGTCCTGCTTCTGCCACTTATTGCTTCTATAATTCTGGATGAGCTATAAAAGCTTCCTTTTCTGAAATATGGAGATGATGAAAATTTCTAACTTGTAGGATAGTTGCAAGCATTAAATAAGATAATATTTGCAAAGCTCACATGAAGCCTACTACATAGCGAGTGCTCAATTCATTTGTGTGTTATTGTTATTTTGTTCCCTCCACTTGATTGATACCCTATTCTTTATCATCCTGTGCCTTTTGAAAAGTAAAAAGAAGGCAGTTCCTCTGCCTTTGTTCATGCAGGGTTATTGCCCTGCACAATATTCTGTGGGGTAGGTGTTATCCGCAGGTTCTCTGCACCTCTTGCAGCAAAGGAGGGATCAGTCACTCTGGGAAGTGGAATCCATTGCTGGCCTTGCTGCCTCTTCAGCTCCTGACAGTGAAGAGGTCAGCATTTGCCCACTGTTTTGGCCAGTTCCATTCTTGGAGGGAAAAATCAGGCTATTTTGAGATCTTAGGTCAGTTAACAGGAAGTCTAGAGGGAAGCACAAAAGAAAAGCACAGCATTTTTGTTTCTTCTGAGGGAGGTGGCTTGTGGCTATTCATGAAAAGAAGGGGAGTAGAGCCTTCCTCATCAAACCCTTGGCTCTGTAGGGTGCCAGGTCTATGCGCTTTTTCCCCCAGGCCTAGAGTCATCTTGTGTCTGTAATCAGAGCTTTGCAGACTATAAATAGTAAATTATTACCAACTCCAGATATTGTACAAGCTACGTCACAGTATCAGTATGTGTATGTCAGCTTATTACCTCTTCAGAACAGCCTCATGACATTACTGTATCATTCCCATTTCCCAATGGAATAAACTAGGACCCTGTGAGGAAGAAAATCCCTTTTCCAAGGTTACCCGGTTAATAAGTGGCAGATTCCAAACCTGGCACGTGCTCTTCTGGCTAAGCAGTGTCACATTCTGTGGTAGCCTCAGTGAAGTGTGGCTCTCAGCTGTTCCCATATTGGCATTCTTTGGCTTCTGCTTTCTTCTAGTCTGTTAACTTTTCAGGAGTGGCTTGGGTTGTCCCCTAAGTATCTTTCTCCAATGGCCTTTGCCACCGCCAGTACACTCAGAAACATGTATGGTAGAACCACAGTAATACCCCAGGTTGGGAGATGTGACAAATTTCCCCCTCATAGTGACAGGCACACAGCAGGTAGCTGGGTGTGCTGGGTGTGGGAGGCATGACACATTTTGCTTTGGTTAGGCAGTGGGTTAACCCGGCCATGCTATTAGTAACTCACTAGAAAGGGCAGTGCTTTGAGTTTAAGGACTAGGTTTGAATACTGATTTGACTGTTGACCAGCTATGTGCCTTTGGGCAAATTACTTAACCATTCAGAGCCTCAGTTTCCTTGTTTGTGAAAAGGGGCCGATACAAGTCCTTCCTAATTAGGTTTTTTGCATTTTGTTTATTTTAAGTTCTGGGATACATGTGCAGAATGTACATAGGTATACATGTGCCATGGTGGTTTGCTGCACCTATCAACCCATCATTTAGGTTTTAAGTCCCACATGCATTAGGTTTTTGTCCAAATGCTCTCTCTCCCCTTGCCCCCCCACATCCCAAACAGGCCCCAGTGTGTGATGTTCCCCTCCCTGTGTCCATGTGTTCTCATTGTTCTACTCCCACTTATGAGTGAGAACATGTGGTGTTTGGTTTTCTGTTCCTGTGTTAGTTTGCTGAGGATGATGGTTTCCGGCTTCATCCATGTCTCTGCAAAGGACATGAACTCATTCTTTTTTATGGCTGCCCTAATAAGGTTTATTGAGAAGTTTACATACAGTAAAACAAACAAAAAGAAAAAGTGACACATTACCTGCAGGAACCACTCAATACATATTTTTCCCTTTCTCCTCCCCACTGCCCATCCCCTACTTCCACTTCCAGTCTTAGAGGTTCTGAATTCACACTTTGTAGCCCTTGGTTAATAACCAGACTTATTTCTTTAGTCGATGTTTCACTTGGGCTCTACTTTCCTTTCAACCTGAGATAAGGTTTCACTCCCCAGGTCCTAGGGAATTACGTTCTCCTGCTGATCATTAGGACAGTAGAAGCAATGTACCACAATTAAATGATGTACTGCAGACAAGCAATTAGGTAATTAACAGCAGTCAGTGCATGGGATAATTGGCATGTAGGTAATTGGGAGGGCGGTTCTCATTCTGTGTGTAGGGCTTTATTTTTAAAGCCAATATTGTTGTGTATTGAGTTTGTTTTGTGCAGTGTTTGTTTATATTAATTTGTTCCAGGATGAATTTTTTTTTTAGTTTCATTGAAGCCCCAACTTAGTGAGTTTCGGAGGGAGCTGGGACTATAGTTACTGATGTTCTCAAAGCTGGGCCCTCCTAATGCCTGTTTTCTAAAACTGAGGTTGCCATAGTGAACTGCCTTGAATACCATCTGTACATTTCTAGCCCACTTTAACCAAAGAACATTTTATTCTGGAGAAGAGAAGATGAAAGCATTGAATGCTTGGAGAAAGCTCTGCTCGTAAGTGGCATTGGAAAGCTTTTCAATTTTCTCCCTGAACAAATTCTTGTGGAAGGTTGGTAAGATGGAAAGAAAGACCATAAAGCTAGGTACTTAAAAATGTCATCCGCTTCCCCCCGAATCATCATAGCCTGAGTTTTAAAAATGATATCTGCGTAGCCCATATTTTCCTTGTCATCCCTCCATATGTGGGCTTCTGTGAAATTAAAATCATCTATTAGTCTGTCAAGCCAAAAAGATAATAAAATCATGGTGTTGGAATTAGGAGTCGGGGGAGGGGGAGAGATGATGTGAGTGACATGACCATAATTCTTTTAGAACAACAAACTATAAATCAAAATCAAGTTCTGTTTTCCTCAAGAGGATCAGTGAATGATGTTAGGGACCTGTGCAGTCTTTCATGGGTCCTCAGGTGTTCCCCAGTACCCCGAGAATATTTAGCAGAACCCCATCATGATGCTGGAGGTGGAAGATAATAAAAGTGCTCCATGCTTCATTATGTATGAATTAGCTTAAACTGTAGTCAGGCTATGTCTGGCTATTTTGAAGGAAGTAATAAAGTTCTGGAATGAACATGAGCTTTAAAGCTAGATCTTCACATCCAGGCTCTGCCATTTGCTAGCTGGGATGGGCGGTCAGGAAGGGTGGGCATTGAACAAGTACACCTTGTCATCTTCCGTGAATCTACACTGCCTACCCCAAATGGTAGTGATGAGAAAGAGTGAGAAAGTGCCAGGCACGTTGCCTCACATGTGGTAGGTATATAGCTGTGTTATTTCCCTTCCATTATTCATAGCAATGGGGGCAGCAGAGCAAAGAAGAATAGGAGCCATAATAGTTTGGCTGGTAGAATAATCATATGGGGGTACTAGACTGGTGGTTTAAAATGTGGATCCTGCAGTCAGAGTATTTGAGTTCAAATCCTGGCCCTACTTAGTGACCTCAGGCCAGTTACCTAACCTGTCTAGGCCCTACTTTATTCAGGTATGAAATAGAGGCCTTAGAAGCATGCTTTGACATAGCAAATTTTCAATGTTTGTATGGCTATAATTATGATAAAGAAGATGATGATAATCATAAGGATGATGACAATAAAATCATCAAATGTATTACTTAGCTTTTCTGGGACTTAGATCCCATCAAGTGCTAAAAGTTTTTAAAAAGAAGTGATGGACTGAATTTTAACATCTAGAAATCTCCTGAACAGAAAATTCTAAAATTTGAGCCTGGGCCTCTCAAGTAGCCCCAGAGATCCAGGTGGTTCATCAGTGAGGTTTGGTGAAGAAAGGCTCTGTTGGATTCAAAATGGATCTGATTCCTCCTATAACAGAATGAATGGAGGGAATGGTAGAGTCAGATGTGGAAGAAAGGAAGGAGGAGGAAAGTTGTAATTTATCTTTTAATACTCATCAAGTTACTTGATGTACTGTTATATATAGTGTTTACCACAAATTAGAAAAGATCTGGCCTAGTTTAGAAGAGTATAAGGCTAGTGCAGTCTTCTGGAGGAGAGTAGCATCCTTAATAATATTTTCTTAGGTGTGTGTAGTTGAGGCATAATCAGGGTAGTGCTAATGGATCCTAGATCAGAAGTTCATCCTCAAGCAAGCAAGTTGGCTTCTTGATGTCTTAGATGTTTAACCCAAGATTTCTCATTCATGTGCTCTCTAAAATTTTGAATTATATCTGTAAGTATTACCTATTATGAAATATCTGTTAAAATCCACCAGAGCTAGTGTTTTACAGAGCACATTTAGGAAGCAGGGTCTAGATGCTCTTTAGTATCTCTTCCAGCTCAAATGATCACTGACCTGTGGAGTGAACAGGTCTTGCCTCTGAAACATCAAGAAGCCAAAATATACTCTAGCAGAGGGAATCTCTATCACCTGGTCCTCAGTAAAGTCCCAAACAGAGATTACTGGCAGGGTCTCCCTAATTTCTAAACATCTTCCTCAACTCAGCTCCCCTCCCACCTCTTACAAATGCCCAGTGGCCCACTCATTTTCTAGTGAGCAGCTAGTCATGTTTTCAAAGTGCATTTCACCTGTCAAAGGATGTTTTCTAACTAGTTTCAAAGTCCCTCCTTGCAAGTTACTTTCTCATTCTTTCTTTGGCTCAGCCAAATTTCACATTTTGAACCCATCTGCCATGTTTTTTGGACTTCCTTTTTCCTATTTATTCTTCCTTCTACTCTTAAAAATGTGCTCTATGGTTTTGAGTATGTCTTTATAAATTTTGACAGTAAGTCAAGGAGGTTTTTATTCTAGCCTTTGCTTTTGGTAAGCAGAGTCAGGATTTGAACCCAGGCTGCCTCTCCTCTGATAACAATAACTACCTTATAAGATGTTAGATTAAGGCCGGGCGCGGTGGCTCACGCCTGTAATCCCAGCACTTTGGGAGGCCGAGGTGGGCGGATCACGAGGGCAGGAGATCTAGACCATGGTGAAACCCTGTCTCTACTAAAAATACAAAAAAATTAGCCAGGCGTAGTGGCGGGCGCCTGTAGTCCCAGCTACTCGGGAGGCTGAGGCAGGAGAATGGCGTGAACCCGGGAGGCGGAGCTTGCAGTGAGCCGAGATTGCGCCACTGCACTCCAGCCTGGGCGACAGAGCGAGACTCCGTCTCAAAAAAAAAAAAAAAAAAAAAGATGTTAGATTAATAAAAAGAAATGTTAGTTCTTCCCCATTTCCAAGTGGACTTTGAATGCCTGCATATGAGCTCACATAAAGAATCTATCCCAGACCAAATGTCCATGCAGACCATATCTGGTATAATGTATGTCAGAGGTCCACGCTGTTTTGGTTTATCTCTCTGCAAACTTTGTTGTTGGCAATTTACTTCTTACTAATGTCACTTAATGGTCTTTACCCTGCCTGTGCTTAACTTAGATTTCTAGATTGAAATTTTGAATTCATAATGGGACCCTGACTCCATGTAGCTTCTCTTTAATTTCTCTAGTCTAGATGAAGCCCCTTGTCTTTTAATTCAATTAGCAATAATCACCTCTTTGTAGCTCTCGTTATACTTCCAGTTAACTTTTTTGAGTCTCACTCTTGTTGCCCAGGCTGGAGTGCAATGGCGTGATCTTGGCTCACCGCAACCTCTGCCTCCCAGTTTCAAATGATTCTCCCACCTCAGCCTTCTGAGTAGCTGGAATTACAGGCATGTGCCACTATGCCCGGCTAATATTGTATTTTTAGTAGAGACAGGGTTTCTCCATGTTGGCCAGGCTGGCCTCAAACTCCTGACCTCAGGTGATCCGCCTGCCTCGGCCTCCCAAAGTGCTGGGATTACAGGCGTGAACTACCCTACCCAGCCACACTTCTCTTTCTTGATCAGCTTTTTTAGAGCTTGGTACAAAGGAAATGTTCAATAATTGAATGAGTCAATCAGTGAACCAACCAACCAACACAAATACACAAATCTACCAACCAATATTGGGCATGTCCCTCCATCTTATTACTGCTATACATTCTTTTTTTCTTCTTCTTTTTTGAGACAGAGTCTCCCTCTGTCACCCAGGCTGGAGTGCAGTGGCGCGATCTCGGCTCACTGCAACCTCCACCTCCTGGGTTCAAGCAATTCTCCTGCCTCAGCCTCCCGAGTAGCTGGGATTACAGGTGCCTGCCACCACGCCCGGCTAATTTTTTGTATTTTTAGTGGAGACAGGGTTTCACCACCTCGGCCACGCTGGTCTCGAACTCCTGACCTCAAGTGATCTGCCCGCTTCGGCCTCCCAAAGTCCTGGGATTACAGGCATGAGCCACCGTGCCTGGCCTGTTGCTGTATATTCTTAAAGCCTTGGCTAAAAGGTGGTATCGGCAGAGACATCTTTCCTTCTTTGTCCCTCTGAAGCTTTTCCTATATATTTCATAGCCCTTTTTCCCTTTTTTTCTCCCCCCCAGGCCCTGATTGTAGAGGTCTCTCAGCCTCTGCAGATACCCCTGGTGCCAGCATAAAATATAATAACCATCCCAATTTATTGTCTCATCTGCCAAGTGTGTGCTAACGCCTTTACATGTATCTCACTTAGGTGCTGAGGCCAAGATAGGTTAAATAATTTGCTCCTGATCCATTAAGCTAATTGAAGTTAGAATTGTAGCTCAAGCCTGGCAATCACCAAGCCCATAATCTTTTTGTCGTTGTTTGTTTTATTAAATTTTAAATTCTGGGACTATGTATGCAGGTTTGTTACATGGGTATATTACATGATGCTGAGGTTTGGGTTTCTAGTGATCCCACTATCCAAGTAGTGAACATACTACCCAGTAGTAGATAGTTTTTCAACCCTTCCACCTGGAACCATTACCCCCTGCCCAGTTTTGGACCCTTCCATACCCCCCATCCCCAGTATTGGAATCCCAAGTATTGTTCCCATCTTTGTGTCCATGTGTACTCAGTGTTGAGCTACTACTTGTAAGTGAGAACATGTGGTACATAGTTTTCTGTTTGTGCATTAGTTCACTTAGGATAATGGCCTTCAGCTGCATTCATGTTGCTGCAAAGGCCATGATTTTGTTCTTTTTAATGGCTCTGTAGTATTCCATGGTGTATATGTACCATAGTTTCTTTATCCAGTCTACTGTTGATGGGCACCTGGGTTGATTCCATGTCTTTGCTATTGTGAATAGTGCTGTGATAAACATATGAGTGCAGGTGTCTTTTTTGGTAGAACAATTTATTTTCCTTTGGGTTTATAACCAGTAATGGGATTTCTGGATCAAATGGTAATTCTATTTTTAGTTATTTGAGAATCTCCAAGCTGTTTTCCACAGGGGCTAAACTAATTGGCATTCCCACCAACAGTGTGTAAGCATTCCCTTTTCTCCCCAACCTTACCATCTGTTATTTTGTGACTTTTTAACAATAACCATGCTGACTGGTGTGAGATGGTATTTCTTTGTGGTTTTGGTTTGCATTTCTTTGATGATAGTGATGTTGAACATTGTTTCATGTTTCTTGGCCACTAGGATGTCTTCCTTTGAGAAGCATCTGTTCATGTCATTAGCCCACATTTTAATGAAGTTATTTGGTTTTTGCTTGTTGATTTAAGTTCCTCATAGATTCTGGATATTAGTTCTTTATCAGATGCATGGTTTGCAAAATTTTCTCCCATCCAGTAGGTTGTCTGTTTACTCTGTTCATAGTTTCTTTTGCTGTGCAGAAGCTCTTTCATTTAATTAGACCCCAACCAATTGTCAATTTTTATTTTTGTTGCATTTGCTTTTGAGGACTTAACATAAATTATTTGCCTAGGTGAATATCTAGGAGGGTATTTTCTAGGTTTTCTTCTAGGATTTTTATAGTTTGAGGTCTTACATTTAAATATTTAATTCATCTTAAGTTAATTTTTGTATGTGGTGAGAGGTAGGGGTCCAGTTTCATTCTTCTGCATATAGTTAGCCAATTTTCTCGTATCATTTATTGAATAGGGTATTCTTTCCCTATTGTTTATTTTTGTTGACTTTGTCAAAGACCAGTTAGTTTTAGGTGTGTGGCTTCATTTCAAACTTCCTATTCTGTTCCATTGGTGTATTTATCTGTTTTTGTACCAGTACCATGCTGTTTTGATTACTGTAACCTCATAATGTACTTTGAAGTTGGATAATGTGATTGCCTCCAGCCCTATTCTTTTTGTGTAGGATTGCCTTGGCTATTTGGGCTGTTTTTTGGTTCCATATGAATTTTAGAACAGTTTTTTTTCTAATTCTGTGAAAAAAATGACATTGGTAACTTGATGGGAATAGTGTTGAATCTGTATATTGCTTTGGGAAGTATGCACATTTTAATGATACTGATTCTTCCAATTCATAAGTATGGAATGCTTTTCTGTTTGTGTTGTCTATGATTTATTTAAGTAGTATTTAATAGTTCTTCTCATAGAGTTCTTTTACCTGCTTGGTTAGATGTATTCCTAGGTATTTTATTTTTGTGTGTGTGGCTCCTGTAAATGAAATTGCATTCTTGATTTGGCTCTCAGTTTGCACATTATTGGTGTATAGAAATGCTACTGATTTTTGTATGTTGATTTTGTATCCTGAGACTTTCCTGAAGTCATCAAATTTAGGAGACTTTTGGTCTTTACGGTTTTTTAGATATAGAATAATATCATCAGCAAAGAGATAGTTTGACTTCTTCCTTTCCTGTTTGGATGCCCTTTATTTCTTTCTCTTGTCTGATTACTCTGATTAGAACTTCCATTACTATGTTGAATAGGAGTGATGAGAATGAACATTTTTGTTTTGTTCCTAGTTCTTAGGGGGAATGTTTCTGCCTTTTGTCCATTCAGTATGATGTTGGCTGTGGGTCTGTCATAGATGGCTTTTATTATTTTGAGGTGTGTTCCTTCAATTGCCAGTTTGTTGAGGGTTTTCATTATAAAGAGATGTTGGATTGTATTGACTACTTTTTCTGCATCTATTGAGATGATTACATGGTTTTTGTTTTTCATTCTGTTTATATGGTGAATTACATTTTTTGATTTGCACATGTTGAACCATCCTTGCATCCCAGGAATAAAGCCCACTTGATCACAGTGAATTAACTTTTTGATGTGCTGCTGCATTTAGTTTCCTAGTATTTTGCTGAGGATTCTATGTTCATCAGAGATATTGATTTGTAGTTTTCTTTTTTTGTTGTGTCTTTGCCAGATTTTGGTATCATGATGATGCTGATTTAGTAGAATGAGTTAAGGAGGAGTCCCTCCTCCTCGATTTTTAAAAATAGTTTCAGTAGGATTGGAACCAGCTTTTCTTTGTATGTCTGGTAGAATTTGGCTGTGAATCCATCTGGTCCAGGGCTTTTGTTGGTTGGCAGGTTTTTATTACTGGTTCAATTCCATTACTCACTATTGGTTTTTTCAGGATTTCTTTTTCTTCCTGATTCAATCCTGAGAGGTTATGTGTTTCCAGGAATTTATCAATTTCTTCTAGATTTTCTAGTTTGTGTACATAGAGATGTTCATAATAGTTTCTGAGGATCTTTTATATTTCTGTGGGATTGGTTGTGATATTGTCTTTGTCATTTCTGGTTGTGCTTATTTGGAGCTTCTCTCTCCTTTGTTCATCTGGCTAATGGTCTATCGAACTTGTTTATCCTTTTCAAAGAACCAACCTTTTGTTTTGCTGATCCTCCCTATGGTTTTTGGTCTCAGTTTCATTTAGTTCTGCCCTGATTTTTGCTATTTCTTTTCTTCTGCTAGCCTTGGGTTTAGCTTGTTCTTTTTTTCTAGTTCCTTTAGCTCTGATCTTAGGTTGTTAATTTCAGATCTTTCTATCTTCTTGATATAGGCATTTAGAACTATAAACTTTCCTCTTAACACTGTTTTGATGCATCCCAGAGATTTTAGTATGTCGTGTCTCTATTTTCATTTATTTCAAAGAATTTTTTAAATTTCTGCCTTAATTTTGTTTTATACCTAAAAGTCATTCAGGAGCAAGTTGTTTAGTTTCCATGTATTTGGGTAGTTTTAAGAGTTCATTTGGAATTGATTTCTATTTTTATTCCACTGTATGATTTTTATTTTTTTGAATTTATTGAGACTTGCTGTATGACCAAGCACTTGGTCAGTCTTAGAGTATGTTCCATGCGTAGATGAGAAGAATGTATACTATGTGGTTGTTGGGTAGAGTATTCTGTAGCTGTCTATTAAGTCTGATTGGTCAAGTACCAAATTTAAGTCCAGAATTTCTTTGTTATTTTTCTGCATTGATTACCTGTCTATTGCTGTCAGTGGGATATTGAAGTCCCCCACTATTATTTTGTGACTGTCAAAGTCATTTCTCAGGTCTAGAAATAATAGTATTATAAATCGGAATGCTCCCATTTTAATTGTATATATATTTGGGATAGTTAAGTGTTCTTGCTGAGTTGAACACCTTTATCATTATGTAATGTTATTCCTTTTCCTTTTTTACTTTTGTTGGTTTGAAGCCTATTTTATGTGATATAAGACTAGCGACCCCCTGCTGTCTTATGTTTTCCATTTGTGCAGTAGATCTTTTGCCATCTCTTTACATTGAGTCTGTGGGTGTCATTACATGTGAGATGGGTCTCTTGAAGATAGCAAAAGGATGAGTCTTGTTTTTTTAATCCAATTTGCCACTCTCTATTTTAAATGGAGCATTTAGACCATTTACACTCAAGGTTAATGTTGCTTTGTGAGATTTTGTTCCTGTTGTAGTGTTGTTGGCTAGTTGCCAACAACTAGTTGACTAGTCTCAATTCTGCCATTGGTTTATAGGGTCCATGGGCTATGTGCTTACAAGTACTTTTGTAGTAGCAAGTATCATTCTGATATGGTTTGACTGTGTCCTCACCCAAATCTCATCTCAAGTTCCCATGTGTTTTGGGAGGGACCTGGAGGGAGGTAATTGAATCATAGGGGCAGGTCTTTCCCTTGCTGTTCTCATGATATCTGATGGTTTTATAAAGAGGAATCTCCCTGCACAAGCCCTCTCTCTTTGCCTGCTACCATCCACGTAAGATGTGACTTGCGTCTCCTTGGCTTTTGCCATGATTGTGAGGCCTCCCCATATGGAACTGTAAGTCCATTAAACCTCTTTCTTTTGTAAATTGCCCAGTCTCAGTTATGTCTTTATCAGAAGCATGAAAACAGACAAATACACAATCTTTTGTTTCCATGTTTAGAACTCCTTTAAGCATTTTTTGTAGGACTGGTCTGACAGTGATGAATTCCCTTAGCAATTGCTTGTCTGGGAAACACTTTATTTCTCCTTTGTTCGTGAAGCTTTCTTTGGCAGGAAATGAAATTCTTGGCTGGCATGTCTTTTCTTCAAGAATGCCAAAAATGGTCCCCAGTCTTTTCTGGCTGGCAAGGTTTCTGCTGAGAAGTCTGTTCTTAGTCTGATGGTTTTCACGCTAATACTGTGAAAGGGTCATATTATAGTATTACCCTTTATAGGTAATATGATCCTTTTTATCTAGCTGCCTTCAAGATTCTTTTTCTTTCACATTGACCTCGGATAGTCTGATGACTATGTGCCTTGGAGATGGTTGTCTTGTATAGCAGCAGTCCTCAACCGTTTTGGTACCAGGGACCAGTTTTATGGAAGACAATTTTCCCATGAACTGGGGTGGCAGGGATGGTTTCAGGATGAAACTGTTTCATCTTGTAAGGAGTGTGCAACCTAGATTCCTCACATGCACAGCTCACAATAGGATTCAGACTCCTATGCGAATCCAATGCCACTGCTGATCTGACAGGAGACGGAGCTCAGGTGGCAGTGCTTGCTCACCTGCCGCTCATCTCCTGCTGTATGGACCAGTTTTTAACAGGCCATGGACTGGTACCAGTCATGGCTCCAGGGGTTGGGAAGCCCTATTGTATAGTATCTCACAGGAATTCTCTAGATTTCTTATATCTGCCTGTTGACCTCTCTAGCAAGATTGGGGAAATTTTCCTGAATGATATCCTCAAATATATTTTCCAAGTTGCTTACTGTCTCTTCTCTCTTGAGAATGCTAATAAGTCAGGTATTTGGTCACATTACATCATCCCGTATTTCTTGAAGGCTTAGTTCATTTTTTAAAATTCTTTTTTCTTTATTTTTGTTGATTCAAACAAACAAATTTGGGTTGATTCAAAGGACCTATCTTAGAGTTCTGAAATACTTTCTTCTGCTTGGTGTAGTCTATTGTTAAGGCTTCCTACTATGTTTTGAAATTCCTGCTGTGAATTTTTCAATTCCAGGGTCCTGTTTCATTTTTTCTTAATGTAGCCATATTGTTTTTCAAATCTTGGATTGTTTTCCTGGCTTCTTTGTATTGGAATTCAACTTGCTTGTGATGTTGTTGGGTACTGGTTTTTGCCATCCATATTCTGAATTCTATGTTTGTCATTTCAGACATTTCATTCTGGCTCAGATCTGTTACCTGGGAGCTAGTGGGGTCTCTCGGAGGTGACATAACACTCTGGATTTTTTATTGCAGTGCTTCTTGCACTGGTTCCCTCTCATATGAGAGAGCCAGCACTTCCCCTTTATATATATATATATATATATATATATATATATATATATATATATATATATAGTGTGTGTGTGTGTGTGTGTGTGTGTGTTTATCATTTGGATAGGTTTGGATAGGGCTTCTTGATTTTTTAATTTTTTTTTCCCCTTGGGGTATGACTGTGGTATATATTGTGCATAATCAACTGCTTCATTTCTGGGTGCTTTCAGGGCACCAAGGCTCTGTATGAGTTCCATGGTTGCACATAGTTTCATGCTATGGCTTCTCACACATTGCTTATTGTAGCAATGTAATTTTTGTTTGGTGATGGAATTCGGGCTACAGTCCAGTAAGTGGCTTAAGAGTAAGAGCCTGCAGTTAGGGGCAGGGACAGAGGCAAGGGAGAAGCATGAAAAGCACCACCTCCCAGTGTGCATTTGCCTTCACTGGGGATGGATTCACTGGAGAAGCCTGACAAGTGGTTTATTTCAGCCCATGCTCCCTGAGCCCCAACAGAAAGAGCCACTGATGAGTCCACAATAGTGCACTGAGGAGGTTGGTGGAGGGTGATATATTATCCCCTCTCCAGGTCCATTTCCAGGCTTTGGTGGTACTCCCTTTAGCAGCTGGCACCACACTCACGTTTTCTTTGACTCAATGGGGACTTTGATGGGCTGTGCTTCTCCCTTCTTTAAGGGTAGACTGTGCTTGAGGTTAGATCTCCAGGGGAGTGGGTTCCACCTCCCTCTTGCTCCTCAGCTGGTAGGCCACTGTCCCCCAGCTGACCAAGGGAGCAGGCTGGGGCATCCAGCAGTGGCATACACAGACTGGTTCCAGGTCACAAAGCTGTCTCTGGCTGCAAGTCTTGCTGCCTGGGAGAAACCTTGGCTTCAGCTACTCTCCTTTTCCTGTCCTGCGATGAGAGAGAGTCTAATTCCAGCACCTACTGCTGGTGCACTCTCCACACTTGCCACTCAATTCTGCCTTTGGGGGCCTTTGTCCTGTCCAGAGCAAGCACTCCAATCTCTGGGCTAAATAGGATAGGTGAGGAGCATGGGCAAGAAGCTGTGGGGAGTGTGGTCTTCTTGAGTCTCAAGACCATGCTCTTGCTTTTGTGCTGCACCTCTTCTAAATAGTGACCTCATTTCTCTGTCCTAGTAGAGCTTCCCTAGCTGATGAGTTCTCAGTACCCCCTGGAGGAGGCTGTCAGCCCAGTATTGGTTTTGGAGACTGCAGCATGCCCTGTGTAGCTCTTCAGTAATTCCATTACAGCAGCAGGCCTCTGGCCACTGCCTAAGGGTATCCAGGCTCTATGGAGCCACCACAGGGCTTGACAGCTGATGGTATTTGCATGATTGCTGTTTGTTCAGAGATAGAGGAAGGAGATGCAAATGAGTTTGCATAATTAAACAATGGAGCAGAATGAGACTGAATGATCCTCCTGACAAGTGGCTATTTGGCATGTGGCTCTGCTATGGTACCACTGAGGTAGCATAAAAGTCTGGTGATGGTCTGTGACAGGAATATTCAGAGCCGCAGTTTGCTTCTGTTCATCATGAGAGGCCAGAGGAATGACCTTCAGCTCTCAGTTGAGTGGCCAGCTTGACTGGAGATTTGTACCTGGGCAGAACCTGAAGAGTCAGGGAGTGGCTTAGAATATGGCCAAAGCTGGGCTGGGAAGAAGCCTTAAAGTAAGAGTGGGAATATGATAACCATGAATCTAAGGCCTTTTCTGGCCATAGGAATAGTTAGGAAACTCTTTGAGGAAGTAACTCTTGAACTGGATCTTGATAGAGGGGTAGGAATTTACCTGACTAGAAGAGAAGCCCAGTCTCTTCTGTGTACTCCTATGTCCCTTATTATGGACAGGGCACAGAGATGGTTGATTCAAATGCCATCCTTTATCAGGTCCTATGGTGGCTCCATAGGGCCCAGATGCCCATAGGTGGTAGCCAATGGCCTGCTGCTTTAATGGAATTACACATGAGATAGACAGGGCATGCTGAAGCCCCCAGATTCATCATTGGGATGACAGCCTCCCCAGGGGTACAAAGGGCCCAATGGCCAGGACTGCACTCCTAGGATCAGAGAAATAGAGTCACCAATTGGAAGAGGTGCAGCACAAAAGCAAGATGATTGATTAAATGGCTGATACTCAATCAGGAAGGTGCCTTTGCCAGGATGGGCTGATGTGAGAACAGTGAATCTGAATTGCTAATCAGTAAGAACCTAGGAAGAGAGCCTCCTGAGAGAAATCACTATCCAGCTTCTCCATCCCCCAAATTTGTTTCTAGCTCCTTCCTGACCTTGTTTTACCTAAGAGAAGGCTGCTTGAAGACACCAGAAGGGAATTGTCTCAGACTTTCAGGGTAGGCCAACCTTCAGGATTAGCCTTTTCTAGAAGTGTCTAGGGACCCCAAGAACAAGTGGATCAGCATGGACTGGGATGCAATATTCCCAGGGGGCCACCGGTGAATTCACTATCCCTTCCATCCTAATTCCCACTGTACCTGGCAATGTTATAGGGTCCCAGTGGCTCCTCAAACTTTTCACTTCCCAGGCTTTTCCATCTATCTGACTGTCCCTGAGCTGCCTATAGTAGCAAAGGCCAGTGTATTTTCCATGACAGATTTAATTTTAAAAAAACCTCTTGCAACAGGCAGCATACTGAAAATTGTGCCTTATCACTTGGAGATCTATTTGCAGACAGCTTCTGTATTCTGCTGTATTTCCTAGCACAATTCTTGCAAATGCTTAAACCAGATATGAAAATAACTTCTGGTTGACAAAGTATGAATTTTTAAAGGAGGACATTTGTTTGTGTTATGGCATCTAAAACCCTGCATTCCTCAGGATGGAGCACATTATACACTGGACACCCCCTATTGATGAAGTGACACTACATCCTAACTCTATCAGAAGATCTCTGTAACCATCTGGATGAACCAAGATATGAAGCTGGGTTCCAAAGACTGTAAGCAGGGGGAGGGTTTCTCCAGGCTATGGGACAAATCCTATGGCAGATGGCAGTACGTGGAAGGATCATATATGAAAAACAAGAGAGCACCTGTAGAGTTAGGAAATGGAGTTTAAAATATTGGAAATCTTAGCAAACAAAAGTACACCACGAGGGGTTCCATAGCTAGCAGTGTGCCGTGCAGTATGCTGGCAACCTCTCCTTCCCTAAAGTCACGATTTCAAGCATTTTTGCAGCAGAAATGTGATTTAACTTGATTTCATAAAAAGCAATTATGAAGTTATTATGTAAAGTTAAGGATGTATGAATAGTGCCGCTTTTCTCTGATAATGTTCTCTCTTTGGTTTTCACTTCACTGTGGGGAGGACTCAGAAAATTTGCTGTGAGTGGAAGCCACTTTCTTTTGCCCTAGGAAAGTGGGGATCTGGGGGAAAGAATTGGGCTAAGGGAAAGAAAGGCGCACTGAGAAATAAAGGCAAAGTGTACTCATAATTGGAGATTTCAGGAAGATGAATGGATTTTGCAGAAATATTTATGGAAAAGAGGAACCTGGTATCTGCTCTGTACAGCCGAACTTCTTGCCCAGGGAGGCAGATGACTTTGCAAACCCCAAACTGTGAGCTGGGCTAGAAGAAAACCCAGGGAAGGGCTGGCATGCCAAATCCAGTTTTCCCAGTCCTTCTGCCTCATGGCTGGACGAATGTAGCCGCAGAGTGGCTTTGTTTAGCTGTTCTGCTGCATGTTGAGACAGTTGGAGAGCTGCCAGGTTTTTCATCCTGGGCTTTGTGTTAAAGCACTTCCTAATTCTTCTCTGACATTTCTCTCAGGTTAGAACCTGAACAGGGGTCCTTTCAGCTCCAAGCTTGTTGGACCGGTGCTGGAGGCAGCTCCTAATTATCTGTGGTCATGAGCAACAAAACTCCTTGGATTCTCTCTATAAGTAATCATTTTAAGCAGCTCTTCCATTTCCACCAGCCCCACCTAATCTGTTAGCAAAGCTGCATTCTGTGCCCAGGAGCAGGGGCAGCCCACCCCCACCCCGACCTCTCTGTGCTTCCTACTTCCCTCTCTGCCCCTGTCGGTGACTGCTTTGCATGCACAGGGGTCACAGAGGGAACTAAAGCATAAGCAGCTGCCCCTTTGTCACTGCATGAGCTTCGACTACTAATGTCTCCTTCTGCAGAAGCAGGCCCCGTTTGCACTTGTATGTGTGCGTGCATGCTCCCACACCCATGGCTGGAAATTTGCTTGCTTTCCCCATGGACTGTTGTGTCTGCCAGCAATGTTGCTGCTGCTCTGTGTGTGTGTCTTTGTGTGTGTGTGTGTGTGTGTGTGTGTGCCTGTATGTACTTGTGTATCAGGCCATTCTTATGTTGCTATAAAGAAATACCTGAGACTGGATAATTTATAAAAAAAAGAGTTTTAATTGGCTCATGGTTCTGCAGGCCATACAAGCATGATGCCGGCATCTGCTTGGCGTCTGGGGAGGCCTCGGAAGCTTTTGCTTGGGCAGAGGTGAAGTGTGGAGCAGGCACATCACATGGTAAAAGCAGGAACAGTAGAGAGAGTTGAGGGAGGTACCACACACTTTTAATGAAGCAGGTCTCACGAGAACTCACTATCATAAGAACAGCACCGATCCATGAGGGATCCGCCCCCATGACCCACACACCTCCTACCAGCCCCTACCTCCAACATTGGGAATTACATTTCAACATGAAATTTGGGCAGGGAAAAAAATATCCAAACTATATCAATGTGTTAGCAACATTTCCTCCTATCAGTGATTAGTCCTAAGAGTGGCAGCCAGGGAGAAGAAGGCTGGATAATCCACACAACCATTCCTTGGATCCAATCATCCCAAAAGTTCTGTTTCTTGGCCAGATGGTGTTGTTTTCAGTCAGGTCTACTTGGCTGGGGAAGTATTCTTTTCCCTTTGGGTCAGATATAAACATTAGTCTGGGCCGGGCGCGGTGGCTCACGCCTGTAATCCCAGCACTTTGGGAGGCCGAGGCAGGCAGATCATGAGGCCAGGAGATCGAGACCATCCTGGCTAACACAGTGAAACCCCGTCTCTACTGAAAATACAAAAAAAAATTAGCGGGGCGTGGTGGTGGGTGCCTGTAGTCCCAGCTACCTGGGAGGCTGAGGCAGGAGAATGGCCTGAACCCAGGAGGCGGAGCTTGCAGTGAGCCGAGATAGCACCACTGCAGTCCGGCCTGGGCGAAAGAGTGAGACTCCATCCCAAAAAAAAAAAAAAAAATGATTAGTCTGATATTTGTAAGCTTGAAAACCCTACAAAGTGTTATGTTATATGGTGGTCAATTGTTATTTGTGTATGTTTGCACTATATGGAGGGTAGATGCCCCCACTTGGGCCCCTGGCTTGAGCACAAAATCTTTAAGAATTATAATGGGCTGATGTAGGGGTGGGGTAGTGCCTAGGAAGAATAGAAGGTACATGTAATGCACTTCGAGTGCAGAGCCTTTTGGATCAGGGACCTTTTACAGTATTTACAAATAATCCATGCCTACAACCCCCCAGTGAGTTTACTGTGAGTTATTCATGATCCTGAGTCTTTGGCTGAGGAGACAAGAGGTGTACCTCCATTGAAAGAGTGGGAAGCTGTGCATCCAAACACTTGGGCCCTGAGCCCAGGAACAAGTGTCCAGGACAGACCCTGCTTCTTCCCCTCACCAAAGCCAAGGACAACCCCATGGGGAAGCTGGGCTACTTGGCTTTCGTAGGCTGTCAGTGGCATCTGACTCCACATTTCGATTGTTTACTTAGTTTCCGCTTTATTTGAGTGTCTTTTCCATGATTTGTGTGCATCCTGTATTGTCCAGAAGTCTCAGATTTTACTCATCATTCTTGAGCTTCCTGAGGAAAAGAAAATCATCATATTGGTGGCTACTTGAGAGTGGTACATACTGTGATATCTCCCTCCGATGTCCCCCACACACTTGGGGGATCCCCTAATTATTAGTTTCCTATGACTGGTATAGCAGATTATCATAAATTTGGTGGCTTAAAACAACATAAATTTATTCTCTCACACTTCCAGGGGCCAGAGGTCAGAAATCAAGGTGTTGGTACGGCCACATTTCCTTTGAAGGCTATAGGGGAGAACACTTCTTTGCCTCTTTCAGCTTCTGGTGGCTCCTGGTGATCCTTGGCTTGTGACCACATCATTCCAATCTCTGCCTCTGTGTTCATATGGCCTTTGCACCTGTGTCTCTAGGGTTCAAATCTCCCACACCTTTCTCTTATAAGAACATAGTCACAGGACTCAGGGCCCACTCTAAATGCAAGATGATTTCATCTTGAGCTCCTTAAATTGATTACATTTTCCAAGATCTTATTTCCAAATGAGGTCACATTCATAGGTACCAGGGTTTAGGACTCTGGTACATATCTTTGGAGGGGCTTGGTGAGGAGACATAATTTAACCAACTACACACCCCTTTCCTCCTCCTCTTTCTTATTTCCTCCCTTCTCCTTCTTTTTTCCCTCCTCATCCTCTGTTCCCTATTTCTCATTTTCCACCTCCTCTTCCTTGAGTACCTTGAAGCCAGCACAGGAATCTTCTTTTTATGCAGAGAATATTCTTATGTTAACTGTGTTTCTTCTCCCCAGTAGTTCTTGGAAGAAGGTCCAAGTATTTGGTTAATTGACAGTTCCTTTGACTCTCAGAGTAAAATGTCAGTTTCCTTTGCCTTCTCGTGGAGCGCAGCTACGTAGAACCCAGTGGAACTCTCTACTTGACGGAGAGATTCACAAAGCACAGAGGACATCAGGATCTCAGGAAAGAGATTTGTGTTAGACATTAGAGCTTCCGGCTGCCAGGAGTTATGAGCTGGTGGTAAGTGATACCCAAGGAGTTATGGACTCTCCTTCATTATAGCTGGTTAAAAACAACCTTTTGTTGACTTTCAAGCTCTGATCTCTGTCCTTTTCTTGTTCTAAAATCTTCGATGATTCCTTACAGCCTTAGAGTAAAATCCAGACCCAGGGATCTTCTATAAACCTGTATTTCCAGTTGCAGTTCAGATTGTATCTTCATTCTTTTGCCTGATACCTTTGCCCCACTGGGCAACAACAGTTACAGAGCATGCAGTGTACTCGCTTCTGCATATATCTTCTCTTGAAATGTCTTCACACTACCTTACCTCCTCCCATCGAAACCCAATCTGGCCTTCAAAATCCAGCTCAGATTCTATCTTCTGCTTGCAGCCTTCCTCAGTCTACATCCAGCTGGAATCTCTCTCTTCTCTAATTTGTGTTTCCACGGTGTTCTGCTTGTCCTTTAGAGCAGGTATCACCTATGGTTTCTTACATGGTTCAGCACATGTCTAATATTTACCCTGGATTTGGGGGCTTTATTCATATTTTTATTTCTTGCATTTCTTCATACAGTGCCACAATTTTGTAAACAATAATTTAAGCTACTGGAACCACAACTAAATTTCCACTCAGCCTTTGCACTTCAAGTCAAAAGTTAGTAGGTGAGGATTTCAGCCTCACATTTTCAGCCACCCTCTTCTCCTACCTCTCAGTAGCAGGCACCCTCAGGTCCAGCCAGGCCGCTACCCCAGTGGCCCCTACCCACTACACCAGGGTAACTAGCTGTCTTACTTTGCCTGGAACTGTCCTAACGTTAGCACTTAAAGCCCTGCATCCTGGGAAACCCCTTAGTCCCAGGCAAACTGGGATCATTGGTTGCCTTACTCCACACTTAGCCTCTTCTGACTCTTGCTAAAATTCTTACAAATTGAATTTTATGTCCAGGCTCTATCTTCTTCTAGTCATTTGTCATACAGCCACTAAAACTGCTTTCTTCATGTGAAGATGGGCATCTGGTCCTGGCTCTGTCCCTGCACAGCCCTCCCAGCTCTTCTGTCAAATGCAGCCTCATCAGTGTGACTTCTGAGCTTTCATCCAGCTCATCAGCCTCCTGACCTTCTCTCTCTTCTGCTCCACCTCAGCCCAAACTGTAACTCAGTCTATGTAGATGACCCTCCCAGTTTCCTACACCACATCAAAGAGGGCCTGGGAGTACTGGAACCTGAGGCATAACTCTCCTCTCTATATAGAACCACAACTCAAAGATGCCTCATCCAGAAAGCTCTGCCCAGGAAACTCCTACCAGCTTAGCACCAGTCCATTATTCTTCCTCTGGAGGCTCTTAAGTGACTGAATTGATCAGTATCTCTTAAGGGAAGTACCTGTTGCCCTGGACTAGGTGCCAGAACTTGGATTCTACTCCAAATTTGCCACCAGGGCGAGTTCTTAACCTCAATTGTGTTCATTGTAAAATGAGAACATTAGATGAGCTCTCATATTTTTAAGAATCATCCCAAAGTTGGATTCTAATAGTATCTGCCCATCCAGTTTGCTCTGGAGAGTGTAAGATACAAATGTCTTCAACAAGGTGGCATTGGAAAGAGGCTTCTGAAATCCCATCTTACATTGGTTCATCCCCTGCCACCTGTCCCTGCTTGACTTGTAATTCCTATCTTTATCTTTTGATTCCCCTATAATCCCATCCTGGCCCAGCCAAAAAAGTTACCACCTACAGCTTAAGAGATTTGAAAGTATAATTAGAAGACCAAGATTTCTTCCTGTGACTTGGCTTATGAAACTGAAAATTTGGGATGAGCAGTTAGATTCTTAAAGCTTGTCCTGGGCTCAGTTTCTACCAGACCCAAAATTATGTCTGATTTTTCCCTTTGTGCCCCAGATAAACTCATCAGGACTTACTTGTTGCTGCCCTTAAATGTTTTCAGTGCAGCCGAGTCTATTGAAGTAACAGGCTGGGTGACCTTCCTGGCTTAGAACTCTAAAATGTGTGCAAGTCTTCGTGTGTGTACACAACACAAACCGCACAGTTAGCGTCTGTACTCTGCTTTACTTTGGACAAGGCACTTTCACATATTTTATCTTCTCCGATCCTTGCTACAACTTTGTGAGTTTGGTACTATTGTTATTATCCCTATTTTTCCATTTGGGGAATCTGAGGCTCAAAGGAGCAAACTGTGGTATGTGGGAGTGTGTGATCAAACCGGAGCTTGAAGTCACATCCTCAATTCCAAATCCCATGCTCTTTCTGCTGCCCACATTTCAGCCCACATGCCTGCAGTAAGATAGCAAGCAGCCAGCTGGACACGGCGGCTCACGCCTGTAATCCCAGCACTTTGGGAGACGGAGATGGGCAGATCACCTGAGATCAGGAGTTCGAGACCAGCCTGGCCAGCATGGTGAAACCCCATCTCTACTAAAAATACAAAAATTAGCCAGGCATGGTGGTGTGTGCCTGTAGTCCCAGCTACTCGGGAGGCTGAGGCATGAGAATCACTTGAACCTGGGAGGAGGAGGCTGCAATGAGATGAGATCACACCATTGTACTCTGGGCTGGATGACAGAGCAAGACTCCATCTCAAAAAAAAAAAAAAAAAAGCGAGCAGCCTTGGCTCCTCTCAGGGGTCCTTGGAACATTCCACTGACAGAGGTGGCCAAGGGAATTTGCCTGTGTCCCAAGTTATTTCTATAAACTGGTATCTCTTAACCTGTAATCTGCACACAAATCATCTGGGATCTTGTTAAAAATCAGGTTCCAAGTAGGTTCCAATTCAGTAGGTCAGGAGAGGGATCAAAATTCTGCATTTCTAATAAGCGCCCAGGTGATGCTGTGTTGCTGATTGAACACCCTGACACTGAGGACTTGGGCATGATACAGAACTGTTCCTTACCACTAGGGCCCTGTGGGTATTGCTCATGCTATCTGTTCTTTGCTGTTAGGTTTCCCCCATACAAGATTTTCTCTCTCTAGTGAAAATCTGGCCATCCATTATCTCCTTTTACTTAAAAGCTTGGGTAAAAGCTCTCCCAGAAGCCTGTCTTGGGAGTTCGGTATGTTTCTGCCTCTCTGTTTGCAGGCAGTGAGCCTGCCTGGGCTTTGAGGTGGCCTGGGGTAGCTTTCCCATCCAGCCAAGGGAACTGAAGAACTTTCTTATTAGGATTCTTCTTGAGGGGCTGGGTGGACATAGTGGGACCCTGGTGGCATTTAAGCAAGATGAGAGACTGCAGGGTATCAAGAGCCAAGCCTCTAAAATGAGGCCAAACCTGGCTACCGAAAGCAGGAGAGCCTGGGGAGAATTCAAATTGGGACAGTACAGGAAGGCAAAAGGAGGAAGCCGGAGCAGAGCCAAGTGGACAGGGCAAGGAGAGTCTGTGAACAGGAAACAGCCAGAAGGCCAAAGCCCGGGGCAGCGGGAGCAGGTAGGACAGGTGGGTTGTGAAGGGCCAAGTGGAGGTTTCAGGCCTGAGGCTCTGAATAAATCTGGGGAGTGGAAGGCCTGGTTTAAGAGGGCTAATACAGGGAAGACTCAAGGGTGACAGGAGGCTGTGGGGTGAGACAGTCCAGCCAGTGAGGATGGGCAAGTCACCACAAAGCCATGTCCAGCCTTCCAGTTAGAAAAGCACCTCAGAACTGATGCCTGCCTGGCGTGGGCCAGGAGGGTCTTTGGTGTAAGGGGTCAGATCTCCTTGGAAAGGGGCTGTGCTTATTTATCTTGGCCTGCCATCTCCTAGGGGAGCAACACATTTTGATAGACTTATTATTATGATTATGTAGCTTCCATAGTACCATAACATTTGAATATTGGTTCTTTTTATTATCATTCCCCAGCCATTAAGTTTCACTCTGACATGCAGCCCTGTGTTAGGCACTGCATTATCTCTAAAACAAATCTTAAGGATTTCGAGGAGAGGGATTATGGTTTGGGAGTTCCGTCATAATAGTTGCTCAGTAAATGCTTCGTTAACTAAGGGTTTCTTTCTCCTTCTGTTTCTAAAAGTGACTGTGAAGCAGATTGAGTGTGGGATGTGTGTGTTTTGTTTCTGATGGTCAGGGTTGGGCATCAAGGGGTCAGCATGGGATAAGAGAGCCCAGATACCTACTATCCCACTCCTGCTTCACCCGCTAGGGAGGTCTGAAGGCCACCTGGACACAGGAGCACGTGGACCTGCTGGCTCCTGCCGACCTCCTGCACCTGACACACGATGCATCACCCTAGGACCTGGCCTTCACACCCATGCAGCTGTGCCCCCTACAGAGTGAAACCAGAGCTCTGCCCCTGAGCAGAGCCAAGGCACGTGGCTGGCAGTGCCATTGTGCCTGAACACACACACGTGCATTGGCATGTACTGGCTCTCTCTCTCTCACTCATTCCTGAACCTGCTCTACTCATTTGTTCTCTGTCAAAGGATCTCATCTCAGGAGTTAAATTATATTTATGTGATGTTTTTTATGTATTTATTACATGGTGCAGTTAGGGGGAAAATGTTATTTTTTATAATGATGAATATGTCCAATTTCACAAATATAAACTAGTTGGTGGACTAGCCAAATTAGAACTAATGAAATCCGAAACTGTGAAATCATAGCAAAGAACTCGGTAGAATACTATTACATTCAAACCATTCAAGCATGCCTACTTTAAGAAAAAGGTGAAATAGTTTGTTCCTTAGTAAAGCATTTTTTTTTTTTTGCATGTGAAAGATAAAGGAATACACAGTTTGCCCCTAGGACCTTAACATCTTCCCAAGTCTTTGTTGTTTATTAATCTGCTCATTAAATCTTCCAGTAAATATAGTGGTATACATCAGCCCCATCCTCTCCAACATAAATATAAATTCATGGGACCTGAATTTAAAACACTTTAATATTATGCACCCTTCCCTTGCCCTTCCTCACTTTACACTCAGAAACTGGGGAATGAAATGAAAGCTCCCAGAGGAGGACTGAAGTGTGTGACCCTCACTGAATTCCCATCTCCTTAGACCCTGATTTCTATCTCGGTTGCCAAGCAGCTGCACAACCCAGGTTGGCAGGGGGACATAAGCCAGTGCTGTGGTCATACCTCCCTGTGGCTCTCTAAGACTGCCCTGAGCTCAGTAACGTCAGGGGAGATAGGCACACAGGAATCGGGCAGCTATAGATGTGGACTCATTTTATAGAAATCAGTTTAGTAATTCCTCTCTGCTTAATAAATCCATCACTTTCTACTTAAAACCTAGTCCCTTCCTCCAACCCACAAGTGGTTGTTTCTCTGGCCTTCTCTTCCCCTATTGCAGTGTGAAATCTTATAGATTTCTGGGGTTTCTCTAATGAATGGTAATGAACAGTCTACTCTGACTATATTACTGGACAGAAGACTCCCAAAGCCAGAGAGGGCTGTGCTGAAGTCAACAATTTCCCCCTTCCTCTGTGCCATTCTGCAGAAAACCTTGGTGTGCCCTCTACCCAGGGCGTAAGGGACTGTTAGTTAAGAAAAGGTTGTAATAGCTGGGCATGGTGGCTCATGCCTGTAATCCCAGGACTTTGGAAGGCCGAGGCGGGTGGATCACTTGAGGTCAGGAGTTCAAGACCAGCCTGGCCAACATGGTGAAACCCTGTCTCTACTAAAAATACAAAAATTAGCCAGGCATTGTGGCAGACACCTGTAATCCAGCTATGCAGGAGGCTGAAGCAGGATAATCGCTTGAACCCATGAGGTGGAGGTTGCAGTGAGCTGAGATCACACCACTGTGACAGAGCAAGACTATTTTTTTTTTTTTAAAAAAGGAAAAGATTGTGTGACATCATAATCTGTATATTACAGCCCCTGTGCTGTCCTGGTGCTATGGGGAGTAGAAGAGAGGCTTTGAGAGGCACTGGGATGGATTAAAAGAGGGCTGGACTTGAAGTCAAGGCTCACATTCTACAGGTACCATTTAGTAATTGTATGACCTTGAGCAAATTGCATCACCTCCAGAGCCTCTATTTCCTCATCTGTAAAATGAAAGGGGAGACATCTCTGCTTTACTCATACAATTGTTATGAGTTTCACCTAAGAGCATGAGAGGTAGTTTTTACACTATAAAACTCTGCACAAGTATAAGGTGCATCTGGGGCCTTGCCTCAGACTCTGGCAGGCTGCATGACTCACAGAGTAAGAAGGGAAAGGAGAAGGGTGCCCCTGGAGCTGGTCACCATGACAGTTCCTGAAGATCAACCTCTTTAGAGGGTCACTGCCCCATGTTTATCAATAACAGGGTCAACTAGATCCCAGGATGCCGGCCAAAAAGACATTGGCATATCACGGCCTCTCTCTGTGTGTGTGGCTGCCCCAGCTCTCGAAGACTGGGCCTCTTCTGGCATTCCCCTTAAAATGTTGGCCTGCCTAGTATTCTGTGAGTAAAAGCACCACCCCAGTCTAGTGCCAGGGTGACCTTTCTCCTTGTTACTCGGCTACCACCCACTTCAGGCCTGGGTCCGTCTCCCAGAAGAGGGCTGCTTGGCTATACAGCCACTGTGGATGCCCTCCTGACTCCCCACCTCTTTCCCCTAAGGCCTCCCCTGAAAAGCCTTCTAGAACTGATAGCTGGAGAAGAGAAAGCAACTGGGCACTGAGGCTGGGCCAGCCCAGCACTGCTTGGGGGCGGGTGGGAGTGGGTTTATCTGACCAACTTTGGGATAGTAGAAAAAGCTAGTTCCCCAGTGTGATTTGAAACATGTAAAGTGGTGTTACTTTCCAGAACAGTATGGAGATGCCAGGAGACCCCTGCTATCATGTGACTCCTGCTTCGTATCATTTTATACCAGATAAATGGCTTTTAAGTCTAGTGACCATCATTTCTTAATTGGCATATGCAGTCAAACAGAGGTCTTTTTGGCTACTTTCAGAAGCAGGCAGCCATCTGAAAAATACAGCTGTGGATGCAAAAATACCAGAATTTCTAGGTTAAAAAATGGAGCAGAATAGTTGAATCCCGGCTACCCTAGAAAAATCCAGGGGATGGAAGGCACCCGTAAACCATTTCCTCAGAGACCTTCCCTTGCTCTCATGCTCCCAATCCAGGTTAGTCCCCACATTGGCTTTTGCTCATGGCATTTTTTTTTTCTTCATAGCACTTAAACAATTTATTATTATTATTATTGAGACAGAGTCTCAGTCTCTTACCCAGGCTGGAGTGCAGTGGCATGATCTCTACTCACTGCAACTTCTGCCTCCCACGTTCAAGCGATTCTTGTGTCTCAGCCTCCAGAACAGCTGGGACTACAGGCACGCACCACCACACCCGCCTGATTTTTGTATTTTTAGTAGAGACGGGGTTTCGCTATGTTGGCCAGGCTGGTCTCGAATTCCTGACCTCAGGTGATCCACCCGCCTTGGCCTCCCAAAGTGCTGGGATTATAGGCGTGAGCCACCATGCCCGGCCAACAATTTATAATTTTACGTATGTAATCTTTGTTTAACATTTACATCTCAGAGTAGCTTTGCCCCCTGCTTTATCCCCAGTAACTAATGGCGCTTGTGTCTTGTATGGTGGGTCCCATGGATCTTTGGCTCCCAGACACTAGGCATATTTTTCAATGTATGGTTCCTCATTAAAAAGGTAAATTGATGACCCCACCCTAGATCAACTGAATTAGAATCTTATGGGGTAAGGCCCAACAACCTGTGGGGTTTTTTTGTTTTATTTTGTTTTTGTTTTTGAGACAAAGTCTCACTCTGTTGCCCAAGCTGGAGTGCAGTGGCACAATCTTTGCTCACTGCAACCTCCACCTCCCAGGTTCAAGTGATTCTCCTGCCTCAGCCTCCCGAGTAGCTGGGACTACAGGCACACACCACCATGCCTGGCTAATTTTTGTATTTTTAATAGAGATGGGGTTTCACTGTGTTGGTCAGGCTAGTCTTGAACTCCTGACCTCGTGATCCACCTGCCTCGGTCTCCCAAAGTGCTGGGATTACAGGCGTGAGCCACCGTGTCCGGCTCAACCTGTATTTTATCAAGGCCGGCATGTGATTCTGGTGCACTTTGAATCTTGAGGACCACTGTATTAGGATTTGGGACAAATTCTACAATGCTGCACAGGTTAAGGAATAGACTTACATGGGCCGATGGTCAGTAAGATAAGATAGACGTGGGTTCCTCATTATCTCATCACGGGTGCTGGGAATTGGGCATACTCTGAGCCTGCATTCTGGTGGAGGGACCACATCCCCCTTGCTTATCCTCCCTCTACAGGAAAAATGAGAGAGCAAACAGTAATGAAGGGCCATAGAAAGGCACAGGCAGGCTGGATCTGGGATGCCAGCTGCTTACAGGAGTGGTCTGGGAAAGCCTTCTGCCTGGCACCAGAGAGCCCTAAGGCCCATGAGAAGCTGTAAACCACCCACCTCAACGGAGAGTAGAAGCCCCCAGCCCCTGGGAAGTGGAGCTTGAGTGTAGTCCCTTCCACAGGGAGAAGGGGAAGCTCCCAGTCCCAGCTAGCTCAGTGCCCAGATGTTGCAGAGCGGGCTCCCAGAGTTATTATGGGACAGCTCTGCTAACAATCCTGACACAGAGTAGGCACTTGATATTTTGGGGGTCAATGAGTAGAGTCACTTCCAACTCTGATGCTGATTCTGCTTCACAGTTTAGATGGATCACCTGCAGACTTGTGGCTGCTGAAATATTTAAACAGTAAAGATTTCTCTCGATAGGCAGGCCAGAGGCTGTGTCAGTCCCAGTCCTGTCCCCAAGTCTAAAAGTAGGCATTCTTGTCCTAGACTTCCAGATTCCTCACTTCCATGCAGTCACCCTGGCTTCTTGCGAGGGATGGAGGGTTCCTCAGCCCACTGCTCAGGCTGTAACCAGGACCCCTAGATTGTCAGATCTTCCTAGGCCAATGGAGAATCCCAGTCTTTCTGGCTGCCAAGGCTAAGGTGGTGATGGGGAATACCTCTTTCTACCTGAATGGAAGAGCCTACTAGAGATCTGATTCCAAAGGCTTTCTGTGAGGCTGCCTCGCCTTGCTGGGAAAGCTGCTCTCACCTTCATTGTACCACCCCCACCCTAGGGCCTCTTTCAGGACACTCGGATTGGCTATGATTGTGCACGTAGTAGCCTCTGAGCAACTGAAGGGAAACCAGTTACACAATGCCTCCCCTGACACCTACAGGAAAGGACAGCTCCGTCTAGCTCCAGGATCTCCTCTCTTTCTTCCCTCTTTCTTCTACTCCCCGTGACTCTTGCTTTGGCCAGGAACTCACCTTATCTCCTCCATCTTTTGTGAAGTAGCCTGTTTAATTTATTACATGAAACATTTACAAATGGCCCCCTTCCTTGATTCTTGATTTGTTCCTGGTGCTTTAATCTTTATCCTCTTTCTTTTCTCTCTTCCTACTGGAATACAGTTTTTGGACCAATAAATAATGCAACTGATAATGCTTTGAAGTCTTTTTGTAGTATCTCCCGTACTTGAAAACACACACACATGCACGTGTGCGCATGCACACACACACACACACACACGCACCATGAACTGAGCCTCCTTGTTCATAACTTGCATGTCTCAGGCACATTATTCTTCCTCTTGCTCTGCATTAGACAGTTAGTTCCAAGTTAATTCCCAGATATGATTGCCTTCCAGACAGCTTCTCTTTGAGCCCCTGAGCCCTTGTCTAGAGATGAGAGCTGGGAGGGTGCGGCACTAGGGACATAGCAGGGCCTTTTGAATTTATCATTCTTTTCTGGGAAAGTGCATGAGGCAGTAGTCTAAGACCCAAACTGTCTGCTCTCATTCAAATTCAGCACCATCCAGTAAGAACCACTGAGTGCCCAGCACTGTACCAGGAGAAATCCCAGAGATGCAGAGGTCTGGGGCATGCCTCCTTGAGCCCATAGGAAAGCGGGGGATATGAAACTATCAAGCCAAGAGTTCTACTTCCCATCTGGATGGTTACCCCAGCATTGTTCCCTTGGGGACTTAAAGATAAAAGCCGTGGGCTCCAGTGCACCAGGACTTCCAGTTGAATGAAGGAAATCCTTTGAGGACAAATCACCTTGAATGAATGGTCCCCTTTTGCTAAGATTTATTCTAGCCAAATTCCCAGAAATAAAGTGAGATTTGTTCAGACCAAATTCCCAGAAATAAAATAATTCCTTCAGAATTCATGGTGACTAGATTTGACCTATTGTCCTTTTATTTATTGTTTTTTGTGTTCTCTGCCTTTCTGTGACTCAACTTGCTAGTTCTGAGAAGGCCTTTGGTTATGCAGCACTGTCTCCTCTTGGCCTCAGCTCCAGCAGGTGACTTCCTGACTCAGCCTGGCAGCTCACCCAGTTGTTTTCCTTCCAATAGTTATGAGAGCACTATCTCTAATCAATTAACTTCAGGCAAATTAAGCAAGATTTTGCCTGCCAGGAATCCCATCCATGCTCTTTAATCTAGCAGGGCTCTTCTGCCCATCCCCCAGCACACTTCCTTTCTGTAGTCCTTCAGAATATCCCCACGCTGATGTCAAGTTAAGTAACACAGATCATCACTGCAAGAATCAGCAGGTGCCCCAGGCTGCCCCTGTAGGTTGGCGGGCTATTGACTGTTTCCGCTTGGTACCTGTGACAGGGCTGGTCCCTTGTACACAGAACGCTGGCAGGTCTTGCACAGTTTGGGAGGCACGTCCTGTGGGGCAGGGCTTTCTGTGAGGGCCTTCCATTAACCACCTGTGCCTCTATCCTCCTCATGTCTGCTTTCTTGAAGTGTTGCTTGGGTAGAACAGTTGTTAGGTGCAGCTTGGTGTTAAGATTCCCCAGAAGGAAAATGGCCTGAGTACAGCTTCAGTTTTCATGTCTGCTTGGCCCCATCTTTTACAGCTGTTGCTTTTTTCCTGTCCTCATTCTTTTCTCCTTTCGCCTCCCCACCCATATAAGCAGAAGGACTGAGGAACAAGACTGCCAAGGAGGAATGGTTTGGCCTGGGTCCTCCTGTACATCCTCTTCCCTTTGGGGATTCTCTTGCACCATTTATATGGAGCATGTTATATTTACCAGTGTGTGTCAGTTTCATAATATGAATTCATTTATCCTGTTGTAGGTAAATCTGTGTTTACACAAGCCAAAATAAAGAAGTTTGCGATATTCTGTTATTTTTTATGTCTTCCCTGTCATGGATCATGTGATGGCATCATTCAGAAAGCACTTCTTACACTCGACAATACGTACCCCAGCCATTTGAAGGATCCTAGTGACCACTTTATCACAGCCCACAGTGGGCCAATTTAAATGAGCATGTGTCTCCCTAGGTGGAAGATATTTAGTCCTTTTAGAGACTTGAATTTTCTTTAATGAGGGGAAAGCAGGTACTTTGATCAGTATGATGGGGAATGATTGAAGGGATACGTTTCAATTTTTGGTTTTGAGACAGGTCACCTTTGGCATATTTTAGCCTCTGGAGCTGGCTTTGCCTGATGATGTGTGATTCCACCATCATGGTGATTGTGAAGAAATGTTCTCTGTCCCGCCCTCCCTCCTCTTCCTTCTCACTCTCTGTTTTTACGTTTAAAAGACATGTTAAGTTGTTTTAGCTGTCACAAGCCTGAGTTTGATTCTTCCAAAGTCTCTTAGTAAAAAAAAAAAAAAAAAAAAAAAAATTAATCATAAAATTTAATCAGAGACTTTTTCTCCAAGTTGGGGGAAAGAGAAGAGAGTTAACATAGGAGATGACTATTTTAAAACCCAACAGGTAAATAACAGAGAGTGAGGGAAATAAGATCATGGCAGCCTGTAAGTAAAATTCTAAAAAGCATGACAGAAGAGACCAGCTTCTGGCAGAGTATAAGACTGAGAATCTAGGAATAAAAGAAGGAAAAACAAACCCAGAAACAATAGAGTTAGGTAATCATGAAAGGAAGAAGCAGAACCGAATATAGAAGCCTCATATCGTGGCTAACATTTCTTCGGGTCTAAATATAGTCACCATTGTTAGAAGGTAAAAGTCCATTTCTGAAAAAAAGATAGGAGGGAATGAAAAGAGCTTTATCGGACAGTTGATTCTGTAACTGTATTTGAAGAAAAATGGGGTGGACATGCTTTTCAGAGATGGTATTTCCTGATGTTCTGGGGAACACTTTGAATGTATTGATGGAAATAAATGTGTAGGGTTGGATTGTCTTGTTCGTCTTTATCTGTCTATGCCCTCCTGCCTTGTGTGCCCTCCTCTCTAGCATATCCATTTTCTTCCTTCCTTCAAGTCCCTGAGTAGGTTTCACTTTTTCCAGGAAGGTTTACTATCTTTATTTAGCTCTTATCCCTCTAGCCACTCTACATTTAACTCTATAGAGTCCCTGCAAAATTAAGTTTTTGTTGTTTGTGCTCCTGTGTTTGTTTCTCCCCAACTGCCGCCCCTCCCCCCCACCGCCCCGGTATCTTGGATTGATCTTTAGGACTGAGACTAAAATGCAACAGCTGAACTTTTCTACCTGCAGAATATAGGCCTAGAGTCCTGAATTCAGCTGGGTTTGTGGTGTGTTGCGAGGTCCATCCTCCCCAAGCTCACAAAGAGATGCTGTCCTGGGTGCTGATCAACTGTGTGTCATGCAGTTAAGGTGACTTCTAAACTTGCAGATATCATGGCCTGAAAATTCAGTTTAGCTATGACCCTATGGCCAATTTCCAAATACAACTACAAGCACTTTTAAGTTGGAGTTGAAAAAGGCTGTCAGTGAGCATTCATGCCGGACTGCTAAGATTTATCAGCTCTTATTTATCCCTGACCTCTGCTAGTCTCTTTTCAATGATAACAAGCCTGGTAAAATAGTGCAGCACCAGCCCAGCAGTGCATGTTCAGGGTGGCCTTGGGTCCTGCCAAGTTAGCTTCATCTCTGAGGACTTTCCATGGCCAGGTATGGCCTCTCAAAGGCAAGAAAGCAAACCATGCAGTCTAGTGGGGGCCTCTAGCTCTTGCTTGGGGGGGCTCCATAACTCCAGAAGCTATGATGCAGAATGAAGACTCAGTCCTAAGACAATGAGCAAGATAACTGACCCTACTGTTCTAGTTCTAGTCAGGATGGGGAGTGAGCATTATTGAGTACAGGATTGGCAAGTCAAGCTCTAACGTCTGGACTCTTCGTACAGTCTCCTACGTCAACTTCTTGGGCTTCTATTTCCTCTTCAGTAAAATGAGGGGTTAACTCATATTTTAGAGATACAAAGTAATATGGGCACCTGTCAATATTATTTTTAATAAGCCTGTAGAACTCTAGATTGAGGGTAGTTCCTAGAATATTGGTAGAAAGACAATCTAACTAGAACTCTCATGGATCATGGAATACTTTTATTCAGCACAGGATAGTATAGGAATTGGAAGTGAAACAGCTTATCAATTAGAGTTATTACATTTTAAGCATCAGAAAGTGACACCACCTACTTAAGAAAAAGGGGAATTTATTGGAAGGAGGTAAAGCTGCACACAGAATTGAAGGTATAGCTGATGAATGAGGCTGAGAAACAATAGAATCAAGGTCAGGCGCAATGGCTCATGCCTATAATCCCAGCACTTTGGGAGGCTGATGCAGGAAGATCACTTGAGCCCAGGAGTTCAAGATCAGCCTGGGAAACATAGCAAGATCATTTTACAAAAAAATACAAAAATTAGCTGGGTGTGGGGGCATGCACCTATGGTCCTAACTACTGAGGAGGCTGAGACAGGAGGAGGAGTCCTTAAGCCCAGGAGTTTGAGGCTGCAGTGAGCTCTGATTGTGCCACTGCACTGGAGCCTAGTGACAGAGCAAGACCCTGCCTCAAAAAAAAAAAAAAAAAAAGCAAAAAAGGCAGGCCAGAAATATAGGTTCAGTGTTATCAGGGCATTACTGCTGGGATGGATCCATTCCAGCTGATTTTCCCAACCCTCTGGAACCATAGACCCAGAAGAGAACATCGATTTTCCTAGCTTGAGTCATGTTCCCAGCTTTAGCTACATTTTCTCATTTGTTTACAAAATATGCAGTGAGAGCTTCTGATGTGTCAGGCTGTGCTGTGTATCAGAGATACATCAGTGAACACGGTCACTGCCTTCATGGATCACTTGATGTAGAGTGGCCAGAGAAGTCTTCACAAGTAAGGAGACATTTGAGCAAAAGCTCAGATTCATTGAAGGAGAAGGTTGTGTAGATATCTGAGGAAAAGGGTCCAGGCAGAGGAAATAGCAGGTGCAAAGGCCCTGAGGTGTCTGAGGGGAAGTAAAGAGACCAATATTGTTGGGTGGGAGTGAATGAGAGGAGAGTGGTAGCAAATGAAATCAGAAGTGGAGGTGGAAACTCATTCTTGTGGGCCTAGAACTGGTACATATTATAGGCCAATGCATGGACTTTGGCTCTTACTCTAAGGGAGATAGAATCTTTGGAGGGTTTTGAGCAGGGGAGTGATATGTTCTGTCTTAAATTTTGAAAGATAAATTTGGTAACTGTGTTGAGGACAGAGTGGGACAAGGGTAGAAGCAGGGAGATGAGTAGGAGCAGACTGTAATAATCCAGTTAAGAAACAATGGTGACTTAGTCTAAGTTGGTAGCAATGGGGTTGTGGGGAGAAATGGCCAGATGCTACAACAGGACTTTCTGTGGGTGTTTGAGAGTGGACAGTTGCAAGGCCTTTGGCCTGATTAACTGGAAGGATGAAGTTGCTACTGAGTTGATGAAGACTTTTGGAGGATGGAGTTTGAGGGGTATGTGCAGGGGAAGGGGGCATGTAGGAATTGAGAGTCCAGATTGAGAGATCAAGGGGGAGTTCTGGGCTAACTATATAAATTCAGGAGCCATCAGCCTATTGATAGTATTTAAATCCATGAGACTGGGTGAGGTGATCTGAGAAATGAATACAGATAGACAAGGGAAGAGGTCAGAGTCTGAATCTTGAGTAGAGAGAGTATAGATATTAATTGACTCAAAATCTTAATTGATTGAAGGACAAAAGTTTATAGTTTGAAATGCCAACAGGTAAAACAGCAAACAATTTTTGTACCGGAAGAGAAAGGGTCAAATATACACCCAGATTACAAAAGTCTACCTTTTCATTATGCACCAAATGACTTTCTTCTATTCCCCCTCAGTCTCTTCCCTTTGGGTGTCTTTCCTCATAGTTACTCTATGACTGAACCACTTACCTCTGAGACCATTTCTCTGTCATCTGGCTGCCCAGTGACTACCCTTTCTCTCTCCTTACTTTCCATTGGAAATATTCTAGTGAAAATCCAGAAGTTAGGGCATGATGAGATTGAAAATAAAAGATCTGATCACCACGTGGCTTTGGCTACTTCTAGACTGCCTTTCCTTCTTTGCTTTGTTCCTTTACCAGAAAGCAGCTACAACCTCCTTTAGCAAGAGCTGAATCATGTAATTCTGCATAAATGGTGATGTTGCTTGGGAGGAGGGGGAAGAGAGGTTAGTCAACACTCTTTGGTAAGCAAGCAGCCCAGGCACCCAGCCTAAGTAATTATGCCTAGCAGTTGCTCATGCTATTCAGAAAACCCAAAAAAGAGGTGTAAGTACTGTGAGAATTAGAGCCTTGATGATCTGGGAGGGTAATCAGAACAGCTCCAGAACCATTCCTCCAGCTCCCCACAGCTGCTCTAACCTCTTCCTTCACTTGTCTTCCTGGAACCTGGGTATTTAGATGCTCAGGATTATTTGGGGTGCATTTATGTATACATTTTAAGAGTTTGTGTTTTTTTTCTCTGTATTTGTTTCCCATCCTTATCATTAATCTAGATGTTTTCAAGGGCAGATGATATGGAACCTCTGTGTTCTAGTCATGGGTAATGTTTTTTTTTTTTTTTTTTTTCCTGAGACTGAGTTTCGCTCTTGTCGCCCAGGCTGGAGTGCAATGGCACAATCTTGGCTTACTGCAGTCTCTGCCTCCAAGTTTCAAGCAATTCTCCTGCCTCAGCCTCTGACTAGCTGGGATTACAGGCATGCACCATCACACCTGTCTAATTTTGCATTTTTAGTAGCGATGGGGTGTCTCCTTGTTGGTCAGAGCGGTCTCGAACTCCCGACCTTAGGTGATCCACCCGCCTTGGCCTCCCAAGTCATGGGCAATCTTAATAAATGCCTACTCTTTACCCAGGAACATCCCATTTTAAAAAATCTAAAGTTTTAAAAAGGAGATACAATAACGCAATGTTGGGCAAGGTGGCACATTCCTGTAGTCTCAGCTACTCAGGAGGCTGAGGCAGAAGGATGGCTTGAGCCCAGGAGTTCGAGGCTATAGTACACTATGATTATGCCTGTGAATAGCTGCTGCATTCCAAACTGGGCAACTTAATGAGACCCTATCTCTAAAAAAAAATTAAAAATAAAAATAAAATAATGCAAAAGAACAGTAAGCTAAAGCACAGCCAGCAGAAAGCAAAATGGATAAGATAATGAAAAGCACTGTAATGAAAAAATATAAAGTCTTGAACAAAACACGCATACAGCGGCAAATCAACAGTTTTGGCCAAACCGAAGTGGCAGGAAATAGCTAAAGTGTGCTCTCTCTCTCTCTCTGTGTGTGTGTGTGTGTGTGTGTGTGTATGCATGCATGCATGTGCATGTGTGTGTAGGGACAGGGTGTAGTATCCTGGACCTGTGCACTCAACTGTGGGGAGAGAATGGTATAGATTGATTCACAGGCAAGTAAAAACCCTGCATCCATTGTGATCAACATATAGAAACTTTTTTGGCAGCCTTCTTGTCTTGCAGCACTAGGTTAAGGACTGATCAGCAGACTTTTGTAGATGGAATCTCTGCCCTCTGATGCATGACAGTCCATTTTTACAGGCTATGTGCTAGGCAAAGATATCTTCCATCTCCCCTGGCACCTATCAACACTTCCCCACCCCCATCCCAGCATCACACACACTCATACAAACACACACACACACTCATCAAACATTTGTTGAAAGTCTTTTAAATGTAGACAAGACATATAGAGATGAATTCCCATTCCCAAGGAGCTGGACATCTGAAAAGTGACTCAGGCAGACAACAAATATTGGAACTAGAACAAGAAAGGTGATACCTGGGGTCTACACTAGGTCTATGGAGGCAGGAGGGCTGAGAAGTCTTCACAGAAAAGGTTCTGTCTCCTTCTGTGTCTAGTCAGATCAGGGGGCTTCACCACTGGAGGGGAGGCTGTGGGGGGCATGCATTCCAGCTAGAGCAGTCAGCACACACAAAGGCCCTGAGGTGCAAAAGAGCATGGGAAGTGTGGAGCATTCTAAATCATCCAAGACTAAATAGTGGGGTCCAAGGCATGACTGAATGCAGAGAGAAGAGAATGAGGCTAGAGAGTCAGGCAGTGGTCTGTTGCAGAGGTCCTTGTAGGAACTACTAAAGGGCCTTAACTAGGGGGAAAATTTGGTCACTTTCTTAACTAGATAAAAGGAGAATAAATCCTAATATTAATAGCTTACAATTCTTCAGTATCTGACACGAGATTATTTCCTTTAGTCCTTCAAACAACCTTATGGGGTAGGTGCTATTAAGGTTTTTTGTTCAAATGGGTACCCTCTCCAGGCCCTAGGAAGGCCCATGAGCAGGTCAGCCATCAGAGTCAGGGGCCTGCAGCTCACTCTTTTCCTGCTGCCACAGGGGGTGGCATCTTCCACACATGGTGCAGAGGGGCAGAAGAGAAGGCTGAGCCACTCCAGGAAGGCCATGCCTATGCTTTCCAAATGCTGCTTCCTGGAGCATCTGTTTTCCCCAGAGGTTTTGGCAGGGTGGGTTGGGGGGGGAGGAATTATATTAGAAGAAAAACAGGTGTTTTATGTAGTAGAATGCAAACTTTACCTAACTGTAAGGTAAAATATAGGACTTGAAGAAAGAAACGTTGCTTTTTTATTTTTTTTATGGGCCCTGACCTGGGCCTCCATTTTATCTCTTGCTCCCTGTACCTTCTGGGACATTTTGGTGAGAAGGCTTAAGAAGTACAATCAACCAATGTTGTGACCCCCAAAGAAGAGACGGCTTCTGATGAGGTCCCTGCAGCTGGGGGCTGGATGGGAATAGTTGGGACTTGTTGAGGGAAATGGGAAGTCCTATTCAAAGGGGTCCAGTAGGAAATCCTT